>NW_026728072.1:87500-458162 GCF_030684315.1 Stegostoma tigrinum
CCAACCTTCCTTTATCACTGAAACCTTCCATGCTCAGCAACGATCTGGTAAATTTCTTCTGTGCCCACTCTTGCTTAAAAATATCCTTCCTATAATAGGGCAACTGTAAATTTGTACTGTAGAAATCTTCAAGACTAGAAAAACATAAAAGCAAACAAACCAGGAAATGAAGGGATCAAATTGTAGTTCAGGAAGTGGAAAAATGGAAGTGGCTTGAGTGCAGCATGTTCTGGACTAACGTGTACTGTAGTTCTGAAAGGGCATTGCACCGGTGTGGGTGGAAAGTTGTAGATGAAACAGTGACTTGAATCTTCAAGTATGCTCTCTCTCCAATTGATGTTGGAAACTCCTTCCTGTTTCGAATGACGAATCCCAGGGATCGCTGCTGTTGTCTAGCTGATAGCCAGCCTTCAAACTGTTTCAAAGAGGAAAAGAACAAAGAAAATTACAGCACAGCAACAGGCCCTTTGGCCCTCCAAGCTTGCGCCGTTCCAGATCCTTTATGTAAACCTGTCGCCTATTTTCCAAGGATCTGTTCCCTTTGCTCCCTGCCCATTCATGTTTCTGTCTAGATACATCTTAAATGACACTATTGTGCCCGCCTCTACCGCCTGCGTTGGCAATGCGTTTCAGGCACCCACGACTCTCTGCATAAAGAACTTTCCACGCGTATGCCTTGAACTTTTCCCCTCTCACCTTGAAATTGTGACGACCAGTAATTGAGTCCCCCCACTCTGGGATAGAAAGCTTCTTGCTATCCACCCTGTCTATACCTCTCATGATTTTGTCGACATCAATCAGGTCCCCCCCTTCAATCTCCGTCTTTCTCATGTAAATAATCCCAATCTACTCAACCTGTCTTCATAGCTAGTGCCCTCCATACCAGGTATCGTCCTGGTGAACCTCCTCTGCACCGTCTCCAAAGCATTCACATCCTATTGGTAATGTGGCGACCAGAACTGTATGCCGTATTCCAAATGTGAACCCAAGTCCTATAAAACTGTAACATGACGTGCCAAATCTTGTACTTGATACCCTGTCTGATGAATGAAAGCATGCCGTATGCCTTCTTGACCACTCTATTGACCTGCATTGCCACCGTCTGGGTGCAATGGACCTGAACACCCAGATCTCTCTGTGCATCAGTTTTCCCCAGGCCTTTTCCATTCACCGTACAGTTCGCTCTTGAATTGGATTTTCCAAAATGCATCACCTTGCATTTGCCCGGATTGAACTCCATCTGCCATTTCTCCACCTAACTCTCCAATCTGTCTATATTCTGCATTCTCCAACAGTCCCCTTCGCTATCTGCTCCAATCTGTTTCGCATCGGTTTTGCACAGAACTAGATTTCTGTTCTATTTTTGCAAGTTAATTGTTTCAAATTAGTTGCTGTTCTTTGTAAATCACAATCATGAATGCACATCAAAGCAGTGGGGAGAGGGGGAGAACGGATTTGAGACGTCATGAAGTCTGGGATTTGTTCTAATCCATAAATATTGTCATTATAATTTTTAAAATTCACGAGCGTGTCATTGATGTTGCTTTCTTGGGCTGCATTTGCTATCCATCCAGAATTGCTGTTGAGAAGGTTGTGGAGAATTGGCCTGTTGAATAGCTGCAATGCACGTGGTATGAATATATTAATGAAATACTGAGGACAGGAGATGAATTGCTTTTACTCAGTGGAAATGAAGTAACAGTCGTACAGTTCCACATCAGGATTCTGCTGATTTTGACAGGGAACATGCAGATTCTGGAGCTGCTCTTTAAATATTTTTGGGTGGTAGGGATCACACAATTATCAGGTACTGTGGAAGGAGTTTGATGAATTGGTGCATTGTCTCATTGTAACTCCCCATCTCAAACAACAGTTAATTCTCGATCCATTGTTAATTGTAAATTTTCAGTTCGACCAAAAGGAAAAAAAGTATTGAGGGATATGGACCAAAAGCAATATGGAGGTAGGCCACAATTAAGTTATAATCTCATTGGATGGTAGAAAGTGTTTGAAGGGTTGAATGGCCTACTTGTTTTCCTAGATCCTGATGTAAGAAGGGGGATCAATCAATGGGATGATTTGACTGCATTGCATTGCTGTCGTTTATCGACAGTGTTGTCAGAGTCGCACTCGTTCAGCTGAGTGAAGAGTATTTCATTGACACCCGGATTTGGAGTTTATCGGCAGTGGACAGATGTTGAGAAGTCCAAAGTGAGTTACTTGCTGGAGAATCTATTGTCTCTGATCTACGGTTCCAGTCACATTGATTAACATAGATCCGAGAACACTTCAGCAGAGGAACAGGCCCTTTGGCATGCAATGTTGTGCCAAACATGATGCCAAATTTAGCTAAACCCTTCTGAATGTCCTTGATTCATATCCCACATTCCTTGTATATTCATGTACTTATATAAAAGTGTCTTAAACGCCCTATTGTACCTGCTTCCACAGCCACCCCGGCAGTGCTTTTCAGACTCCTACCACTTTCTGTATATAAGAATTGTCTCTGACATCTCGTTTGAACTTGCCCCCTCTCACCTTAAATACATGCCCCCAGTTTTAGACATTTCAAATCTGGGAGAAGGGTTACAGTGAGAATCTGTCTATGCATGTCATAAATTTGTAAACCTCGATCAAGTCTTCCCTCAACGTCTGCAGAGAAAATAGACTGAGTCTTTCCAGCCTCCCCTTTCTAGCTCAAGCCCTCAAATCCAGGCCACCTCTTTTGCACGCTATTCAAAACCTCCACATCCTTCCTGTAACATGACGACCAGAATTGGATACGATTCTTAAGAGTGCAATACTTAAGGCCTAACCAAAGTCTTCTAAAGCTGGAACATGACATCCTGATTCTTGTGCTCGATTCCCCAACTAATAAAGGCAAGCATGCCATGCGTCTTCTTTACCACTCTATCAGCTTGTGTGGCTCCTTTCGGGGAGCTATGAACTGAATCCCAAGATCCCTGTATACACAAATGCTGTTCAGGGTCCTGCCATTAACTGTATATTTTTCCTTAACATTTAATTTCCCAAAGTGGAGCACTTCACACTTAACGGATTAAAATTCACTTGCCATTTCTGCAACGGATCTGTATCCTTCTGTATCCTTTTATGACTTTCTACCCTAACTGCCACTCTACCAATCATTCTATCGCCTACAAACTTACTAACCCATCCATCTATATTTTCACCTCGGTCATTTTATATGTACCCCAACAGCAGAGGTCCCAGTACAGATCCCTGCAGAACAGAATAGTCCTGGATCTGCAGCCTGAAAAGCACCTTTCCACACCACCCTCTGTCTTCTCTGGGCAAGCCAGTTGTGAATCCAAGCAGCTGAGTGACCAGGGACCCCATGGATCTTAATCTTCTGGATGATCCTACCGTCAGGCACCTTGTGGAAAGCCTTGCTAAAATCCCTGTCGACAATATCCACTACTCTACCTTGAATGATCACATTAGTTACCTCCTCAAAAAATTCGATCAAGTTAGTAAGACATGACCTGCCCTGCACAAAGCCATGCTGACTGTCCCTAATTGGGCCATGCTGTTCCTATTACAGATAAATACAACCCCTAAGAATTCTCTCCAATAGCTTCCCAATGAACGATGAGAGACTCACTCGTCTCTAGTTTCCTGGATTGACCCTATTTCCCTTCTTGAACAGAAGAAGAACATTTGGCAACTTGCTAGTCCTCCAGTACCCCTCCAGTGGCTACCAAGGATACAAAGATATTGCTGAATGCCCCGACAATCTCCTCTCTCACCTCGCTCAAAAACCTTGAGGAGATACCTTTGGGTCCTGAGGACTTATCCACCTTAATGCTCTTTGTTGATCTCAAAATGCTGTTATCATATGAGCATGCTCCACACAAATCCCACTATCCTCCACACCCTTCGCCGAGTGAATAGTGATGCACGGTACTCATTTCGGATCTTGCCCACATCGTCTGCTTCCAAACACAAGTTCCCTCCTTTATCCTTCATAGTCCTACTTTCTTCCTATTTGTCCCCTTGTTTTAGATGTATGCACAGAATGCCTTGGGAATTCCTTCAACCCTCCTTGCCAAGGTCATTTCATCGCCTTTCTTTTTCTGTTTTCTTTATGTCAGCCCTTTTCGATTTTAGCTTCCTAAACCTGACATATTTTTGTTTATCCCTTTTGACTAACTTCACAACCTCCCCAATTATCCAAGGGTCCTTTACCTTGCCATCCTTGTCCTTCCTCCTTCCTGATCCTAAACTCACAAGCAGGCCTTTAAACAATTCTCTTTTGGCAAATGTGACAGCTCCTCCAAATTAACACTCCTCAGCTCCTACCTAAAACTGATATAATTTATTCTCCCCCAAGGTCCTTACTTATACTTCCTCATAGCAATCTTAAAATTGAAGGAGTTGTGATCACTATTTCCAAAATGCTTTCCCACCCTTCTCACCAGTTACCTGACCAGGACAAAGTCCAGTATGGCCCATCTTCTATCCATATACTGTGTCAAGAAACTCTCTTGGATCGACTTAACAAATTCAGCCTCATTTAAAGATAATGGGAACTGCAGATGCTGGAGAATTCCAAGATAATAAAATGTGAGGCTGGATGAATACAGCAGGCCAAGCAGCATCTCAGGAGCACAAAAGCTGACGTTTCGGGCCTAGACCCTTCATCAGAGAGGGGGATGGGGAGGGTTCTGGAATAAATAGGGAGAGAGGGGGAGGCGGACCGAAGATGGAGAGTAAAGAAGATAGGTGGAGAGAGTTTAGGTGGGGAGGTAGGGAGGGGACAGGTCAGTCCAGGGAAGACGGACAGGTCAAGGAGGTGGAATGAGGTTAGCAGGTAGATGGGGGTGCGGCTTGGGGTGGGAGGAAGGGATGGGTGAGAGGAAGAACCGGTGAGGGAGGCAGAGACAGGTTGGACTGGTTTTGGGATGCAGTGGGTGGGGGGGAAGAGCTGGGCTGGTTGTGTGGTGCAGTGGGGGGAGGGGATGAACTGGGCTGGTTTAGGGATGCAGTAGGGGAAGGGGAGATTTTGAAACTGGTGAAGTCCACATTGATACCATCAGGCTGCAGGGTTCCCAGGCAGAATATGAGTTGCTGTTCCTGCAACCTTCAGGTGGCATCATTGTGGCAGTGCAGGAGGCCCATGATGGACATGTCATCTCGAGAAGGGGAGGGTGAGTGGAAATGGTTTGCGACTGGGAGGTGCAGTTGTTTGTTGCGAACTGAGCGGAGGTGTTCTGCAAAGCGGTCTCCAAGCCTCCGCTTGGTTTCCCCAATGTAGAGGAAGCCACACCGGGTACAGTGGATGCAGTATACCACATTGGCAGATGTGCAGGTGAACCTCTGCTTAATGTGGAATGTCTTCTTGGGGCCTGGGATAGGGGTGAGGGAGGAGGTGTGGGGACAAGTGTAGCATTTCCTGCGGTTGCAGGGGAAGGTGCCGGGTGTGGTGGGGTTGGAGGGCAGTGTGGAGCGAACAAGGGAGTCACGGAGAGAGTGGTCTCTCCGGAAGGCAGACAGGGGTGGGGATGGAAAAATGCCTTGGGTGGTGGGGTCGGATTGTAAATGGTGAAAGTACCTACACAGGCCCCAAAACCCACCTCTTCCTCCGGTACATTGATGACTGTATCGGCGCCGCCTCTTGCTCCCCAGAGGAGCTCGAACAGTTCATCCACTTCACCAACACCTTCCACCCCAACCTTCAGTTCACCTGGGCCATCTCCAGCACATCCCTCACCTTCCTGGACCTTTCAGTCTCCATCTCAGGCAACCAACTTGTAACTGATGTCCATTTCAAGCCCACCGACTCCCACAGCTACCTAGAATACACCTCCTCCCACCCACCCTTCTGCAAAAATTCCATTCCCTATTCTCAATTCCTCAGCCTCCGCCGCATCTGCTCCCACGATAAGACATTCCACTCCCGCACATCCCAGATGTCCAAGTTCTTCAAGGACCGCAACTTTCCCCCAACAGTGATCGAGAACGCCCTTGACCGCGTCTCCTGTATTTCCCGCAACACATCCCTCACACCCCGCCCCCGCCACAACCGCCCAAAGAGGATCCCCCTCGTTCTCACACACCACCCTACCAACCTCCGGATACAACGCATCATCCTCCGACACTTTCGCCATTTACAACCCGACCCCACCACCCAAGACATTTTTCCATCCCCACCCCTGTCTGCTTTCTGGAGAGACCACTCTCTCCGTGACTCCCTTGTTCGCTCCACACTGCCCTCCAACCCCACCACACCCGGCACCTTCCCCTGCAACCGCAGGAAATGCTGCACTTGCCCCCACACCTCCTCCCTCACCCCTATCCCTGGCCCCAAGAAGACATTCCACATTAAGCAAAGGTTCACCTGCACATCTGCCAATGTGGTATACTGCATCCACTGTTCCCGGTGTGGTTTCCTCTACATTGGGGAAACCAAGCGGAGACTTGGAGACCGCTTTGCAGAACACCTCCGCTCAGTTCGCAACAAACAACTGCACCTCCCAGTCGCAAACCATTTCCACTGCCCCTCCCATTCTTAAGATGACATGTCCATCATGGGCCTCCTGCACTGCCACAATGATGCCACCCGAAGGTTGCAGGAACAGCAACTCACATTCCGCCTGGGAACCCTGCAGCCTAATGGTATCAATGTGGACTTCACCAGTTTCAAAATCTCCCCTTCCCCTACTGCATCCCTAAACCAGCCCAGTTCATCCCCTCCCCCCACTGCACCACACAACCAGCCCAGCTCTTCCCCCCCACCCACTGCATCCCAAAACCAGTCCAACCTGTCTCTGCCTCCCTAACCGGCTCTTCCTCTCACCCATCCCTTCCTCCCACCCCAAGCCGCACCCCCATCTACCTACTAACCTCATCCCACCTCCTTGCCCTGTCCATCTTCCCTGGACTGACCTATCCCCTCCCGACGTCCCCACCTATACTCTCTCCACCTATCTTCTTTTCTCTCCATCTTCGGTCCGCCTCCCCCTCTCTCCCTATTTATTCCAGAACCCTCACCCCATCCCCCTCTCTGATGAAGGGTCTCGGCCCGAAAGGTCAGCTTTTGTGCTCCTGAGATGCTGCTTGGCCTGCTGTGTTCATTCAGCCTCATTTAAACTCTTGTTGTAAGGGACTCCCAGTCAATACCGTGGAGGTTAAATTCACTGACTGTGACAATTCTGACTTATTACATCGTTTCAAAAGCTGCCTACATATTTGTTCCTCAGTGTGTCAGTGGCAACAGGGGAGCAGGCTATTAGTTTCATCCGATCAGAGTGACTGTGCCTATCTTACTTTTGAACGCTCCCTCTATTGCCTCAGTGGGCAAGCCCTCCAGAATGTCCTCTCCAGGTGCAGATGTAACATTTCCCATCGGTTAGGAGTGCACCTCCTTCTTTTATCTTCCCCTCTATCTTGTCTAAAACAATGAAACCCTGGAACATTGAGCAGCCAGTCCTGTCTCTGTCTCAACCAAGCCCCTGTAATAGCCTCAACGTCAGAGTCCCATATACTGATCCAGGCTCTAAGCTCATCTGCCTTACCTATAATACTCTTTGCAGTGAAATAAACATACTTCAGCTTGTTCGTGCCATCATGTTCATGTACCTGCCTCTGACTGCCATGCTTTTCTGATTTATTGGCCCTAACATGTACCTGCCATCAATTCATCTACTTGCTGACCTGCTGCTCTGGTTCCCAGCTGCCTGCCGGTCTTTAAATCCTCCCAAGTAGCACTAGCAAACCTCCCTGTGAGGGTATTTGTTCCCGTTCAGTTTAGGTGCAAGCCATCCCTCTTACACAGGTCACCCCTTGCCGAAGAAGGTCGCAATTATCCATGAACCTGAAAGCCTGCCCCCAGTACCAGCTCCTTAACCACGCATTCATTTGTTGCAACCACTCGGAGATGTCCTTGACCTTGGTACCAGGGAAGCAACACACAGCCCTGGTGTCTCAAATGTGGCTACAGAAACTATGCCCCAACGAATGAGTCTCCAACCACAATCACTCACTTGGATTTGCCTCACCCTCTTCCACAGCAGGGCGGTTTGTACCACGGACCTGGCTACTGCTGATTATATAACTGACCCAGTTAGGGTAAGGACATGGAATTTTGTGATATGGTCATATTCTCTCTGGTTGGAGCTGATTGCTGCTTAGCACTTGTATGGTGCAAATGTTACTTATCCTTTATCAGGCCAAGCCTGATCGTTGTCCAAGTCTCACTGTATTTTCTCATCGTTGACTTCACTGTTGGAAAAGTCATGAATTCTGCTGGACACCTGGACAATATTCAATGAACATTCATGTCTGCACTTTGGTTCAAATGAAGACATGACTTCAACCAGTGCAGGTATCCAGTGAATGCCACTGACTCAATTTTCTATTCCTCTGCTTAACACCACATTCAGTCAGAAGTTGCCTTGGTGGAAATGACAGTTTGCACTTTCCTTCCTTTTCAAGTTCAGGATCTCTGATCATATTTGTGGTAAATCCTGAACGAGGTTACGAGAAGTGTGGCATGACGAAAAGTAAACTGAACCTTAGTGTGCAACTGTTTGACAGCACTGTCATCCAGATGTTGCATTACTTTGCTGATGATTGAGAATACATTGAGGTCATAATTCGTCAGGACAATTTGTCTGCCGATTGCGTGATAGGTCATCTTTCTCTGAAATATGAGTGTCGCGAGTGTTTAAAAATGTACTGGAAAACATTTACTGTTGGTGTGGTGACCTTGGGGCTCATTGTTCCAATACAGTTTGTGGGATGCTGCCAGGTGCCATGGCATTTGCAGTATCCAGAGCATTCAGTCTTGTCATTGCGTGAAATAATTTGAATTGCGTGTAAGTTAAGATCTGTGATGCCTCCTCAGGATGAGGGCAAGAAGATCATCCAGACTGATGCTATGAATGGTTTCATCTGCTCCTACACCTTTTGTTCATAACATCTTGTAATAACTGCCATGTAGCCTGATGAGAAACTAAAGCTCATCTTGATTCATTTGCATTCGAAGGTGCCTATTTTTCCCAAACAAAAAGGACCCATCACTGAGCGGGAAGTATGGAGAATGTTATAGACATCAGTGGTGAGATAATGCTGGATCTTGACCAGCAAAACCATTGTTGTGTTGGTGAAATGCAAGCAAAAATCTATATGATGTAAACTTTATTTTCAGCTAATCCCTTTGTCAAATGACAGATTCTTATGTTGGTAACTGGAAAGCCTCCATTGTTGGAGGACGAGAAGCCATATCCAATTGAAGCAGCATAGGCTTCTGCGATGACTGTGGAAACCACTGCTTATGCCTTGCTTCAAGCATTGTCAAGGAATGATATTGACTCTGCAACACCGATTGCGAGGTGGCCGACGATGCAACAGAACTATGGTGGTGGATTTCACTCATCACAGGTAAATGCTTGAGATCACAACAACAGGCATTCAGATATTTCCATTGATCATGTTACGAACTGGTGGTTGCTGCTGTTTGCAATCAAACTGGGCACTGCATTTTCATCTGCAGGTTTGGTGCATTGGCACAAATTCCAGTTCTTGAATGGTGTTAATCCTTGGTTAAATTCTTACATGCACTTTGTCTGTGCATCAGTTTTCCTTTTGGCATTGTCCTTGAAAACTACCTGTTTCTGTAAACCTTCACTTACTTGTCACAGGATCATTGAGGGACAGCATAATAGAGTGCTGTGGCAATGGAACAGACCCTTCAGCAAATTGTATGTGCCCTCACAAGATGCAAGTCCCTAACTATTGTAATCACATTTCCCAGCACTTGACCCAGAGCCTTGTATGCCTTGGCATCGCAAATGCCCAATCAAAGACTTGTTAAATGTTATCATGGTTTCTGCCTCTACCAACCACACAGTCAGTGCGTTCCACATTCTGACCACAGTTTCGGTGCAAAAACAAGGAAGTTTCCTCAGAGGTAGTAGGAGAATCTGAGAGAACAAGGTGTAGAACTGGATGAACACAGCGGGCCGAGCAGCATCAGAGAAGGAAGAAAGCTGACGTTTCAGATTGAGACCCTTCTTGAAAACCGGGGGAGGAGAAGGGGATTCTGTAAAACATAGGGAGAAGTCGGGAGGCAGACAGAAGATGGATAAAGGAGAAGATAGGTGAACTGTCCCGTGCTGTCCCCTGCTCCAGAATCAGAGAATTCTACAGAATTGAACAAGCACTTCATTCCATTGTGTCTGTAACCACTGAAGCCACACTAAGTTGACATTCGGCTCATGTTCCAGCAATAGGCCAATTGCCTTGAATGTTATTTCATTTTAAGTGCTGTACCAACCCTTTTTCTTTAATGTGAAAAGATTATCCACCACCTCAACTAAAGTCCCAGACAATGAATTCCAAACACCCAGCACCTTCTGGGTGTCTTTTCTTTCCTGAAATTCCTTCTGAGCTTTTAACTTAAATGTACGTATCTCTTCCTCTACCACCACCGCCCCCCGCCACCGACCCCATTATGAACCTTCTTTTTACCTCGCCTATACCCATATTAATCCAAACAATTTTTTCAGGACCTCCTTCAACCCTCTCTACTCGAAAGAAAACAATCCAACCTCATCCAGATAAAACAGTGATGCTCGAGACAATGGAAACTGCAGATGCTGGAGAATACAAAAGAAAACATAGTGTGGAGCTGGCTGAACACAACAGGCCAAGCAGCATCTCAGGAGCGCAAAAGCTGATGTTTCAGGCCTAGACCCTTAATCAGAGATCAGCAACAGTGATGCTGCCTGGCCTGCAGTGTTCCTCCAGCTCCACACTGTGTGATCTCAGACTCCAGCATTGGCAGTTATTACTAACACAAACTTATCCAGAGTCTCCCAAGAGTTAAAATGCTTCACCCCCTCAGAACATCTTGATGAATGTCCTCCACACATGCTCAAATGCAAACACCTCCTTCCTATAATGGAGAGACCAGAACTGCACTGAGCAGTTCAGCTGGGGCCCAACCAAAGTCCTGTACAGCTCTTGAGCCATATGCTTTCTGAACTGTCCTTTTAAGCTGCCATTCCATGTTCAGGAATCTGTGGACGAGTACCCCAAGATCACACCATTCCTCTGACCTTCCTCGTGTCCTGGCATTTCTTTGAATGATTCCTTGCCTTGTTAGTTTGTCCAAATTGCATTACCTGACTGATCAGGGTTAACATTCCATCTACCACTGACCTGCCCATTTGACCAATCTGTAACTTTGGATTCAACTTGCTGTATTTTCCTGGACCCCATGAGCTTTACCTTCTTTGCCACGCTCCCATTTGGGACCCTGTCCAAGTCTTTGCTGAAATCTATTTTCACCACATCAACTCCCATCTGCACACTCCGTCACCTCTTTGAAAGGATCATCTCGGTTTGTGAGGCATGACCTCCGTCTGACAAAGCTATGCTGACCATCGCTGATCAAACCCTGCTTCTTTCAAAGGAAATTAAGCCTGCCGTTCAGAATTTTCTCCAATATTTTCCTATCTACTGATGTGATACTCACCGGTCTGTAATACTCTGCTTTATGTTTGTCACGCATTTTGATAAGTGGAACTATGTTACCTGTTCTCCAGTCCCTTGGTACTTGTGAAAGCTCTGTATGAGGGCGAGTGGAATTTTTTCTCTCATCTCCCTGGGCATCTTGGCATACACTTCATCCAAACCTGGGAGTTGTCCAATTTTAAATTCACCAAAACACCTAACATCTCCCCAGTCTCTGTTAATTCTGCTCGGGAATTGTGTGTTCCTTCTCACATGTAAAAGCTGATGTGAAGTTCTCGTTTAACACCTGACAATTGCTCTCCAGTTCAAACCATTGATTTGCCTCTTCATCCCTAATGAGACCTGGTTTTCCCTGGGTTTTCTCTTTCCCTCTGAGACACTTGTAGAAGATTTTGAGATTCTCCCTAATCCTAATCTTGGTCACCAGCGTTCTGTTGCCCTGTATTTGTTCTCTGAATTGCTATGACGAGATGCCCCTGCACACTATACATCATGATCATGGTGGTTTCTCGCAGATATGGATGACACTCTGACACTCTCCCACTCTCAGGCTGAATTGATCGGCGGCTGTACAGACCGATGCAGCTACCGTAGGCTCTGTTGCACTCGGGGCAGAAGGCAGTCGTGGGAAGGGGTGAGGGAGGTTTGGTATGGCTGCATGGCTTCCACTGCTTCCAAAGGCAAGCCTCGAGGTGTTTGATGCCTTCCCAGGTGCTCTTCAGGCTTTGGACCGTCTTAGGCTGGCGATTCCCAGGTGTCTGCAGGAATGTTGCACTTCACCATTGAGGCCTTGAGTTGATTACCGAGTGCTTCCTCTGCACATCTGGGTCTCGCCTGCTGTTTTGAAGCTCGGATGAGAACGTGGGGAGAGTCTTGTGTCAGTCATACAGATGAAGTGTCCAGCCCATTGTAGCTGATCGAGGATGGTCAGTGCCTCAGTGCTGGGGATGTTGGCCTGGTTGACGTTAGTGCGTCTACAGGGACTCTTGTTCCCTTAATGACTGTTATACACCTCCCTTTTCCTTTTTATCTGGTCAAAGAACAAAGAAAATTACAGCACAGGAACAGGCCCTTCGGCCCTCCAAGCCTGCGCCAGATCCTATTGAAAGTAGTGTGTTGATGCAATTGTGTAATGATTGTGTTTTGTTTGAGCCCTAACATTGAAAGCAGTGTAAGAATGTCTTTGTGCAGCAGGCAAGGTGTCATGAGATTGAGCCTTCATAGACTTGCAAGGTGTTGAAAATTTGCCATGATTTATGAAAACGGTGATAAATGTCCATGATCAACATTTCTGTTACACTGCAATGATGATCCCGTGGCATGTAAAATCAGAAAGATACGATAAAATGAGACTGGGTCATGCCCTCGTCTTGCGGACTTGGGTCAGCATGCAGAGGGAATGTTTGCCTTTCATGTATATGGAAGTACTGAAATATTTCCATGAATCTAAAAGTCACATTTCCCTTCATTGAAGGACACAATCATTGCCTTGGAAGCTTCATCACAATGCGACATTGCATTTCTGAAGAGGGAAGAAGAAATCAATATGCAAATTCAATTCCATGTTTTTGGAAGTCCCATTGAGAAAACGATTCATTTGCGCCAGCATAATGCTCTGACTGAGAAAGAATTGAAGATGAGTTTGTTGTTTAGAAGATCACAGCAATTTATGCATCAACGTCTTCATCAATAATGTTCCTTTGCTTTCAAACTGCATTTTCCACTCTGCAAGGTAATAACTGTCAGAACAAGCAAGAGTATTGGTAGATGGCCTATGGGGAAGGCAATGTTACAAAACCCAATCCATTCAACAACATAGTGAAATGTGAGGCTGGATGAACACAGCAGGCCCAGCAGCATCTCAGGAGCACAAAAGCTGACGTTTCGGGCCTAGACCCTTCATCAGAGAGGGGGATGGGGTGAGGGTTCTGGAATAAATAGGGAGAGAGGGGGAGGCGGACCGAAGATGGAGAGAAAAGAAGATAGGTGGAGAGGAGAGTATAGGTGGGGAGGTAGGGAGGGGATAGGTCAGTCCAGGGAAGACGGACAGATCAAGGAGGTGGGATGACGTTAGTAGGTAGGAGATGGAGGTGCGGCTTGGGGTGGGAGGAAGGGATGGGTGAGAGGATGAACAGGTTAGGGAGGCAGAGACAGGTTGGACTGATTTTAGGATGCAGTGGGTGGAGGGGAAGAGCTGGGCTGGTTGTGTGGTGCAGTGTGGGGAGGGGACGAACTGGGCTGGTTTAGGGATGCGGTGGGGGAAGGGGAGATTTTGAAGCTCGTGAAGTCCACATTGATGCCATTGGGCTGCAGGGTTCCCAAGTGGAATATGAGTTTATTATCACCATTCAACAGCATATTTCAGATATGTCGACAAATTAAATATTCCAGCAGAGGGATAAAACAAGGAAGATGAGAGTGAGGAGGCAATAGTTTTGATGACAAAAGAACACCAATTTACCTTTATCCATTTGAGCAATAAAGCAGGCACACAAACCAATAATCAGCGAACAATGCACATGTGCATCGGAGGCTACAGGGGGACTAAGAATGTCGAATTGTTGTCATGCGTGTTGCTGAAAGGGTGATTGAAACAGAATCTGTGGTAAATTTGAAGAAATACAGATAATACATCTCAGAATGTTCGAGAAAGAACATTATGGACTGAGGCAAATTGTATTGCCCTTTTCAGGAGTTATTAGGTTCATAATGAATTGAAAGACTTTCTTCCGTGCTGAAAGCTTTAGTTTAGTTGCACCTGGATCACAATTTCTGTTCCTGGTAGTATTTAGCAAACTGTTAAAAGTGAATTTCACTGCACAGAATTCCAAACATGACTCCAATCAGGACAGAAAATATCCAAGGGGTATGATGAGTTGTATCCTCTCATGTTGAACAACGCAGCTACAGATACAATGGAGGCACTGATGATAATGTTCCAAGAATCCTTAGATTGTGGAAAATTCTCAGAGGATTGAAAGATTGTGAACATAACACCATTATTACAAAGATACTTGGACAAAATAGTAAGCCAGTATTGCCAATTTAGGTCAACCTGGGTAGATGTTCATGCCGGCAATGAAAGATGAAATAACAGGGTACTGAGTGTGCTATAACATCCTACAGAGTGAACATCCTTTCATAAAGGGGAAATAATACTTGACAAACTTGCTACAGTGCTTTGAGAAGGAAACAAACATTACTGATGAAGGACCACCAGTTGATGCCGTACATTGAGATTTCAAAAAAGCATTTGATAAGGTACAGCTCATAAGGTGTCTCAAAAGAAAAGAGCCCATGTGTTCAAGGGTAGTATGTTCGGATGGACAGAGGACTGCATCGTAAATAGAAGTAGAGTCGCAGCAGCAGGATGGTAACTTACAAGTCATGTACGGCCACAGAGCGAATGCTGCGGAGGCCGTACGCCTCATGTTGACTGGGTTGATTTCAGAAATGGCGTAGGGGATTGCTATGCTTATGAATGTTGGGCAGGGTGGGACTACGTTCATTGGCATTTCGAAGATTAAAAAAAATCCTATTTTTTCAACATGTAAGATTCTTAAGAGGCTTGATGGTGTATATCCGTAGAGATTACTCCCATTTGTGAAAGATTTTATGACCAGAGGCCACATTTTCAAATTGGTTGCCCATTATTTCAGGGAAGAATTACTTCTTTCAGGTTGTAGCAATTTATTGAACACTTTAGCCAAGAAGATTTTAGAGGTAATGCCATTAATTATATGCTAGGCTGTAACGGCCAGGTTAATTTTTAAATCAAGAAACAATGATAATGAGAAAAGGGTCTAGGCCTGAAACGTCAGCTTTTGTGCTCCTGAGATGCTGCTGGGCCTGCTGTGTTCATCCAGCCTCACATTTTGTGATCTTGGATTCTCCAGCGTCTGCAGTTCCCATTATCAGTGATAATGAGAAAAGGGTACTCTTTACAGTGGAAGATACTTCAAGGATCCCCTTATTACTACAGAATACAGGGAGGAATTAAGCCCGTCACTACCACACCATCAGTACCATGAGAGAAGTAGCAGTAGACAATCCGATGGAGTAAAAGCAGATTAGACTCTTTGCCGTGATGGTTTACTTTCTAAGATTCTCAACAATGAGGTTCAGAGTCGGTGTATGCATTGATTGTAATTTCCCAAACAGGTTTAGATTCTAGAGAAGCATCCGAGGGCTGGAAAAATGCTGATGTGACATCCCTATTTAAAAAGGAGAGAGGCAAAAAGAAGATAACTACAACCGAAACAGCCTAACATCTCTTGTTGGAAATATGTGGCAATCAACTATGAAGAAAATAATAGCAGGACATTTGGAAAATCAGAATCTAATCAGACAGAATCACCATACATAATGGGAACTGCAGATGCTGGAGAATCCAAGATAATAAAATGTGAGGCTGGATGAACATAACAGGCCAAGCAGCATCTCAGGAGCACAAAAGCTGACGTTTCGGGCCTGGACCCTTCATCAGAGAGGGGGATGGGGAGAGGGTTCTGAAATAAATAGGGAGAGAAGGGGAGGCGGACCGAAGATGGAGAGAAAAGAAGATAGGTGGAGAGAGTATAGGTGGGGAGGTAGGGAGGGGATAGGTCAGTCCAGGGAAGACGGACAGGTCAAGGAGGTGGGATGAGGTTAGTAGGTAGATGGGGGTGGGAGGAAGGGATGGGTGAGAGGAAGAACAGGTTAGGGAGGCAGAGACAGGTTGGACTGGTTTTGGGATGCAGTGGGTGGAGGGGAAGAGCTGGGCTGGTTGTGTGGTGCAGTGCGGGGAGGGGACGAATTGGACTGGTTTAGGGTTGTGGTGGGAGAGATTTTGAAACTGGTGAAGTCCACGTTGATACCATTATGCTGCAGGGTTCCCAGGCAGAATATGAGTTGCTGTTCCTGCAACCTTTGGGTGGCATCATTGTGGCAATGCAGGAGGCCCATGATGGACATGTCATCTAAAGAATGGGAGGGGGAGTGGAAATGGTTTGCGACTGGGAGGTGCAGTTGTTTGTTGCGAACTGAGCGGAGGTGTTCTGCAAAGTGGTCCCCAAGCCTCCGCTTGGTTTCCCCACTGTGAAGGAAGCCACACCGGGTACAGTGGATGCAGTATACCACATTGGCAGATGTGCAGGTGAACCTCTGCTTAATGTGGAATGTCATCTTGGGGCCTGGGATAGGGGTGAGGGAGGTGGTGTGGGGGCAAGTGTAGCATTTCCTGCGGTTGCAGGGGAAGGTGGTGGGGTTGGAGGGCAGTGTGGAGCGAACAAGGGAGTCATGGAGAGAGTGGTCTCTCCGGAAAGCAGACAGGGGTGGGGATGGAAAAATGTGTTGGGTGGTGGGGTCGGATTGTAGATGGCGGAAGTGTCAGAGGATGATGCGTTGTATCCGGATGCTGGTGGGGTGGTGTGTGAGAACGAGGGGGATCCTCTTTGGGCGGTTGTGGCGGGGGCGGGGTGTGAGGGATGTGTTGCGGGAAATATGGGAGATGCGGTCAAGGGCGTTCTCGATCACTGTCGGGGGGAAGTTGCGGTCCTTGAAGAACTTGGACATCTGGGATGTGCGGGAGTGGAATGTCTTATCGTGGGAGCAGAAGCGGCGGAGGCGGAGGAATTGAGAATAGGGGATGGAATTTTTGCAGGATGGTGGGTGGGAGGAGGTGTATTCTAGGTAGCTGTGGGAGTCGGTGGGCTTGAAATGGACATCAGTTACAAGCTGGTTGCCTGAGATGGAGACTGAGAAGTCCAGGAAGGTGAGGGATGTGCTGGAGATGGCCCAGGTGAACTGAAGGTTGGGGTGGAAGGTGTTGGTGAAGTGGATGAACTGTTTGAGCTCCTCTGGGGAGCAAGAGGCGGCGCCGATACAGTCATCAATGTACCGGAGGAAGAGGTGGGGTTTGGGGCCTCCAGTGACAGTGCAGCACTCCCTTAATATTGTAAAAGATTTTACGACCAGAGGCCACATTTTCAAATTGGTTGCCTATTAATTTAGGGGAAGAATTACTTCTTTCAGGTTGTAGCAATCTATTGAACACTTTAGCAGAGAAGGTTTTAGAGGTAATGCCATTAATTATATGCTCGTCTGAGATGGCCAGGTTAATTTTTAAATCAAGGAACAACGACAATGAGAAAAGGGTAGCCTTTGCAGTGGAAGATACTTCAAGGATCCCCTTATTACTAAAGAATACAGGGAGGAATTAAACACATCACTACCACACCATCACTACCATGAGAGAAGGAGCAGTAGACAATCTAATGGAGTGGAAGCAGATTGGACTCTTTGCTGTGATGGTTTACTTTCTAAGATTCTAAACAATGAGCTTCAGAGTCGTTATATGCATTGACTGTAATTTCCCAAAAAGGTTCAGATTCTCGAGAAGCATCTGAGGGCTGGAAAAATGCTGATGTGACGTCCCTATTTAAAAAGGAGAGAGGCAAAAAGAAGATAACTACAACCGAACCAGCCTAACATCTATTGTTGGAAATATGTGGCAATCAACTATGAAGAAAATAATAGCAGGACATTTGGAAAATCATAATCTAATCAAACAGAATCACCATAGCCTGATGAAAGAGAAATTATGTCTGGCTAATTTGTTTGGGTTTTTGGAGGAAGTTTTGGAAGGAGAATTAATAGAGGAAAACCAGTAAATGTGTTGTGTTTGGACTTGGAGAAAGCATTGAGAATGTATTCAAAAGTAATAAGCTAAGAGCTGAGGTTTTGAAGGTAGTATATTGCTCTGGATCAGTATGCTTTGCATGTTCTGGAAGGAGAGATCACATCTCGAGTGAAATGCACCAAGTGAATATATATTTTGGGGAACTTGGTGGCAACGCGGTAAGTCAGTGCAGAGGGTAAGAGGTGCCATTTGCTTGCTTTTTTTGCCTGATAGTTCATAAGCATTTTTTTTTTGAGACAGGGTGAATTGAAGCCAGAATCAGGGACCGAGAGGGTGAACCAGGTTCATTGGTTGGTGATCGCTACTGGTTTAAGAATCTATTATCGGTAGCTTTCAGATTGAAAGTAAATCGGAGAAATATTTACAGGCTACAAACTAAAAGACCAGAATGTTTTCAAATCAAATTAAGATCGAAGTAATTGAAATGGAGATGCCAGGCCAGATGATGATTTGTACCTACATGACGGGCGAGTGGTCAGGCCCCAGACTCCAGCTTACGGTTGATGAACTGGAATCTCAGTTTTGACCAATCAACAAATCATGTGGGGCAGAGTTACCAGGGAATGCTGTGTTTCAGGAGGCAGTCACACACCTTAGATTAACTAGCTGAAACTCGGTCAGTGGCCAATGACAAAGAACAGGGCAGGTGGAAGGATCCAGGATGTAGTGCAGAAGGAACCTTGGTCTTTGATCTTATCTAACAGGTTTGAGATTCTTTCTTCCTGTGTGGATGAGAGTGCAGGGTATCGGGAAGATGAGTAAACTGACTGTAGCACTGTGGTACAGGTGGGACATTCAGGAGGGGATAAAAAGTGAAATGTGGTTATAATCAGAGGTAGTATAGTTTGGGGAATGAACACTGTTCGTTGTGACCAGGATCGAGAGTCTCGAAAGTAGTGTTGCCTGCCTGGTGCCCAGGTTCAGGATATTCCATCTCGGCTACAAAGGAACTTGAAGTGGGAGGAGTAGAAATCCAGCTATCGTGGTCCACACAGGTACCATTGATATGGAAGAAAGAGGAAAGAGGTTCTGCTGAGGGATTATGAGCACCGAGGTGCTGAGGTGAGAAAGCAGAACCAGAATGGTAATAATCTCTGGATTATTATCTGAGCACTTTGGCACGGTGTGAACATAATTATAGATGTACATTGTTCAAATGGTGGCATGGCAGAAATGTGTTTGAATTCATGGGACATTGGCATCGGTATGGGGAAGGAGGGAGTCGTTCTGGTGTTACAGGCTCGACGAGAATCATATTGGGACAAGTATCCTCGCAAAATACAGAGCTAGGTCTGGGGCTAGGGCGTCAAAATTAAAAGTGTGGAGTGGGTGAGCTCAGTTGCATGGAAAATTGTGGAAAAAGTTAGAAGCTGGTAAGTGCTCAGCAAAGTTTCCAGAGCAAGTAATAGGACAAAAAGTATGGAAATGGTCAGGAGTCTCACTTCAGCTGCAACAGATAAGAAGGGTGGCTGTAAATGCCAGACTGAAGATCTGGTATTGAATTGCAGGGAGTGTATGAAACAAAGTGAATGAGTTTGTGGAGCAGATTGAAATTGACAGATACATCACTCTGGGTATCACAGAGAGGTGGTTGTGAGGGGATAAGTGTTGGGAACGAAATAGCCAATGATTCATGTCCGATAGAAAGAACAGGCAAATGGACAGAGATAACAAAGTGTGGAACTGGATGAGCACAGCAGGCCAAGCAGCATCTCAGGAGCGTAAAAGCTGACGTTTTGTGCCGAGACCCTTCTACTTCTGTGTGTTCATCCTGCTGTGTTCATCCAGATCCACACTTTGTTATCTTGGATTCAGAAGCATCTGCAGTTCCCATTATCTCCGATACAAATGGACAGAGATGCCAGGGTTGGCTTGTCAGTAAGAAATGAGGTCGCGCTGAAGGAACCACAGCTCTTGTGCTTGTTTATTAATGACTTGGAGGAAAGAGGTGCATGTGCTGTGGCTAAATTTGTCGATGACTGAAAAAATATTTAGAAAGACAAGGCATGGCACAGAAACAGAGATTTACCAGGATGTTACTTGGATCGGAATGTATTAGCTATAAGGAGGGTTTGGTGGAAATGCTGTGCCATGATAAATGTAATGAGATCAACCATAATCTCACCGAATGATGGAGGAATATTCATTGGGCCAAATGGCTTTTTTTGTGAGTCTTCTTGTTTGACAATGCATTCATGAAGGTGTTTTTTTTTCACTCTTGGATAAGATGTGAAAATGAAATGTATACGAGATAATGGGAACTGCAGATGCTGAAGAATCCCAGACAAAAAAATGTGAGGCTGGATGAACACAGCAGGCCAAGCAGCATCTCAGGAGGACAAAAGTGCTCCTGAGATGCTGCTTGGCCTGCTGTGTTCATCCAGCCTCACATTTTGTTGTCATGAAATGTATACACTTCCTTTTCATCTAGGAACAAATAATTGTTCTGAACGATTTCCATTGACTAATAGCAATCTGACAAGCTTCGCAATGTAAAGAGATTTTTAGCTTCTTTTTAATTGTAAAGGTATTCTTTGGAATTAATTTGGCATATATTATTTGCATCTCAGGAAGTATGTTCATCACTGCACCTCAAAAAGTGCTCTGTTGTATGACAACAGCTTTTTAAAGATCACTTCAATGGTTGTGATTTTGAGTTGCCATAACACACATTAAATTACACTGTTGGCCAATCTGTCCATGATTATTTCATTATCTTATGCTTCAAACAGACAAGGAAATATTGGTGATGCAATGAAGTGTTTGACTGTCAAATATAATTGCTGTTATAGTTTCCACTTGGAAGAAAGATTCACATCAAATTGACTGGTCAAGGAAATGGGACACTGACTGTGAGTACTTTGAATGTTCGAGTTATTCCTAAAATGAAAGTTATGACCTTGATGATTTCTCTTTCATGCAGATATGAAGAGACTCTTTTAAAATATCCTCTAGCTTAGTGGTTCAGGCATAAAAGTGTTGTATGTATATTTATGTATATACATGTACATGCGTAATCTGAAAAGAAAATGACGAGAAATCACTTGTTGCAAGGTGAGAATGAGTTATCCAGATAGTAAGAACTGCCAATGTTGGTGTCTGAGATAACACATTGTGGAGCTGGAGGAACACAGCAGGGCAGGCAGCATCAGAGGCTCAAGAAAGTTGAGGTTTTGGGTCAGGACCCTTCCTGAGAAATGGAGGGTGGAAGGGAGCTCAGAAACAAATAGCGTGGAGGGGTAGGAGGTGCTGGGGAAGGTAGGTGGGATGGTAATAAGTGAGTACTATCCAGATTGGAACAGATTTTCCCCAGGGGGTATTGAGTACGAATTCCAAATCACTCTCAAAATCTTAGTGACTGTTAACATTCATGTTTTTTGTCTGTGTGTTTTAGTAATTGCATGACTGTTGAATGGTTCGTTGAGAGTGAGGAACCTATGGACTCTCACACACCAAGATGGAATTTAGTTCGAAGAGTGACTTCAAAATAGTTGCTTGCTTTTAAAATTTTGACCGTTTTTGCTGTCCAGTTGAATGAATTTAGCTTCATACTGCTTCAATAGGAATTCGTGTTTAATAGGAACATATTTGTGAAACTTACAGTTCCGTAAGTTTTAGCATAAACTGGTGCAGCCTTTCGGTGCTTGCAAAAAGGCTCACCTCTCCATTAATACCGAAGGAAAATTGGAGTTTAAAATTAAGTTCACCCGCTGTCAGGGAATGAAATGTTAATGTTGACTCGAACATAATTTTTCAACAAGTAATATCTTTGTGTAACACTGAACTCAAATTAAAATTTGGATATGCTAGTTTTACAGATGGTTGGATATTGAATTCATTTTAAATGAGGGTGAAGATCACTTTAAATCCAGCATATTTGTGAAGAAAAGAAATAGCATGTCAAATAAAATTAACTGCATGACCCTTCATAGCCCTATCTGTAGAATTTCATTCTGAACTATGAGACAGTTGTGACCCCATACTACCTCAGTGCTCATGGCAAGAGTAAGACTCCTGTTTGACGTGCTGTGCACTGCATGGAATGGCGGCAACATCAGATTCATTGATGCTTGAGAATCAAAAGAATATGACGATAAGATTTAAAATCAAAATCTCATTGAACACTTCAAGGAATGTATTACAGGAAGAGGGGGAAAGCATGTATGACTAATAGAAGGTGGTGGCGCAGATCACATAGACCTGTGTGCTAAAACTTATCACAAATTTCACATTGAATGTAACAGTTTAAACAGGCTGGAGGAAGCAGACATGCCAGCCCAAACTTTTTGAATTTGAGCATTCTGTTCGTAAACATCAGCAAAATTGTGGGAAACATGTTTATTCTTTCTCTTTTATTGCACAGAACCATACGATGAGACTGTTTTGATGAGGAATTTAAAGATTATGTGTCCCATCCGTTTGACTCACAGTTTGGTACCATAGGTTGGTACGATCTTCGTTCGAGAAAGAAAAGGGATGTTCCAGAGACAGAAAACCGTCAAACCATTTACTACAAAGTCCGTTACTGGTTAGTATTAATTAATGCAGTTAACATTTTTAGCTCGACATGATTGCACAATGGAGTCAATAAGAAAATTCCATCTGATATTCCACATAAATTTTAAGTGGATATTAAAGCAGCTCATTTCTTTTTCACACTGTATGCTGCTTTTAAGAATGGTTGTCTTATTGTCGAAATGTTTAGCTTTGACTCCATGGCTTCTTCCATTAGCTCACATTGAAACACATGTTTCTTCAGCCAAAAATGCACGTTTACCCGGTGTAGCTTGACCAACCTTCCCCTGTGGTCGTTCCCCTGAAATCCCCTGCGGTCGCTCCCCTGAAAAACAACTATACCATTTTGGATACTGTTCCGGGGGACGAGTTAGCAGGGGTATGCAGTAGGGTGCAGGTCTCTGGCACAGAGTCTGTCCCTCTTGCACAGAAGGGAAGCGGGGATAGGAAGAGAGTGATAGTCATTGGGGACTCAGTAGTAAGAGGGACTGATAGAAGATTTGCCGGGAATGAAAGAGACTCACGATTGGTGTGTTGCCTACCAGGTGCCAGGGTCTGTGATGTCTCGGATCGTCTCTTTCGGGTCCTGAGGGGAGAGGGTGACCAGCCCCAAGTCGTGATCCACATAGGCACCAACGGCATATGTAGAAAGAGGGATAGGGATGTCAGGCAGGATTTGAGGGAGCGAGGGTGGAAGCCGAGAGCTAGAACAAACAGAGTGGTCATCTCTGGTTTGTCACCCGTACCACGTGATAGCGAGGCAAAGAACAGGGAGAGATTTCAGCTGAAGACGTGGCTGCAGGGATGGTGCAGATGGGAGGGCTTCAGGTACATGGACAATTGGGGCTCATTCTGGGGAAGGTGGGACCTGTACAAACAGGACGGTCTCCGCTTGAATGAGAGGGCACGAATATCCTGGGTGGGAAATTGGCTAGTGCCATTCGGTTGGATTTAAACGAGCTCGGAAGGGGGATGGGAAACTGAGGTGTAGTCCTAGTACACAGGAGGTTGAGCGTAGGGAGGACATGGTCAGGACCTCACTGTCACAGAAGTGTGCTGGCTGACAGCAAGCTGGATTGAAGTGTGACGACTTTAATGCCGGGAGTATCCGGAATAATGTAGGTGAGCTTGCAGCTTGGATAGGTACCTGGGACTTCGATGTTGTGGCCATTTCGGAGGCATGGATAGAGCAGGGTCAGGAATGGATGTTGCAGGTTCTCGGGTTTAGATCTTTCATTAAGGTCTGGGAAGGTGGCAAAAGAGGGGGAGGTGTGGCTTTGTTGGTCAAGGACAGTATAATGGCGGCGGAAAGAACCTTTTGAGGACTCGTCTCCTGCGGTGGTATGGGCTGAGGTTGCCAAGGAAGGTTTGTCGACTGAGTCAGTGTGGGTGGAAGTTCGGAACAGCAAGGCAGCAGTCACCTCACTGGGGGTTTTCTACAGACCCCAAATCGCAGTCGGGAGATCGAAGAACTCATTGGCCGGCAGATTGTTGGAAAGTGCAAACGTAGCAGGGTTGTTGTTATGGGTGACTTCAACTTTCCCAATATAGATTGGAACCTCCTTAGTGCAGATGGTTTGGATGGAGCCGTTTTTGTCAGGTGTGTTCAGGAGGGTTTCCTGACTCAGTATGTGGACAGGCCGACGAGGGGGGGAGGCCATTTTGGATTTGGTGCTCGGCGATGAGCCAGGACAGGTGTCAGATCTCGTGGTGGGAGAACACTTTGGCGACAGTGACCGCAAGAGCCTCCCATTTACCATAGCCATGGAAAGGGAAAGGAGCAGTTACCAGGGGAAGATATTTCACTGGGGTCAAGGAAACTATGCTGCTATCAGACAGGAGTTGGGAAGTACAGATTGGGAGCAATTGTTCCACAGAAAGGGCGCAGCAGACATGTGGAGGCTGTTCAAGGAGCAGTTTTTGCGAGTGATGTGTAAATTTGTTCCTCTGAGACAGGTAAGAAGGGGTAAGATTAAGGAGCCTTGGATGACGGGTACAGAGGTGCTTCTTGTCAAAAAGAAAAGGCAGCGTACGTAAGGTGGAGGAAGTGAGGGTCTAGCACAGCTTTAGAGTATTACAGGCCTGCTCGGAAGGAGCTCAAAAGATATTGCCTGTACAATTGTTACCTGTTACAACCTTTGCGTCCACGCTTGCTCATTCAATGGTGTCAAGATGCCAGCAGTGCATGTACCTTCTCCATCCCCTAATGCCGTCAGCTCACACAAGACATAGTCCTTACTTAAAATCTTCTGATCAACCAAAGTTCATTGTAATGGACATTTTAGTTATCTGTCATGAAACGAAAACTGATTCTGACTGGCATGACCTGCAGTGCAAATGAATATAATCTGCGAAACGAGATTCCTTATGGGCTTGCAGCCGCTACAAATAATTGCTTTTCAAAGACGTTGCATACATACATTTTTTTCTCCTATCACCTTAGATTTTTTTTTGTTTATGCATGTTGTGTGGGTTTCCAGTCAGGCCCATAAACACAGGTTGATGCAGTCACTGTTACAACACGGTATTGAAGGAGAATTTGTGATCTTTGGAGTTTCATTCCACTGAATGAAGGAGTGCACCATCAAGCCACTTCAGAGCACTACTGGTGACAAATTGTTGCAAGTTTTCAAGTGTTACTGATTGTCACATAAAATATGGCCTTTTTGTTGTTGCGCTATTCATCTTAACTGCAACATATCTAGTATTTAGGCTTGGAAACTATTTCAATTTTTTTGATTTACTTATTCAAAATCATTTATGATTGTTGTCATGATATCTACAATATGTTATTTTGATTGGACACAGAGGATTGGATCTGTCTTAATGGAAATAATGTATGCGCTTATAAAACCCCTTCTGGGCAAGGTAGTTGCTCAGTGGTTAGAGCTGCTCATGCACTGGGGAGCCAATTGAGATTCCAGTCTTGGGTAACTATCTGTGTGGAATTGACACGTCCTCCCCGCGTCTGCGAGGGGCTTCCGCCAGGTGCTGCAGTTTCCTCCCATTGTTCAAAGATGTGCAGGTCCTTATATGTGATTTGTGAAGCATTTCTGAAATGTTTCAATCCTGCCAGCATCCAGTGCCTTGGACAAAATAACTGGAGATGAATAAAAGATACAGTGCCTTTTGACACCATTTCCTGCTGGATTTTCATCAATCCTGCTTTATATCAGTGACAACTTCCATGATCTTTTTTGATGCTCTGTCTGAATTGACAGTCTTGTTTGTTATGCAGTATTTCAAGGTCTCTGTTCTCGCATACCCACGAATGTCCACTTCAAAAGATACTTCCATATCATAGAATCCCTACGGTGTGGAAACAAGCCCCTTTTGACCCAAGAAGTCCACGGTCACCCTCCAAAGAGCGTCTCACCCTGACTCATCCCCCGACCCTTTCCTCAGTAACCCTACATTTCCCATGACTAACACACCTAATCTTCACATCCCTAAACACAATGGGCAAGTTTGGCATGGCCCATACACCTAGCCTGCACATCTTTGGACTGTGGGAGGAAACCAGAGCACCCAGCAGGAACCCATGCAGGCATGGGCAGAATGTACAAACTCCGCACCGAAGATCGCCCAACGGTGGGATCGAACCTGGGTCCCTGGCGCTGTGAGTCAGCAGTGCTAACCACTGAGCCACCGTGCTGCCCTTGGAGTTAGACAGAGCTTGCTTGTTCTTGGGTGGCCTTAAACTGCCAACCTCCACTGAGTGGCAAAAGTGCTGACCAACAGCACTCATCTTCACTGGTTTTTGTTTTGTATCATTGAATTCACTCCTTCAAACTCTATGATAAATATTTAAATTTCCATTGATATGTGAGCGTTGTTTTTAGTACGCAGTATTGGTTTATTATGTTTCATTGGTACATAATGAATATTGTATGTATATGCAAATAGGCAAGTTGGTAACGATGCAGTCCACAGACCTGGAGGATAATAACACTGTCCTTCAATCGCCCACAATGCCCTCTGCAAATTGGTAGAAAACAAAAATTTCTATAAAATTCATCTCTCCTCCCGTCAGTCAATCAAAATTAATTCAGGATTTTGTGCAGGCCAATAACCGTAAGATTACACGAGCCTAAACAAAACTACTGGCTCATATTAGTTCAGTAAAGTGAAAGGGCAACAATAGAGGTAGTAGGAACTGCAGATGCTGGAGAATCTGAGATAAGAAGGTGTAAAGCTGGATGAACACAGCAGGCCAAGCAGTATCATCCGGCTCTACACCTTGTTATCTCAGGTTCTCCAGCGCCAATTTTCTGAAGTAGGGTCTCGTCCCGAAACATCAGCTTTCTTGCTTCTCTGATGCTGCTTGACCTGCTGTGTTCATCCAGGTCTCCACCTTGGGCAACAATAGAGTATGTTTTAAGTCACTAGATATGTTACGTGGGTTTGTCTTCCTTAGGGTGGAGTTAGTGGAACCGAAAAAGATGTCTCCCTCACAGCGTTTGTGACAAAAGAATTGCATCGTTCCTTGGCGGCCTTTCAACAGAAGAATATTCAGAGATTTCCCGAGTGGTAAGAATGTAACTTCTTTTACTTCTCTTTATCTCACTTTTTCCAACAATTGGAAAATAGATTTTAGAAATAACACCGAGCTGATGAAGTGTGAAAAGAAGAATAATTCCAAGCAGTGGTGGGAGTTGGTCAGTGAGGTGGGAGGAGTGGATAGGTGGGAGAGAAGGCGGACAGGTCATGGAGGCGGGGATGAGGGGAGGAACTAGTGTTGGGATGAGGCTGGCGGGTGGGGAGATTTTGAGGGTGGCCAAGTCCACATTGAGGCTATTGAGTTGGAAGCTCCCGAGGCGGAATATGAGGTGCTGCTCCTCCAGTTTCTGGGTGGTTTGGTTGTGACACTGGAAGAGGCCCAGGATGGACATGTCATTCAGGGAGCGGGAGGGGGAGTTGAAGTGATGCAATGATTTGGACATGAAAATAGAAGGTGTGGTTAGTAAGTTTCCCAATGATTGAAGGTGTAGTAGCCAGCCAAGAAGGTCACCTCAGAATACAATGGGACATTGACAAGGGCCAATAAACTGAGGAATGGCAGATGGAGTTGAGGTTAGACAAATGTGAGGTGCTACATTTTGGAAAGGCAAATCAGGGCAGCACGCTTACACTGAAGGTTGTGGGGAGTGTTGCTTAATAAAGAGACACTGGAGTGCAGTTTCGTAGTTCCATCAAAGTACAGCCACCGGTAGAAAGGATATGAAGGAGACATTTGGTGTGCTCGCCTTTATCGGTCAGTGCATTGAGGATAGGAGTTGGGAGATCACTTAGCAGCCATATAGGACGTTGGTTCGGCTGCTTTTGGAATACTGCAATCGATTTTAGTCTCCTTGCGAGAGGAAGGATGTCGGCGCAACATTGAGGGCCGAAGGGCCTGTTCTGCGCTGTATTGTTGTATGTTGTAAACTTGAAAGGGTTCAGAGAAGATCTACAAGGATGTTACCAGCATCGGAGTTTGGAGGTATACCGTGGGCTTGAACAGGCAGCTATTTCTTGGAACTTTGGAGTTCAGGGCTGACCATATAGAAGTTTATACAATTACGAGGGACGTGGATAGAGCGAACAGCCAAGATCTTTTCCCCGGGATGCTGGAATCCAAAACTGGAGGGAATAGGTTAAAAATGAGAGAGGGAAGATTTAAAATGGACCGGATTTTTTTCACAGTGGTGCATGTATGGAGTGAGATACAATGACTGAGTGAAATGGGATGCAGTGACTGATGGAGATGGGATGCTGTGACTGAGTGAAATGGGATGCTGTGACTGAGGGTAATGGGATGTAGTGACTGATGGTAATGGGATGCAGTGACTGATGGTAATGGGATGCAGTGACTGAGGTGAAATGGGCTGCAGAGACTGAGTGAAATAGCATGCAGTGATTGAGGAACGGCGATGCAGTGACTGTGGGAAATGGGATGCAGTGACTGAGGGACATGGGATGCAGTGACTGAGGGACATGGGATGCAGTGACTGAGGGACATGGGATGCCGTGACTGAGGAACATGGGATGCAGTGACTGAGGGACATGGGATGCAGTGACTGAGGGACATGGGATGCAGTGACTGAGGGACATGGGATGCAGTGACTGAGGGACATGGGATGCAGTGACTGAGGCACATGCGATGCCGTGACTGAGGAACATGGGATGCAGTGACAGAGGTACTGGGAAGGAGTGACTGAGTTAATAGGGAATCAGTGCCCGAGCGGGCTTGGGTTGCAGTGACTGACGGAAGTGGGATACAGTGCCTGACCGAAAAGGGATGCACTGACTGAGTGAAATGGGATGCAGTGACTGAGGGACATCGGATCCTGTGACACAGGGGCTTGGGGTGCAGTGACTGAGTGAAATGGGATGCAGTGACTGATGGAAATGGGATGCAGTGACTCAGTGAAATGAGATACATTGACTGAGTGAAATGGAATGCAGTGAATGAGGGAAATGGGATGCTTTGACTGAGTGAAATGAGATGCAGTGACTGATGGCAATGGGATGCAGTAACTGAGGGACATGGGATGCAGTGACTGAGGGACATGGGATGCAGTGACTGCGTGAAATGGGATGCGGTGACTGAGTGAAATGAGATGAGGTGACTGAGGGAAATGGGATGCAGTGACTGAGGGAAATGGGATGCAGTGACTGAGGGACATGGGATGCAGTGACTGAGGGACATGTGATGCAGTGACTGAGGGACATGGGATGCAACGGCTGAGTGAAATGCGATGCAGAGACTGAGGGAAAGGTTATGCTGTGACTGTGGGAAATGGGATGCAGTGAGTGTGGGAAATTGAATGCAGCGTCTGTGAGATACGGGAAACAATGACTGTTGGAAATGGGATGCAGTGACTGTGGTGAAGGAGATGCAATGACTGAGTGAAATGGGAAGCACTGACTGAGTGAAATGGGAAGCACTGACTGAGTGAAATGGGAAGCACTGACTGAGTGAAATGGGATTCACTGACTGAGTTACATGTGATGCAGAGGCTGAATGAAATGGGATGCAGTGACTACTTGAAATGGGATGCAGTGACTGAGTGAAATGTGATTCAGTCACTGAGTGAAATGGGATGCAGTCAGTGAGTGAAATGTGTTGCAGTCAATGGAATGCAGTGAATGAGGGAAATGGGATGCTTTGACTGAGTGAAATGAGATGCAGTGACTGAGGGAAATGGGATGCAGTGACTGAGGGAAATGAGATGCAGTGACTGAGGGAAATGGGATGCAGTGACTGAGGGAAATGAGATGCCGAGACTGAGTGAGCGGGATGCAGTGACTGATGGAAATGGGATGCAGTGACTGACGGAAATGGGATGCAGTGTCTGTTTTAAATGGGATCCTGCGACTGAAGTTAATGGGATGCAGTGACTGAGTGAAATGGCATGCAGTGACTGAGGACAATGGGATCCAGTGACTGAGGACAATGGGATGCAGTGACTGAGGGAAATGGGATGCAGTGACTGGGAAATGGGATGCAGTGATTGATGGAAATGGGATGCAGTGACTAAGTGAAATGGGACGCAGTGACTGATGGAAAGGAGATGCAGTGACTCTGTGAAATGGGATGCAGTGACTGAGTGAAATGGGATTGCCGTGACTGTGGAAAGGAGATGCAGTGACTGAGGAAATGGGATGCAGTGACTGAGGGAAATGGGATGCAGTGACTGAGGGAAATGAGATGCCGAGACTGAGTGAACTGGGATGCAGTGACTGATGGAAATGGTATGCAGAGACTGATGGAAATGGGACGCAGTGACTGATGGAAATGGGACGCAGTGACAGATGGAAATGGGATGCCCTGACTGAGTGTAAAGTGAAGCATTGAGTGAAATGGGATGCAGTGGCTGTGTGAAATGGGATGCAGTGGCTGTGTGAAATTGGATGCAGTGGCTGTGTGAACTTGGATGCAGTGACTGTGTGAATAGGGATGCAGTGACTGAGGGAAAGGAGATGCATTGTCTGTTTGAAATGGGATCCTGTGACTGAAGTGAATGGGATGCCGTGTCTGTGGGGAATGGGATGCAGTGACTGTGCGGAATGGGATGCAGTGACTGCGATAAATGGGAAGCAGTGACTGATGGAAATGGAATGCAGTGAATGAGGGAAATGGGATTCAGTGACTGAGATGAATGGGACGCACTGACTGATGGAAATGGGATGCAGTGACTGAGGGTAATGGGTTGTAGTCACTGAGTGAAATGGGATGCTGTGACACTGTGGAATGGAATGCAGTGACTCAGTGGAATGTGACGCATTGACTGAGGGAAAGGAGATGCAGTGAATGTGGGAAATGGGATGCAGTGACTGAGGGAAATGGGACGCAGTGACTAAGTGAAATGGGACGCAGTGACTGATGGAAAGGAGATGCAGTGACTCTGTGAAATGGGATGCAGTGACTGAGTGAAATGGGATGCAGTGACTGAGTGAAATGGGATTGCCGTGACTGTGGAAAGGAGATGCAGTGACTGGGGAAATGGGATGCACTGACTGAGGGAAATGGGATGCAGTGACTGAGGGAAATGAGATGCCGAGACTGAGTGAACTGGGATGCAGTGACTGATGGAAATGGTACGCAGTGACTGAGGGAAATGGGATGCAGTGACTGATGGAAATGGGATGCAGTGACTGAGGGTAATGGGATGCAGTGACTGAGGTTAATGGGATGCAGTGAGTGAGGGTCATGGGATGCAGTGACTGAGGGTAATGGGATGCAGTGACTGAGGGTAATGGGATGCAGTGAGTGAGGGTAATGGGATGCAGTGAGTGAGGGTCATGGGATGCAGTGACTGAGTGAAATTGGATGCAGTGACTGAGTGAAATTGGATGCAGTGACTGAGGACAATGGGATGCAGTGAATGAGGACAATGGGATGCAGTGACTGAGGACAATGGGATGCAGTGACTGAGGGCAATGGGATGCAGTGACTGAGTGAAATTGGATTGCCGTGACTGTGGAAAGGAGATGCAGTGACTGAGGAAATGAGACGCAGTGACAGATGGAAATGGGATGCCCTGACTGAGTGTAAAGTGAAGCATTGAGAGAAATGGGATGCAATGATTGAGTGAAATGGGATGCAGTGGCTGTGTGCAATGGGATGCAGTGGCTGTGTGAACTGGGATGCAGTGACTGTGTGAATAGGGATGCAGTGACTGAGGGAAAGGAGATGCAGTGTCTGTTTGAAATGGGATGCTGCGACTCAAGTGAATGGGATGCCGTGTCAGTGGGGAATGGGATGCCGTGTCTGTGGGGAATGGGATGCAGTGACTGTGGGGAATGGGATGCAGTGACTTTGCGGAATGGGACGCAGTGACTGCGATAAATGGGATGCAGTGAATGAGGGAAATGGGATTCAGTGACTGTGGGGAATGGGATGCAGTGACTGAGGGAAATGGGATTCAGTGACTGAGATGAATGGGACGCAGTGACTGATGGAAATGGGATGCAGTGACTGAGGGTAATGGGTTGCAGTCACTGAGTGAAATGGGATGCTGTGACACTGTGGAATGGGATGCAGTGACTCAGTGGAATGTGACGCATTGACTGAGGGAAAGGAGATGCAGTGAATGTGGGAAATGGGATGCAGTGACTGAGGGAAATGGGATGCAGTGACCGAGTGAAATAAGATGCAGTGACTGAGCGAAATGGGATGCAGTATTTTTGGGAAGTAGGATGCAATCACTGATTGAAATGAGATGCAGAGACTGTGGGAAAGGAGACGCTGAGTCTATGGGAAATGGGATACAGTGAGTGTTGGAAATTGAATGCAGCGTCTGTGAGATATGGGAACCAGTGACTGATGGAAATGGGATGCTGTGACTGTGGTGAAGGAGCTGCAGTGATGGAGTCAATAGGGATGCAGTGACTGAGTGAAATGTGATGCAGTGACTGCGTGAAATGTGATGCAGTGACTGAGTGAAATGCGATGCAGTGACTGCGTGAAATGGGATGCAGTGACTGCGTGAAATGGGATGCAGTGACTGCGTGAAATGGGATGCAGTGACTGCGTGAAATGCGATGCAGTGACTGCGTGAAATGGGATCCAATGACTGTGTGAAATGGGACGCAGTGACTGAGTGAAATGTGATTCAGTCACTGAGTGAAATGTGATTCCGTCACTGAGTGAAATATGTTGCACTCACTGAGTGTCCTGTGATTCAGTGACTGATGGAAATGGGATGCTGTGACTGTGGTGAAGGAGCTGCAGTGATGGAGTCAATTGGGATGCAGTGACTGAGTGAAATGTGATGCAGTGACTGCGTGAAATGTGATGCAGTGACTGAGTGAAATGCGATGCAGTGACTGCGTGAAATGGGATGCAGTGACTGCGTGAAATGGGATGCAGTGACTGCGTGAAATGGGATGCAGTGACTGCGTGAAATGCGATGCAGTGACTGCGTGAAATGGGATCCAATGACTGTGTGAAATGGGACGCAGTGACTGAGTGAAATGTGATTCAGTCACTGAGTGAAATGTGATTCCGTCACTGAGTGAAATATGTTGCACTCACTGAGTGTCCTGTGATTCAGTGACTGAGTGAAATGGGATGCAGTGACTGAGTGAAATGGGATGCAGTGGCTGAGTGAAATGAGATGCAGTGACTGAGTGAAATGGGATGCAGTGTCTGAGTGAAATGGGATGCAGTGACTGAGGGACATGGGATGCAGTGACTGAGGGAAATGGGATGCAGTGACTGAGGGACATTGGATGCCGTGACTGAGGGAAATGGGATGCAGTGACAGAGTGACATGAGCTGCAGTGACAGAGGGACTGGGAAAGAGTTTCTGAGTTAATAGGGAATCAGTGCCCGAGTGGGCTTGGGGTGCAGTGACTGAGGGAAATGGGATACAGTGCCTGACCGAAAAGGGACGCACTGACTGGGTGAAATGGGATGCAGTGACTGAATGAAATGGGATGCAGTGACCTGAGGGAATTGGGATGCAGTGACTGAGGGAAATGGGATGCAGTGATTGCGTGAAATGGGTTGCAGTCACTGAGTGAAATGCGATGCAGTCACTGAGTGCAATGGGATGCATCACTGAGTGCAATTAGATGCAGGGACTAGGTGAAATGGGATGCAGCGACTGATGGAAATTGGATGCAGAAACTGAGGGAAATGGGATGCAGTCACTGAGGGAAATGGGATGCAGTGAGTGTGGGAAATTGAATGCATCATCTGTGAGATACGGGAAACAGTGACTGATGGAAATGTGATGCAGTGACTGTGGTGAAGGAGATGCAGTGATTGAGTAAATGGGATGCAGTGACTGAGTGAAATGTGATGCAGTGACTGAGTGAAATGTGATGCAGTGACTGAGTGAAATGGGATGCAGTGGCGATGTGAAATGGGATGCAGTGGCTGCGTGAAATGGGATGCAGTGACTGCTTGAAATTGGATGCATCACTGAGTGCAATGGGATGCAGTGACCGATGGAAATTGGATGCAGTGACAGAGTGACATGAGCTGCAGTGTCTGATGGAAATGTGATGCAGTGACTGAGGGAAATGGGATGCAGTGACTGAGTGAAATGCGATGCACTGACCGAGTGAAATGGGATGCAGTGACTGAGGGAAATGGGATGCAGTATTTGTGGGAAGAAGGATGCAATCACTGAGTGAAATGAGATGCTGAGACTGAGGGCAAGGAGATGCTGTGACTATGTGCAATGGGATGCAGTGAATGTGGGAAATTGAATGCACCGTCTGTGAGATAAGGGAAACAGTGACTGATGGAAATGGGATGCACTGACTGTGTTGATGGAGATGCAGTGACTGAGTGGAATGGGATGCAGTGACTGAGTGAAATGGGAGGCGGTGACTGAGGGAACTGGGATGCAGTGACTGAGGGAACTGGGATGCAGTGACTGAGGGAACTGGGATGCAGTGACTGAGGGAACTGGGATGCAGTGACTGAGTGAAATGTGATTCAGTCACTGAGTGAAATGTGATTCAGTCACTGAGTGAAATGTGATTCAGTCACTGAGTGAAATGTGATTCCGTCACTGAGTGAAATGTGATTCCGTCACTGAGTGAAATGTGATGCACTCACTGAGTGAACTGTGATTCAGTCAGTGGGTGAACTCTGATGCAGTGACTCAGTGAACTGTGATGCAATCACTGAGTGAAATGAGATGCACTGACTGATGGAAATTGGATGCAGTGACAGAGTGACATGAGCTGCAGTGACTGAGTGACATGAGCTGCAGTGACTGAGTGAAATGCGATGCAGTGACTGAGTGAAATGCGATGCAGTGACTGAGTGAAATGCGATGCAGTGAATGAGTGAAATGAGATGCACGGACTGATGGAAATTGGATGCAGTGACAGAGTGACGTGAGCTGCAGTGACTGAGTGAAATGAGATGCATTGTTTGATGGAAATATGATGCAGTAACTGACGGAAATGAGATGCTGTGACTGAGGGAAATGGGATGCAGTGACTGAGGGAAATGGGATCCAGTGTCCGAGTGAAATGAGATGCAGTGACTGAGCGAAATGGGATGCACTATTTTTGGGAAGTAGCATGCAATCACTGATTGAAATGAGATGCAGAGACTGTGGGAAAGGAGATGCTGTGACGATGGGAAATGGGATGCAGTGACTGAGTGAAATGGGACGCATCACTGAGTGAAATGGGACGCAGTGAGTGAGGGACATGGGATGCAGTCACTGAGTGAAATGACATGCAGTGACTAAAAGTGAAATAGGAAGCACTGACTGAGTGAAATGCGATGCAGTGACTGAGTGAAATGAGATGCCTTGTTTGATGGAAATATGATGGAGTAACTGATGGAAATGAGATGCAGTGACAGAGTGAAATGGGATGCAGTGACTGAGTGAAATGTGATGCACTGGCTGAGTGAAATGTGATGCAGTGACTGAGTGAAATGGGATGCAGTGACTGAGGGACATGGGATGCAGTGACTGAGGGACATGGGATGCAGTGACTGAGGGAAATGGGATGCAGTGACTGAGTTAATAGGGAATCAGTGCCTGACTGGGCTTGGGGTGCAGTGACTGAGGGAAATGGGATACAGTGCCTGACCAAAAAGGGACGCACTGATTGAGTGAAATGGGATGCAGTGACTGAGGGAATTGGGATGCAATGACTGAGGGAAATGGGATGCAGTGACCGAGTGAAATGAGATGCAGTGACTGAGGGAAATGGGATGCAGTGACTGCGTGAAATGGGATGCAGTGAATTAGTGAAATGAGATGTAGTGACTGATGGAAATGGGATGCAGTTACTGTGGGACATGGGATGCAGTGACTGAGTTAATAGTGATGCAGTGCCCGAGCGGGCTTGGGGAGCAGTGACTGAGGGAAATTGGATACAGTGCCTGAGTGCAATGTGATGCAGTAATTGAGGGAAATAGGATGCAGTGACTGACGGAAATGGGTTGCAGTGACTGAGGGAAATGGGATGCAGTGCCTGAGGGAAATGGGATGCAATCACTGAGTGAAATGCGATGCAGAGACGAAGGGAAAGGAGATGCTGTGACGATGGGAAATGGGATGCAGTGAGTGTGGGAAATTGAATGCAGCATCTGTGAGATAGGGGAAACAGTGACTGATGGAAATTAGACGCAGTGACTGTGGTGAAGAAGATGCAGTGATTGTGTGAAATGGGATGCAGTGACTGAGTAAAATACGATGCAGTGACTGAGTAAAATACGATGCAGTGACTGAGTAAAATACGATGCAGTGACTGAGTGAAATGTGATGCAGTGACTGCTTGAAATGGGATGCAGTGACTGTGGCGAAGGAGATGCAGTGACTGAAATGGGATGCAGTGACTGACTCAAATGGGATGCAGTGACTGACTGAAATGGGATGCAGTGACTGAGTGAAATGGGATGCAGTGACTGAGGGAATTAGGATGCAGTGACTGAGGGAAATGGGATGCAGTGACAGAGTGACATGAGCTGCAGTATCTGATGGAAATGTGATGCAGAACCTGAGGGAAATGGGATTCAGTGACTGAGGTAATGGGAAGGAGTGACTGAGTTCATGGGAGTGCAATGCCCGAGCGGACGTGGGGTGCACTGAGTGAGGGAAGTGGGAAACAGTGCCTGAGCGAAATGGGACGCACTGACTGAGTGAAATGGGATGCAGTTACTGAGGGACATGGGATGCATTGACTGAGGGAAATGGGATGCAGTGACTGAGTGAAATGAGATGCAGTGACTGAGGGAAATGGGATGCAGTGACTGAGAGAAATGGGATGCAGTGACTGAGGGACATGGGATGCAGTGACTGAGGGACATGGGATGCATTGACTGTGTGAAATGTGATGCAGAGACTGAGGGAAAGGAGACTCTGTGATTCTGGGAAATGGGATGCAGTGAGTGTGGGAAATTGAATGCAGCGCCTGTGAGATACGGGAAACAGTGACTGATGGAAATGGAATGCAGTGACTATGGTGAAGGAGATGCAGTGACTGAGTGAAATGGGATGCAGTGACTGAGTGAAATGTGATGCAGTGACTGAGTGAAATGGGATGCAGTCACTGAGTGAAATGTGTTGCAGTCACTGAGTGAAATGGGACGCATCACTGAGTGAAATGGGATGCAGTGACTGAGGGACATGGGATGCAGTGACTGAGGGAATTAGGATGCAGTGACTGAGGGAAATGGGATGCAGTGACCGAGTGAAATGAGATGCAGTGACTGAGGGAAATGGGATGCAGTGACTGCGTGAAATGGGATGCAGTGAATTCGTGAAATGAGATGTAGTGACGGATGGAAATGTGATGCAGTTATCGTGGGACATGGGATGCAGTGACTGTGGGAAAGGATATACTGTGACGATGGGAAATGTGGATGCAGTGAGTGTGGGAAATTGAATGCAGCGTCTGTGAGATACGGGAAACAGTGACTGATGGAAATTGAACGCAGTGACTGTGGGGAAGGAGATGCAGTCATTGAGTGAAATGGGATGCAGTGACTGAGTAAAATACGATGCAGTGACTGAGTGAAATGTGATGCAGTGACTGCTTGAAATGGGATGCTGTGACTGTGGCTCAGGAGATGCAGTGACTGAGTGAAATGGGATGCAGTGACAGAGTGACATGAGCTGCAGTATCTGATGGAAATGTGATGCAGTACCTGGGATTCTGTGACTGAGGTAATGGGAAGGAGTGACTGAGTTCATGGGGGTGCAATGCCCGAGCGGACTTGGGACGCACTGACTGAGTGAAATGGGATGCAGTGACTGAGGGGCATGGGATGCATTGACTGAGGGAAATGGGATGCATTTACTGAGGGGCATGGGATGCAGCGACTGAGTGAAATGAGATGCAGTGACTGAAGGAAATGGGATGCAGTGACTGAGGGACGTGGAATGCATTGACTGAGTGAAATGCGATGCAGAGACTGAGGGAAAGGAGACTCTGTGATTCTGGGAAATGGGATGCAGTGAGTGTGGGAAATTGAATGCAGCGCCTGTGAGATACGGGAAACAGTGACTGATGGAAATGGAATGCAGTGACTATGGTGAAGGAGATGCAGTGACTGAGTGAAATGGGATGCAGTGACTGAGTGAAATGTGGTGCAGTGACTGAGTGAAATGGGATGCAGTGACTGAGTGAAATGGGATGCAGTGACTGAGTGAAATGGGATGCAGTGACTGAGTGAAATGGGATGCAGTGTCAGAGTGAAATGTGTTGCAGTCACTGAGTGAAATGTGTTGCAGTCACTGAGTGACATGGGACGCATCACTGAGGGAAATGGGATGCAGTGACTGAGGGAATTGGGATGCAGTGACTGAGTGAAATGGGATGCAGTGACTGAGTGAAATGCGATGCACTGACTGAGTGAAATGGGAAGCAGTGACTGAGTGAAATGAGATGCATTGTTTGACGGAAATGAGATGCAGTGACTGAGAGAAATGGGATGCAGTGACAGAGGGAAATGGGATGCAGTGACCAAGTGAAATGAGAAGCAGTGACTGAGCGAAATGGGATGCAGTATTTGTGGGAAGTAGGATGCAATCACTGATTGAAATGAGATGCAGTGGGAAATGGGATACAGTGAGTGTCGGAAATTGAATGCAGCGTCTGTGAGATACGGGAACCAGTGACTGATGGAAATGGGATGCAGTGACTGAGGGAAATGGGATGCAGTGACAGAGTGACATGAGCTGCAGTGCCTGATGGAAATGGGATGCAGTTACTGTGGGACATGGAATGCAGTGACTGAGGTCCTGGGAAGGAGTGACTGAGTTAATAGGGATGCAGTGCCCGAGCGGGCTTGGAGTACAGTGACTGAGGGAAATGGGATACAGTGGCTGAGAGAAATGGGATGCACTGTCTTAGTGAAATGGGATGCAGAGGCTGAGTGAAATGGGATGAAGTAACTGGTGTAAATGGAATGCAGTGACTGATCGAAATGGGATGCGGTGACTGACAGTAATGGGATGGAGTGACGGACGGTAATGGGACGCAGTGACTGAGGGAATTGGGACGCAGTGGCTGAGTGAAATGGGATGCAGTCAATGAGTGAAATGGGATGCAGTCAATGAGTGAAATGGCCTGCAGTGATTGAGTGATTTGGGATGCAGTGACTGAGGGAAATGGAATGCAGTGGCTGAGTGAAAATGGGATACACTGACTCTTGGAAATGGGATGCAGTGACTGTTGGAAATGGATTGCAGTGACTGTTGGCAATGGGATGCAGTCACTGTTGGAAATGGGATGCAGTGACTGTTGGAAATGGATTGCAGTGACTGTTGGCAATGGGATGCAGTCACTGTTGGAAATGGGATGCAGTGACTGTGGGAAATGGGATGCAGTGACTGAGGGAAAGGAGATGCAGTGACTGTGGGAAATGGCATACTGTGACTCAGGGTCATGGGATGTAGTGACTGAGGGGAATGGGATGCAGTGACTGAGTGAAATGGGATACTGTGACTGAGGAAAGGAGATGCAGTGACTGAGGGAAATGGGATGCAGTGACTGAGGGGAATGGGATGCAGTGACTGAGTGAAATGGGATGCAGTGACTGAGGGTAATGGGATGCAGTGACTGATGGAAATGGGATGCAGTGACTGATGGAAATGGGATGCAGTGCCTGAGGGAAATGGGATGCAGTGACTGAGCGTACTGTGATGCAGTGACTGAGGGTAATGGGATGTAGTGACTGATGGTAATGGGATGCAGTGACTGAGGGAAATGGCCTGCAGTGACTGAGTGAAATGGGATGCAATGACTGAGGAAAGGAGATGCAGTGACTGTGGGAAATGGGAAGCGGTGACTGAATGGAAGGTGAAGCATTGAATGAGTAAAATGAGATGCAGTAACTGTTTGAAATGGGATGCAGTGGCTGTGTGAACTGGGATGCAGTGACTGTGTGAACTGGGATGCGGTGACTCTGTGAACTGGGATGCATGGGCTGAGTGAAATGCGATACAGTGACTCAGGTACTGGGAAGGAGTGACTGAATTAATAGGGATGCAGTGCCCGAGCGGGCTTGGAGTACAGTGACTGAGGAAAATGGGATACAGTGGCTGAGAGAAATGGGATGCAGTAACTGGTGGAAATGGAATGCAGTGACTGATTGAAATGGGATGCGGTGACTGACAGTAATTGGATGGAGTGACGGACGGTAATGGGATGCAGTGACTGAGGGAAACGGGACGCAGTGTCAGAGTGAAATGGGATGCAGTCAATGAGTGAAATGGCCTGCAGTGATTGAGTGATTTGGGATGCAGTGACTGAGGGAAATGGGATGCAGTGGCTGAGGGAAATGGGATGCAGTGGCTGAGTGAAATGGGATGCAGTGGCTGAGTGAAATGGGATGCAGTGACTGAGTGAAATGCGATGCAGTGACTGAGGTACTGGGAAGGAGTGACTGCGTTAATCGGGATGCAGTGACTGATGGAAATGGGATGCAGTGACTGACGGAACTGGGATGCGGTGACTGTGTGAACTGGGATGTGGTGACTGTGTGAACTGGGATGCAGTGACTATGTGAACTGGGATGCAGTGGCTGAGTGAAATGGGATGCAGTGGCTGAGTGAAATGGGATGCAGTGACTGAGTGAAATGGGATGCAGTGACTGATGGAAATGGGATGCAGTGACTGAGTGAAATGAGATGCAGTGACTGAGGGAAATGGGATGCAGTGACTGAGATAAATGGGATGCAGTGACTGAGGGACATGGGATGCAGTGACTGAGGGACATGGGATGCATTGACTGTGTGAAATGTGATGCAGAGACTGAGGGAAAGGAGACTCTGTGATTCTGGGAAATGGGATGCAGTGAGTGTGGGAAATTGAATGCAGCGCCTGTGAGATACGGGAAACAGTGACTGATGGAAATGGAATGCAGTGACTATGGTGAAGGAGATGCAGTGACTGAGTGAAATGGGATGCAGTGACTGAGTGAAATGTGATGCAGTGACTGAGTGAAATGTGATGCAGTGACTGAGTGAAATGGGATGCAGTCACTGAGTGAAATGTGTTGCAGTCACTGAGTGAAATGGGACGCATCACTGAGTGAAATGGGATGCAGTGACTGAGGGACATGGGATGCAGTGACTGAGGGAATTAGGATGCAGTGACTGAGGGAAATGGGATGCAGTGACCGAGTGAAATGAGATGCAGTGACTGAGGGAAATGGGATGCAGTGACTGCGTGAAATGGGATGCAGTGAATTCGTGAAATGAGATGTAGTGACTGATGGAAATGTGATGCAGTTCCCGTGGGACATGGGATGCAGTGACTGAGGGAAAGGATATACTGTGACGATGGGAAATGTGGATGCAGTGAGTGTGGGAAATTGAATGCAGCGTCTGTGAGATACGGGAAACAGTGACTGATGGAAATTGAACGCAGTGACTGTGGGGAAGGAGATGCAGTCATTGAGTGAAATGGGATGCAGTGACTGAGTAAAATACGATGCAGTGACTGAGTGAAATGTGATGCAGTGACTGCTTGAAATGGGATGCTGTGACTGTGGCTCAGGAGATGCAGTGACTGAGTGAAATGGGATGCAGTGACAGTGACATGAGCTGCAGTATCTGATGGAAATGTGATGCAGTACCTGGGATTCTGTGACTGAGGTAATGGGAAGGAGTGACTGAGTTCATGGGGGTGCAATGCCCGAGCGGACTTGGGACGCACTGACTGAGTGAAATGGGATGCAGTGACTGAGGGGCATGGGATGCATTGACTGAGGGGCATGGGATGCATTGACTGAGGGGCATGGGATGCATTGACTGAGGGAAATGGGATGCATTTACTGAGGGAAATGGGATGCAGCGACTGAGTGAAATGAGATGCAGTGACTGAAGGAAATGGGATGCAGTGACTGAGGGACGTGGAATGCATTGACTGAGTGAAATGCGATGCAGAGACTGAGGGAAAGGAGACTCTGTGATTCTGGGAAATGGGATGCAGTGAGTGTGGGAAATTGAATGCAGCGCCTGTGAGATACGGGAAACAGTGACTGATGGAAATGGAATGCAGTGACTATGGTGAAGGAGATGCAGTGACTGAGTGAAATGGGATGCAGTGACTGAGTGAAATGTGATGCAGTGACTGAGTGAAATGTGGTGCAGTGACTGAGTGAAATGGGGTGCAGTGACTGAGTGAAATGGGATGCAGTGACTGAGTGAAATGGGATGCAGTGACTGAGTGAAATGGGATGCAGTGTCAGAGTGAAATGTGTTGCAGTCACTGAGTGAAATGTGTTGCAGTCACTGAGTGAAATGTGTTGCAGTCACTGAGTGACATGGGACGCATCACTGAGGGAATTGGGATGCAGTGACTGAGTGAAATGGGATGCAGTGACTGAGTGAAATGCGATGCACTGACTGAGTGAAATGGGAAGCAGTGACTGAGTGAAATGAGATGCATTGTTTGACGGAAATGAGATGCAGTGACTGAGAGAAATGGGATGCAGTGACAGAGGGAAATGGGATGCAGTGACCAAGTGAAATGAGAAGCAGTGACTGAGCGAAATGGGATGCAGTATTTGTGGGAAGTAGGATGCAATCACTGATTGAAATGAGATGCAGTGGGAAATGGGATACAGTGAGTGTCGGAAATTGAATGCAGCGTCTGTGAGATACGGGAACCAGTGACTGATGGAAATGGGATGCAGTGACTGAGGGAAATGGGATGCAGTGACAGAGTGACATGAGCTGCAGTGCCTGATGGAAATGGGATGCAGTTACTGTGGGACATGGAATGCAGTGACTGAGGTCCTGGGAAGGAGTGACTGAGTTAATAGGGATGCAGTGCCCGAGCGGGCTTGGAGTACAGTGACTGAGGGAAATGGGATACAGTGGCTGAGAGAAATGGGATGCACTGTCTTAGTGAAATGGGATGCAGAGGCTGAGTGAAATGGGATGAAGTAACTGGTGTAAATGGAATGCAGTGACTGATCGAAATGGGATGCGGTGACTGACAGTAATGGGATGGAGTGACGGACGGTAATGGGACGCAGTGACTGAGGGAATTGGGACGCAGTGGCTGAGTGAAATGGGATGCAGTCAATGAGTGAAATGGGATGCAGTCAATGAGTGAAATGGCCTGCAGTGATTGAGTGATTTGGGATGCAGTGACTGAGGGAAATGGAATGCAGTGGCTGAGTGAAAATGGGATACACTGACTCTTGGAAATGGGATGCAGTCACTGTTGGAAATGGGATGCAGTGACTGTTGGAAATGGATTGCAGTGACTGTTGGCAATGGGATGCAGTCACTGTTGGAAATGGGATGCAGTGACTGTGGGAAATGGGATGCAGTGACTGAGGGAAAGGAGATGCAGTGACTGTGGGAAATGGCATACTGTGACTCAGGGTCATGGGATGTAGTGACTGAGGGGAATGGGATGCAGTGACTGAGTGAAATGGGATACTGTGACTGAGGAAAGGAGATGCAGTGACTGAGGGAAATGGGATGCAGTGACTGAGGGGAATGGGATGCAGTGACTGATGGAAATGGGATGCAGTGACTGATGGAAATGGGATGCAGTGCCTGAGGGAAATGGGATGCAGTGACTGAGCGTACTGTGATGCAGTGACTGAGGGTAATGGGATGTAGTGACTGATGGTAATGGGATGCAGTGACTGAGGGAAATGGGATGCAGTGACTGAGTGAAATGGGATACTGTGACTGAGGAAAGGAGATGCAGTGACTGAGGGAAATGGGATGCAGTGACTGAGTGAAATGGGATGCAGTGACTGAGGGTAATGGGATGCAGTGACTGATGGAAATGGGATGCAGTGACTGATGGAAATGGGATGCAGTGCCTGAGGGAAATGGGATGCAGTGACTGAGCGTACTGTGATGTAGGGAAATGGCCTGCAGTGACTGAGTGAAATGGGATGCAATGACTGAGGAAAGGAGATGCAGTGACTGTGGGAAATGGGAAGCGGTGACTGAATGGAAGGTGAAGCATTGAATGAGTAAAATGAGATGCAGTAACTGTTTGAAATGGGATGCAGTGGCTGTGTGAACTGGGATGCAGTGACTGTGTGAACTGGGATGCGGTGACTCTGTGAACTGGGTTGCATGGGCTGAGTGAAATGCGATACAGTGACTCAGGTACTGGGAAGGAGTGACTGAATTAATAGGGATGCAGTGCCCGAGCGGGCTTGGAGTACAGTGACTGAGGAAAATGGGATACAGTGGCTGAGAGAAATGGGATGCACTGTCTGAGTGAAATGGGATGCAGTAACTGGTGGAAATGGAATGCAGTGACTGATTGAAATGGGATGCGGTGACTGACAGTAATTGGATGGAGTGACGGACGGTAATGGGATGCAGTGACTGAGGGAAACGGGACGCAGTGTCAGAGTGAAATGGGATGCAGTCAATGAGTGAAATGGCCGGCAGTGATTGAGTGATTTGGGATGCAGTGACTGAGGGAAATGGGATGCAGTGGCTGAGGGAAATGGGATGCAGTGGCTGAGTGAAATGGGATGCAGTGGCTGAGTGAAATGGGATGCAGTGGCTGAGTGAAATGGGATGCAGTGGCTGAGTGAAATGGGATGCAGTGACTGAGTGAAATGCGATGCAGTGACTGAGGTACTGGGAAGGAGTGACTGCGTTAATCGGGATGCAGTGACTGATGGAAATGGGATGCAGTGACTGACGGAACTGGGATGCGGTGACTGTGTGAACTGGGATGTGGTGACTGTGTGAACTGGGATGCAGTGACTATGTGAACTGGGATGCAGTGGCTGAGTGAAATGGGATGCAGTGGCTGAGTGAAATGGGATGCAGTGACTGAGTGAAATGGGATGCAGTGACTGATGGAAATGGGATGTGGTGACTGTGTGAACTGGGATGCAGTGGCTGAGTAAAATGGGATGCAGTGGCTGAGTGAAATGGGATGCAGTGGCTGAGTGAAATGGGATGCAGTGGGGAGTGAAATGGGATGCAGTGACTGGTGGAAATGCGATGCAGTGACTTAGGGAAAGGAAATGCAGTGTCTGTGGGAAATGGTATGCTGCGACTTAGGGTAATGGTATGCAGTGACTGAGTGAAAAGGGATGCAGTGACTGAGTGAAATGCGCTGCAGTGACTGAGGTACTGGGAAGGAGTGACTGAATTAATAGGGATGCAGTGCCCGAGCGGGCTTGCGGTGCAGTGACTTCGGGAAATGGGATACAGTGCCTGAGTGAAATGTGATGCACTGACTGAGTGAAATGGGATGCAGTGACTGAATGGAATGGGATGCAGTGACTGAGTGGAATGGGATGCAGTGTCTGATTGAAATGGGTTGCAGTTAATGAGTGAAATGAGATGCAGTGACTGATGGAAATTGAATGCAGTGACAGAGTGACATGAGCTGCAGTGCCTGATGGAAATGGGATGCAGTTTTTGTGGGACATGGGATGCAGTGACTGAGGTCCTGGGAAGGAGTGACTGAGTTAATGGGGAGGCAGTGCCCGAGCAGGCTTGGAGTACAGTGACTGAGGGAAATGGGATACAGTGGCTGAGAGAAATGGGACGCGCTGTCTTCGTGAAATGGGATGCAGTGGCTGAGTGAAATGGGATGCAGTAACATGGTGGAAATGGGATGCAGTGACTGATCGAAATGGGATGCAGTGACTGACAGTAATTGGATGGAGTGACAGACGGTAATGGGATGCAGTGACTGAGGGAAACGGGACGCAGTGTCAGAGTGAAATAGGATGCAGTCAATGAGTGAAATGGCCGGCAGTGATTGAGTGATGTGGGATGCAGTGGCTGAGTGAAATGGGATGCAGTGGCTGAGGGAAATGGGATGCAGTGACTGTTGGAAATGGATTGCAGTGACTGTTGGCAATGGGATGCAGTCACTGTTGGAAATGGGATGCAGTGACTTTGGGAAATGGGATGCAGTGTCTGAGGGAAATGGGATGCTGTGACTGAGCGTACTGTGATGCAGTGACTGAGGGTAATGGGATGTTGTGACTGATGGTAATGGGATGCAGTGACTGAGAGAAATGGCCTGCAGTAACTGAGTGAAATGGGATGCAGTGACTGAGGGAAATGGGATGCAGTAAATGAGCGAAATGGGATGCAGTATTTGTGGGAAGTAGGATGCAATCACTGATTGAAATGAGATGCAGTGGGAAATGGGATACAGTGAGTGTCGGAAATTGAATGCAGCGTCTGTGAGATACGGGAACCAGTGACTGATGGAAATGGGATGCAGTGACTGAGTGAGATGGGTTGCAGTGTCTGAGTGAGATGGGATGCAGTGTCTGAGTGAAATGGGATGCAGTGTCTGATTGAAATGGGATGCAGTTAATGAGTGAAATAAGATGCAGTGACTGATGGAAATTGAATGCAGTGACAGAGTGACATGAGCTGCAGTGCCTGATGGAAATGGGATGCAGTTACTGTGGGACATGGGATGCAGTGACTGAGGGCCTGGGAAGGAGTGACTGAGTTAATAGGGATGCAGTGCCCGAGCGGGCTTGGAGTACAGTGACTGAGGGAAATGGGACACAGTGGCTGAGAGAAATGGGATGCACTGTCTGACTGAAATGGGATGCAGTGACTGAGTGAAATGGGATGCAGTAACTGGTGGAAACGGAATGCAGTGACTGATCGAAATGGGATGCGGTGACTGACAGTAATTGGATGGAGTGAGGGACGGTAATGGGATGCAGTGACCGAGGGAAACGGGACGCAGTGTCAGAGTGAAATGGGATGCACTCAATGAGTGAAATGGGATGCAGTCAATGAGTGAAATGGCCTGCAGTGATTGGGTGATTTGGGATGCAGTGACTGAGGAAAATGGAATGCAGTGGCTGAGTGAAATGGGATACACTGACTCTTGGAAATGGGATGCAGTGACTGATGGAAATGGATTGCAGTGACTGTTGGCAATGGGATACAGTCACTGTTGGAAATGGGATGCTGTGACTGAGCGTACTGTGGTGCAGTGACTGAGGGTAATGGGATGCAGTGACTGAGGGAAATGGCCTGCAGTGACTGAGTGAAATGGGACACAATGACTGAGGAAAGGAGATGCAGTGACTGTGGGAAATGGGAAGCGGTGACTGAATGGAATGTGAAGCATTGAATGAGTGAAATGAGATGCAGTAACTGTTTGAAATGGGATGCAGTGGCTGTGTGAACTGGGATGCGGTGACTGTGTAAACTGGGATGCGGTGACTGTGTGAACTGGGATGCAGTGGCTGAGTGAAATGCGATACAGTGACTCAGGTACTGGGAAGGAGTGACTGAATTAATAGGGATGCAGTGCCCGAGCGGGCTTGGGGTGTAGTGACTTAGGGAAATGGGATACAGTGCCTGAGTGAAATGTGATGCACTGACTGAGTGAAATGGGATGCAATGACTGAATGGAATGGGATGCAGTGACTGAGTGGAATGGGATGCAGTGACTGAGTGGAATGGGATGCAGTGACTGAGTGAAATGGGATGCAGTGACTGACGGAACTGGGATGCGGTGACTGTGTGAACTGGGATGTGGTGACTGTGTGAACTGGGATGCGGTGACGATGTGAACTGGGATGCAGTGGCTGAGTGAAATGGGATGCAGTGGCTGAGTGAAATGGGATGCAGTGGCTGAGTGAAATGGGATGCAGTGACTGAGTGAAATGGGATGCAGTGACTGATGGAAATGGGATGCAGTGACTGGGATGCAGTGACTGACGGAACTGGGATGCGGTGACTGTGTGAACTGGGATGTGGTGATTGTGTGAACTGGGATGCGGTGACTATGTGAACTGGGATGCAGTGGCTGAGTGAAATGGGATGCAGTGGGGAGTGAAATGGGATGCAGTGAATGGTGGAAATGAGATGCAGTGACTTAGGGAAAGGAAATGCAGTGTCTGTGGGAAATGGTATGCTGCGACTTGGGGTAATGGGATGCAGTGACTGATGGAAACGGATGCAGTGACTGAGTGAAAAGGGATGCAGTGACTGAGTGAAATGCGCTGCAGTGACTGAGGTACTGGGAAGGAGTGACTGAATTAATAGGGATGCAGTGCCCGAGCGGGCTTGCGGTGCAGTGACTTAGGGAAATGGGATACAGTGCCTGAGTGAAATGTGATGCACTGACTGAGTGAAATGGGTTGCAGTGACAGAATGTAATGGGATGCAGTGACTGAGTGGAATGGGATGCAGTGTCTGATTGAAATGGGATGCAGTTAATGAGTGAAATGAGATGCAGTGACTGATGGAAATTGAATGCAGTGACAGAGTGACATGAGCTGCAGTGCCTGATGGAAATGGGATGCAGTTTTTGTGGGACATGGGATGCAGTGACTGAGGTCCTGGGAAGGAGTGACTGAGTTAATGGGGAGGCAGTGCCCGAGCGGGCTTGGAGTACAGTGACTGAGGGAAATGGGATACAGTGGCTGAGAGAAATGGGACGCACTGTCTTTGTGAAATGGGCTGCAGTGGCTGAGTGAAATGGGATGCAGTAACTGGTGGAAATGGGATGCAGTGACTGATCGAAATGGGATGCGGTGACTGACAGTAATTGGATGGAGTGACGGACGGTAATGGGATGCAGTGACTGAGGGAAACGGGACGCAGTGTCAGAGTGAAATAGGATGCAGTCAATGAGTGAAATGGCCGGCAGTGATTGAGTGATGTGGGATGCAGTGACTGCGGGAAATGGGATGCAGTGGCTGAGTGAAATGGGATGCACTGACTCTTGGAAATGTGATGCAGTGACTGTTGGAAATGGGATGCAGTGACTGTTGGAAATGGATTGCAGTGACTGTTGGCAATGGGATGCAGTCACTGTTGGAAATGGGATGCAGTGACTGTGGGAAATGGTATGCAGTGACTGTGGGAAATGGCATACTGTGACTCAGGGTCATGGGATGTAGTGACTGAGGGGAATGGGATGCAGTGACTGAGTGAAATGGGATACTGTGACTGAGGAAAGGAGATGCAGTGACTATGGGAAATGGGATGCAGTGACTGAGTGAAATGGGATGCAATGACTGAGGGTAATGGGATGCAGTGACTGATGGAAATGGGATGCAGTGACTGATGGAAATGGGATGCAGTGTCTGAGGGAAATGGGATGCAGTGTCTGAGGGAAATGGGATGCAGTGACTGAGCGTACTGTGATGCAGTGACTGAGGGTAATGGGTTGTAGTGACTGATGGTAATGGGATGCAGTGACTGAGAGAAATGGCCTGCAGTAACTGAGTGAAATGGGATGCAGTGACTGAGGGAAATGGGATGCAGTGAATGAGCGAAATGGGATGCGGTGACTGACAGTAATTGGATGGAGTGACGGATGGTAATGGGATGCAGTGACCGAGGGAAACGGGACGCAGTGTCAGAGTGAAATGGGATGCAGTCAATGAGTGCAATGGGATGCAGTCACTGAGTGAAATGGCCTGCAGTGATTGGGTGATTTGGGATGCAGTGACTGAGGGAAATGGAATGCAGTGTCTGAGTGAAATGGGATATACTGACTCTTGGAAATGGGATGCAGTGACTGTTGGAAATGGATTGCAGTGACTGTTGGCAATGGGATGCAGTATTTGTGGGAAGTAGGATGCAATCACTGATTGAAATGAGATGCAGTGGGAAATGGGATACAGTGAGTGTCGGAAATTGAATGCAGCGTCTATGAGATACGGGAACCAGTGACTGATGGAAATGGGATGCTGTGACTGAGCGTACTGTGGTGCAGTGACTGAGGGTAATGGGATGTAGTGACTTACGGAAATGGGATGCAGTGACTGAACGAAATGGGATGCAGTGACTGAGTGAAATAGGTTGCAGTGACTGAGTGAAATGGGATGCACTGACTGAGGTAAGTGGGATGCAGTGACTGAGGGAAATGGGATGCAGTGACTGAGGTAAATGGGATGCAGTGACTGAGTGAAATGCGATGCAGTGACTGATGGAAATGGTATGCAGTGACTGATGGAAATGGTATGCAGTGACTGATGGAAATGGGATGCAGTGTCTGAGGGAAATGGGATGCTGTGACTGAGCGTACTGTGATGCAGTGACTGAGGGTAATGGGATGTAGTGACTGATGGTAATGGGATGCAGTGACTGAGGGAAATGGCCTGCAGTGACTGAGTGAAATGGGATGCAATGACTGAGGAAAGGAGATGCAGTGACTGTGGGAAATGGGAAGCGGTGACTGAATGGAATGTGAAGCATTGAATGAGTGAAATGAGATGCAGTAACTGTTTGAAATGGGATGCAGTGGCTGTGTGAACTGGGATGCGGTGACTGTGTGAACTGGGATGCAGTGGCTGAGTGAAATGCGATGCAGTGACTCAGGTACTGGGAAGGAGTGACTGAATTAATAGGGATGCAGTGCCCGAGCGGGCTTGGGGTGCAGTGACTTCGGGAAATGGGACACAGTGCCTGAGTGAAATGTGATGCACTGACTGAGTGAAATGGGATGCAATGACTGAATGGAATGGGATGCAGTGACTGAGGGAAACGGGACGCAGTGTCAGAGTGAAATAGGATGCAGTCAATGAGTGAAATGGCCGGCAGTGATTGAGTGATGTGAGATGCAGTGACTGCGGGTAATGGGATGCAGTGGCTGAGTGAAATGGGATGCACTGACTCTTGGAAATGTGATGCAGTGACTGTTGGCAATGGGATGCAGTCACTGTTGGAAATGGGATGCAGTGACTGTGGGAAATGGTATGCAGTGACTGTGGGAAATGGCATACTGTGACTGAGGGTCATGGGATGTGGTGACTGAGGGGAATGGGATGCAGTGACTGAGTGAAATGGGATACTGTGACTGAGGAAAGTAGATGCAGTGACTATGGGAAATGGGATGCAGTGACTGAGTGAAATGGGATGCAATGACTGAGGGTAATGGGATGCAGTGACTGATGGAAATGGGATGCAGTGACAGATGGAAATGGGATGCAGTGTCTGAGGGAAATGGGATGCTGTGACTGAACGTACTGTGATGCAGTGACAGTGGGTAATGTGATGTAGTGACTGATGGTAATGGGATGCAGTGACTGAGAGAAATGGCCTGCAGTAACTGAGTGAAATGGGATGCAGTGTCTGAGGGAAATGGGATGCTGTGACTGAGCGTACTGTGATGCAGTGACTGAGGGGAATGGGATGCAGTGACTGATGGTAATGGGATGCAGTGACTGATAGAAATGGCCTGCAGTAACTGAGTGAAATTGGACGCAGTGACTGAGGGAAATGGGATGCAGTGAATGAGCGAAATGGGATGCGGTGACTGACAGTAATTGGATGGAGTGACGGATGGTAATGGGATGCAGTGACCGAGGGAAACGGGACGCAGTGTCAGAGTGAAATGGGATGCAGTCAATGAGTGCAATGGGATGCAGTCACTGAGTGAAATGGCCTGCAGTGATTGGGTGATTTGGGATGCAGTGACTGAGGGAAATGGAATGCAGTGTCTGAGTGAAATGGGATACACTGACTCTTGGAAATGGGATGCAGTGACTGTTGGAAATGGATTGCAGTGACTGTTGGCAATGGGATGCAGTATTTGTGGGAAGTAGGATGCAATCACTGATTGAAATGAGATGCAGTGGGAAATGGGATACAGTGAGTGTCGGAAATTGAATGCAGCGTCTATGAGATACGGGAACCAGTGACTGATGGAAATGGGATGCTGTGACTGAGCGTACTGTGGTGCAGTGACTGAGGGTAATGGGATGTAGTGACTTACGGAAATGGGATGCAGTGACTGAACGAAATGGGATGCAGTGACTGAGTGAAATAGGTTGCAGTGACTGAGTGAAATGGGATGCACTGACTGAGGTAAGTGGGATGCAGTGACTGAGGGAAATGGGATGCAGTGACTGAGGTAAATGGGATGCAGTGACTGAGTGAAATGCGATGCAGTGACTGATGGAAATGGTATGCAGTGACTGATGGAAATGGGATGCAGTGTCTGAGGGAAATGGGATGCTGTGACTGAGCGTACTGTGATGCAGTGACTGAGGGTAATGGGATGTAGTGACTGATGGTAATGGGATGCAGTGACTGAGGGAAATGGCCTGCAGTGACTGAGTGAAATGGGATGCAATGACTGAGGAAAGGAGATGCAGTGACTGTGGGAAATGGGAAGCGGTGACTGAATGGAATGTGAAGCATTGAATGAGTGAAATGAGATGCAGTAACTGTTTGAAATGGGATGCAGTGGCTGTGTGAACTGGGATGCGGTGACTGTGTGAACTGGGATGCGGTGACTGTGTGAACTGGGATGCAGTGGCTGAGTGAAATGCGATGCAGTGACTCAGGTACTGGGAAGGAGTGACTGAATTAATAGGGATGCAGTGCCCGAGCGGGCTTGGGATGCAGTGACTTAGGGAAATGGGATACAGTGCCTGAGTGAAATGTGATGCACTGACTGAGTGAAATGGGATGCAATGACTGAATGGAATGGGATGCAGTGACTGTGTGGAATGGGATGCAATGACTGAGTGGAATGGGATGCAGTGACTGAGTGAAATGAGATGCAGCGACTGAGTGAAATGCGCGCAGTGACTGAAGAAATGGGATGCAGTGACTGACGGAACTGGGATGCGGTGACTGTGTGAACTGGGATGTGGTGACTGCGTGAACTGTGATGCGGTGACTATGTGAACTGGGATGCAGTGGCTGGGTGAAATGTGATTCAGTGGCTGAGTGAAATGGGATGCAGTGACTGATGGAAATGGAATGCAGTGACTGACGGAACTGGGATGCGGTGACTGTGTGAACTGGGATGTGGTGACTGTGTGAACTGGGATGCGGTGACTATGTGAACTGGGATGGAGTGGCTGAGTGAAATGGGATGCAGTGGCTGAGTGAAATGGGATGCAGTGGGGAGTGAAATGGGATGCAGTGACTGGAGGAAATGGGATGCAGTGACTTAGGGAAAGGAAATGCAGTGTCTGTGGGAAATGGTATGCTGCGACTGAGGGTAATGGGATGCAGTGACTGATGGAAACGGATGCAGTGACTGAGTGAAAAGGGATGCAGTGACTGAGTGTAATGCGATGCAGTGATTGAGGTACTGGGAAGGAGTGACTGAATTAATAGGGATGCAGTGCCCGAGTGGGCTTGCGGTGCAGTGACTTAGGGAAATGGGATACAGTGCCTGAGTGAAATGTGATGCACTGACTGAGTGAAATGGGATGCAGTGGCTGAGTGAAATGGGATGCAGTAACTGGTGGAAATGGGATGCAGTGACTGACAGTAATTGGATGGAGTGACGGACGGTTTTGGGATGCAGTGACTGAGGGAAACGGGACGCAGTGTCAGAGTGAAATAGGATGCAGTCAATGAGTGAAATGGCCGGCAGTGATTGAGTGTTGTGGGATGCAGTGACTGAGTGAAAAGGGATGCAGTGACTGAGTGTAATGCGATGCCGTGATTGAGGTACTGGGAAGGAGTGACTGAATTAATAGGGATGCAGTGCCCGAGTGGGCTTGCGGTGCAGTGACTTAGGGAAATGGGATACAGTGCCTGAGTGAAATGTGATGCACTGACTGAGTGAAATGGGATGCAGTGGCTGAGTGAAATGGGATGCAGTAACTGGTGGAAATGGGATGCAGTGACTGACAGTAATTGGATGGAGTGACGGACGGTTTTGGGATGCAGTGACTGAGGGAAACGGGACGCAGTGTCAGAGTGAAATAGGATGCAGTCAATGAGTGAAATGGCCGGCAGTGATTGAGTGATGTGGGATGCAGTGACTGAGGGAAATGGGATGCAGTGGCTGAGTGAAATGGGATGCACTGACTGTTGGAAATGGGATGCTGTGACTGTTGGAAATGGATTGCAGTGACTGTGGGAAATGGGGTGCAGTGACTGTGGGAAATGGCATACTGTGAATCAGGGTCATGGGATGTAGTGACTGAGGGGAATGGGATGCAGTGACTGAGTGAAATGGGATACTGTGACTGAGGAGAGGAGATGCAGTGACTATGGGAAATGGGATGCAGTGACTGAGGGTAATGGGATGCAGTGACTGATGGAAATGGGATGCAGTGTCTGAGGGAAATGGGATGCAGTGTGTGAGGGAAATGGGATGCTGTGACTGAGCGTACTGTGATGCAGTGACTGAGAGAAATGGCCTGCAGTAACTGAGTGAAATGGGATGCAGTGACTGAGGAAAGGAGATGCAGTGATTGTGGGAAATGGGAAGCGGTGACTGAGTGGATGGTGAAACATTGAATGAATGAAATGAGATGCAGTGACTGTTTGAAATGGGATGCGGTGACTGTGTGAACTGGGATGCAGTGGCTGAGTGAAATGCGATGCGGTGACTCAGGTACTGGGAAGGAGTGACTGAATTAAGAGGGATGCAGTGCCCGAGCGGGCTTGGGGTGCAGTGACTTAGGGAAATGGGATACAGTGACTGAGTGAAATGTGATGCACTGACTGAGTGAAATGTGATGCACTGACTGAGTGGAATGGGATGCAGTGACTGAGTGGAATGGGATGCAGTGACTGAGTGAAATGCGATGCAGTGACTGCGTGAAATGAGATGCAGTGGGGAGTGAAATGGGATGCAGTGACTGGTGAACTGCGTCCAGTTCTGCTCGCCCTATTATAGGAAAGTTGTGGATGCTTTGGAGAGGGTTCAGAGGAGGTTTACCAGGATGCTGCCTGGACTGGAGGGCTTATCTTATGAAGAGAGGTTGACTGAGCCATGTCTCTTTTCATTGGAGAAAAGGATTCGGAGAGGGGACCTAATTGAGGTGTACAAGATAATGAGAGGCATAGATAGAGTTCATAGCCAGAGACTATTTCCCAGGGCACAAATGGCTAGCACGAGGGGTCATAGTTTTAAGCTGGTTGGTGGAAAGTATAGAGGGGATGTCAGAGGCAGGTTCTTTACGCAGAGAGTTGTGAGAGCATGGAATGCGTTGCCAGCAGCAGTTGTGGAAGCAAGGTCATTGGGGTCATTTAAGAGACTGCTGGACATGTATATGGTCACAGAAATTTGAGGGTGCATACATGAGGATCAATGGTCGGCACAACATTGTGGGCTGAAGGGCCTGTTCTGTGCTGTACTGTTCTATGTTCTATGTTCCATGTTCGATGTTTTATGAAATGAGATGCAGTGACTTAGGGAAATGAAATGCAGTGTCTGTGGGAAATGGGATGCTGGGACTGAGGGTAATGGGATGCAGTGACTGAGGGTAAAGGGATGCAGTGACTGAGGGTAATGGGATGCAGTGACTGATGGAAATGGAAGCAGTGACTGAGTGAAATGGGATGCAGTGACGGAGGTACTGGGAAGGAGTGACTGAGTTAATAGGGATGCAGTGCCCGAGCGGGCTTGGGGTGCACTGACTTAGGGAAATGGGATACAGTGCCTGAGTGAAATGTGATTCACTGACTGAGTGAAATGGTATGCAGTGACTGCGTGAAATGGGATGCAGTGAATGAGTAAATGAGATGCAGTGACTGAGTGAAATGCGATGCAGTGACTGATAGAAATCGGAAACAGTGACTGATGGAACTGGGATGCAGTGACTGACGGAACTGGGATGCGGTGACTTTGTGAACTGGGATGTGGTGACTGTGAGAACTGGGATGCAGTGACTGAGGGCAATGGGATGCAGTGGCTGAGGGAAATGGGATGCAGCGACTGAGGGCAATGGGAAGCCGTGACTGAGGGAAATGGGATGCAGCGACTGTGGGAAATGGGATGCAGTCACTGTGGGAAATGGGATGTAGTGACTGAGTGAAATGGGATTGCCGTGACTGTGGAAAGGAGATGCAGTGACTGAGGAAATGGGACGCAGTGACTGATGGAAATGGGATGCCCTGACTGAGTGTAAAGTGAAGCATTGAGTGAAATGGGATGCAGTGACTGAGTGAAATGCGATGCAGTGACTGAGTGAAATGCGATGCAGTGACTGCGTGAAATGCGATGCAGTGACTGATAGAAATCGGAAACAGTGACTGATGGAACTGGGATGCAGTGACTGACGGAACTGGGATGCGGTGACTTTGTGAACTGGGATGTGGTGACTGTGAGAACTGGGATGCAGTGAGTATGTGAACTGGGATGCAGAGGCTGAGTGAAATGCGATGCAGTGGCTGGGTGAAATGGGATGCAGTGGGGAGTGAAATGGGATGCAGTGACTGGTGGAAATGAGATGCAGTGTCTTCGGGAAATGAAATGTAGTGTTTGTGGGAAATGGGATGCTGGGACTGAGGGTAATGGGATGCAGTGACTGATGGAAATGGAAGCAGTGACTGAGTGAAATGGGATGCAGTGACGGAGGTACTGGGAAGGAGTGACTGAGTTAATAGGGATGCAGTGCCCGAGCGGGCTTGGGGTGCAGTGACTTAAGGAAATGGGATACAGTGCCTGAGTGAAATGGGACGCACTGACTGAGTGAAATGGGACGCAGTGACTGAGTGGAATGGGATGCAGTGACTGAGCAAATGGGATGCAGTAACTGAGTGAAATGCGATGCAGTGACTGTGTGAAATGGGATGCAGTGAATGAGTGAAATGAGATGCAGTGACTGAGTGAAATGCGCGCAGTGACTGATAGAAATCGGATTCAGTGATTGATGGAACTGGGAGGCAGTGACTGACGGAAATGGGATGCGGTGACTTTGTGTACTGGGATGTGGTGACTGGGTGAACTGGGATGCGGTGACTATGTGAACTGGGATGCAGTGGCTGAGTGAAATGGGATGCAGTGGGGCGTGAAATGAGATGCAGTGACTGGTGGAAATGAGATGCAATGACTAAGGGAAAGGAAATGCAGTGTCTGTGGGAAATAGGATGCTGCGACTGATGGAAATGGATGCAGTGACTGAGTGAAATGGGATGCTGTGACTGAGTGAAATGCGATGCAGTGACTGAGGTACTGGGAAGGAGTGACTGAGTGGAATGGGATGCAGTGACTGAGTGGAATGGGATGCAGTGACTGAGTGAAATGGGATGCAGTGACTGAGTGAAATGCGATGCAGTGACTGCGTGAAATGAGATGCAGTGGGGAATGAAATGGGATGCAGTGACTGGTGGAAATGAGATGCAGTGACTTAGGGAAATGAAATGCAGTGTCTGTGGGAAATGGGATGCCTGGACTGAGGGTAATGGGATGCAGTGACTGAGGGTAATGGGATGCAGTGACTGATGGAAATGGAAGCAGTGACTGAGTGAAATGGGATGCAGTGACGGAGGTACTGGGAAGGAGTGACTGAGTTAATAGGGATGCAGTGCCCGAGCGGGCTTGGGGTGCAGTGACGTTGGGAAATGGGATACAGTGCCTGAGTGAAAAGTGACGCACTGACTGAGTGAAATGGGATACAGTGCCTGAGTGAAATGCGATGCAGTGAATGAGTGAAATGAGGTGCAGTGACTGAGTGAAATGCGCGCAGTGACTGATAGAAATCGGATACAGTGACTGATGGAACTGGGATGCAGTGACTGACGGAACTGGGATGCGGTGACTTTGTGAACTGGGATGTGGTGACTGTGTGAACTGGGATGCGGTGACTTTGTGAACTGGGATGCAGGGGCTGAGTGAAATGGGATGCAGTGGCTGAGTGAAATGGGATGCAGTGGGGAGTGAAATGGGATGCAGTGACTAGTGGAATTGAGATGCAGTGACGAAGGGAAAGGAAATGCAGTGTCTGTGGAAAATGGGATGCTGCGACTGAGGGTAATGGGATGCAGTGACTGAGGGTAATGGGATGCAGTGACTGATGGAAATGCATGCAGTGACTGAGTGAAAGGGGATGCAGTGACTGAGTGAAATGCGATGCAGTGACTGGGAAATGGGATGCAGTGACAGTGGGAAATGGGATGCAGTGACTGAGTGAAATGGGACGCAGTGACTGAGTGAAATGTAATTGCCGTGACTGTGGAAAGGAGATGCAGTGACTGAGGAAATGGGATGCAGTGACTGAGGGAAATGGGATGCAGTGACTGGGAAATGGGATGCAGTGACAGTGGGAAATGGGATGCAGTGACTGATGGAAATGGGACGGCAGGACTGAGTGAAATGGGACGCAGTGACTGAGTGAAATGGAATTGCCATGACTGTGGAAAGGAGATGCTGTGACTGAGGAAATGGGATGCAGTGACTGAGGGAAATGGGATGCAGTGACTGGGAAATGGGATGCAGTGACAGTGGGAAATGGGATGCAGTGACTGATGGAAATGGGACGGCAGGACTGAGTGAAATGGGACGCAGTGACTGAGTGAAATGGAATTGCCATGACTGTGGAAAGGAGATGCAGTGACTGAGGTAATGGGATGCAGTGACTGAGTGGAATGGGATGCAGTGACTGAGTGAAATGCGATGCAGTGACTGCGTGAAATGAGATGCAGTGGGGAATGAAATGGGATGCAGTGACTGGTGGAAATGAGATGCAGTGACTTCGGGAAATGAAATGCAGTGTCTGTGGGAAATGGGATGCGTGGACTGAGTGTAATGGGATGCAGTGACTGAGGGTAATGGGATGCAGTGACTGATGGAAATGGAAGCAGTGACTGAGTGAAATGGGATGCAGTGACGGAGGTACTGGGAAGGAGTGACTGAGTTAATAGGGATGCAGTGCCCGAGCGGGCTTGGGGTGCAGTGACGTTGGGAAATGGGATACAGTGCCTGAGTGAAAAGTGACGCACTGACTGAGTGAAATGGGATACAGTGCCTGAGTGAAATGTGACGCACTTACTGAGTGAAATGGGATGCAGTGACTGAGTGGAATGGGATGCGGTGACTGAGTGGAATGGGATGCGGTGACTGAGTGGAATGGGATGCGGTGACTGAGTGGAATGGGATGCGGTGACTGAGTGGAATGCGATGCAGTGACTGCGTGAAATGGGATGCAGTGAATGAGTGAAATGAGGTGCAGTGACTGAGTGAAATGCGCGCAGTGACTGATAGAAATCGGATACCGTGACTGATGGATCTGGGATGCAGTGACTGACGGAACTGGGATGCGGTGACTTTGTGAACTGGGATGTGGTGACTGTGTGAACTGGGATGCGGTAACTTTGTGAACTGGGATGCAGTGGCTGAGTGAAATGGGATGCAGTGGCTGAGTGAAATGGGATGCAGTGGGGAGTGAAATGGGATGCAGTGACGAGTGGAATTGAGATGCAGTGACTAAGGGAAAGGAAATGCAGTGTCTGTGGAAAATGGGATGCTGCGACTGAGGGTAATGGGATGCAGTGACTGATGGAAATGGATGCAGTGACTGATGGAAATGCATGCAGTGACTGAGTGAAAGGGGATGCAGTGACTGAGTGAAATGGGATGCAGTGACTGGGAAATGGGATGCAGTGACAGTGGGAAATGGGATGCAGTGACTGATTGAAATGGGACGCAGTGACTGAGTGAAATGGGACGCAGTGACTGAGTGAAATGTAATTGCCGTGACTGTGGAAAGGAGATGCAGTGACTGAGGAAATGGGATGCAGTGACTGAGGGAAATGGGATGCAGTGACTGAGGGAAATGGGATGCAGTGACTGAGGGAAATGGGATGCAGTGACTGGGAAATGGGATGCAGTGACAGTGGGAAATGGGATGCAGTGACTGATGGAAATGGGACGGCAGGACTGAGTGAAATGGGACGCAGTGACTGAGTGAAATGGAATTGCCATGACTGTGGAAAGGAGATGCAGTGACTGAGGTAATGGGATGCAGTGACTGAGTGGAATGGGATGCAGTGACTGAGTGAAATGGGATGCAGTGACTGAGTGAAATGCGATGCAGTGACTGCGTGAAATGAGATGCAGTGGGGAATGAAATGGGATGCAGTGACTGGTGGAAATGAGATGCAGTGACTTAGGGAAATGAAATGCAGTGTCTGTGGGAAATGGGATGCGTGGACTGAGTGTAATGGGATGCAGTGACTGATGGAAATGGAAGCAGTGACTGAGTGAAATGGGATGCAGTGACGGAGGTACTGGGAAGGAGTGACTGAGTTAATAGGGATGCAGTGCCCGAGCGGGCTTGGGGTGCTGTGACTGAGTGAAATGGGATGCAGTGACTTAAGGAAATGAAATGCAGTGTCTGTGGGAAATGGGATGCTGCGACTGAGGGAAATGGGATGGAGTGACTGACGGAAATTGGATGCAGTGACTGAGCGAAATGGGACGCAGTGACTGAGTGAAATGCGATGCAGTGTCTTAAGGAAAGGAAATGCAGTGTCTGTGGGATATAGGATGCTGCGAATGTGGGAAATGGGATGGAGTGACTGACGGTAATGGGATGCAGTGTCTGCGCGAAATGGGTTGCAGTGACTGAGTGAAATGGGATGCTCTGACTGAGGGAAGTGGGATGCAGTGACTGAGGGAAATGGGATGCAGTGACATGAGGGAAATGGGATGCAGTGACTGAGGGAAATGGGATGCAGTGACTGAGTGAAATGAGATGCAGTGACTGATGGAAATGGTATGCAGTGAGTGACTGAGGGAAATGGGATGCAGTGACTGACGGAATTGGGATGCAGTGTCTGTTTGAAATGGGATCCTGTGACTGAAGTTAATGGGATGCAGTGACTGAGGGTCATGGGATGCAGTGACTGAGTGAAATGGGATGCAGTGACTGAGGACAATGGGATGCAGTGATTGAAGGAAATGGGATGCAGTGACTGAGGGAAATGGGATGCAGTGTCTGGGAAATGGGATGCAGTGACAGTGGGAAATGGTATGCAGTGACTGATGGAAATGGGACGCAGTGACTGAGTGAAATGGAATTGCCCTGACTGTTGGAAAGGAGATGCAGTGACTGAGGAAATGGGATGCACTGACTGAGTGAAATGGTATTGCCGTGACTGTGGAAAGGAGATGCAGTGACTGAGTGAAGTGGGATGCAGTGACTGAGGGCAATGGGATGCAGTGACTGAGGGCAATGGGATGCAGTCACTGTGGGAAATGGGATGCAGTCACTGTGGGAAATTGGATGCAGTGACTGAGGGCAATGGGATGCAGTGACAGTGGGAAATGGGATGCAGTGACTGTGGGAAATGGGGTGCAGTCACTGTGGGAAATGGGATTGCCGTGATAGTGGAAAGGAGATGCAGTGACTGAGTGAAGTGGGATGTAGTGGCTGAGGGCAATGGGATGCAGTGACTGAGGGCAATGGGATGCAGTGACTGAGGGAAATGGGATGCAGTCACTGTGGGAAATTGGATGCAGTGACTGAGGGCAATGGGATGCAGTGACAGTGGGAAATGGGATGCAGTGACTGAGGAAATGGGATGCAGTGACAGTGGGAAATGGGATTGCCGTGATAGTGGAAAGGAGATGCAGTGACTGAGTGAAGTGGGATGTAGTGGCTGAGGGCAATGGGATGCAGTGACTGAGGGCAATGGGATGCAGTGACTGAGGGAAATGGGATGCAGTGACTGTGGGAAATGGGATGCAGTCACTTTGGGCAATGGGATGCAGTGACTGAGGGCAATGGGATGCAGTGACTGAGAGAAATGGGATGCAGCGACTGTGGGAAATGGGATGCCGTCACTGTGGGAAATGGGATGCAGTGACTGAGTGAAATGGGATTGCCGTGACTGTGGAAAGGAGATGCAGTGACTGAGGAAATGGGACGCAGTGACTGATGGAAATGGGATGCCCTGACTGAGTGTAAAGTGAAGCATTGAGTGAAATGGGATGCAGTGACTGAGTGAAATGCGATGCAGCGACTGAGGGAAATGGGATGCAGTGACTGAGGGAAATGGGATGCAGTATTTGTAGGAAGGAGGATGCAATCATTGAGTGAAATGCGATGCAGAGACTGAGGGAAAGGAGATGCTGTGACTATGGGAAATGGGATGTAGTGAGTGTGGGAAATTGAATGCATCGTCTGTGAGATACGGGAAACAGTGACTGATGGGAATGTGATGCAGTGACTGTGGTGAAGGAGATGCAGTGATTGAGTGAAATGGGATGCAGTGACTGAGTGAAATGTGATGCAGTGACTGACGGAAATGTGATTTAGTCACTGAGTGAAATGGGATACAGTCGCTCAGTGAAATGGGATGCATCACTGGGTGAAATGGGATGCAGTGACTGAGTGAAATCGGATGCAGTGACTGAGGGAAATGGGATGCACAGACCGTGTGAAATGAGATGCAGTGACCGACGGAAATGGGATGCAGTGACCAAGGGAAATGGGGTGCATTATTTGTGGGAAGAAGGATGCAATCACTGAGTGAAATGAAATGATGAGACTGAGGGCAAGGGGATGCTGTGACTATGGGAAATGGGATGCACTGAGTGTGGGAAATTGAATGCAGCGTCTGTGAGATACGGGAAACAGTGACTGATGGAAATGGGATGCAGTAACTGTGTTGAAGGAGATGCAGTGACTGAGTGAAATGGGATGCAGTGACTGAGTGAAATGGGATGCAGTGACTGCGTGAAATGCGATGCAGTGACTGAGTGAAATGTGATTCAGTCACTGAGTGAATTGGGATGCAGTCACTGAGTGAAATGGGATGCATCACTGAGTGAAATGGGATGCAGTGACTGAGGGAAATGAGATGCAGTGACTGAGGGAAATGAGATGCAGTGACTGAGGGAAATGAGATGCAGTGACTGAGGGAAATGGGATGCAGTGACTGAGGGAAAATGGGTTGCAATGACTGATGGAAATGGGATGTAGTGACTGATGGAAATTGGATGCAGTGACTGTGGGAAATGAGATGCAGTGACTGAGGGAAAAACGGGTTGCAATGACTGATGGAAATGGGATATAGTGACTGATGGAAATGGGATGCAGTGACTGTGGGAAATGCGATGCAGTGACTGAGTGAATTGGAATGCAGTGACACACGGAAATGGGATGCCTTGACTGACGGGAATGGGATGCGTTGATTGACGGAAATGTGATGCAGTGACTGATGGAAATGGGACGCAGTGACTGAGGGAAATGGGATGCAGTGACTGAAGGAAATGAGATGCATTGTCTGAGTGAAATGGGATGCAGTGACTGATGCAAATGGGATGCAGTGACCGATGCAAATGGGATACATTGACTGAGGGAAATGGGTTGCAGTGACTGAAGGAAATGGGATGCAGTGACTGAAAGAAATGAGATGCAGTGACTGAGGGAAATGGGATGCAGTGACTGAGGGAAATGGGATGCAGTGACTGAGGGAAATGAGATGCAGTGACTGAGGGAAATGAGATGCAGTGACTGAGGGAAATGGGATGCAGTGACTGAGGGAAATGGGATGCAGTAACTGTGTTGAAGGAGATGCAGTGACTGAGTGAAATGGGATGCAGTGACTGAGTGAAATGGGATGCCATGACTGCGTGAAATGCGATGCAGTGCCTGAGTGAAATGTGATTCAGTCACTGAGTGAATTGGGATGCAGTCACTGAGTGAAATGGGATGCATCACTGAGTGAAATGGGATGCAGTGACTGATGGAAATTGGATGCAGTGACAGAGTGACATGAGGTGCAGTGACTGAGTGAAATGAGATGCAGTGTCTGATTGAAATGTGATGCAGTGACTGAGGGAAATGGGATGCAGTGACTGAGGTACTGGGTAGGAGTGACTGAGTGAAATGCGATGCAGTGACTGAGTGAAATGAGATGCACTGACTGAGTGAAATGAGATGCACTGACTGATGGAAATTGGATGCAGTGACAGAGCGACATGAGCTGCAGAGACTGAGTAAAATGAGAAGCATTGAATGCACTGTCTGTGAGATACGGGAAACAGTGACTGATGGAAATGGGATGCAGTGACTATGGTGAAGGGGATGCAGTGACTGAGTGAAATGGGATGCAGTGACTGAGTGAAATGGGATGCAGTGACTGAGTGAAATGAGATGCAGTGACTGAGGGAAATGAGATGCAGTGACTGAGGGAAATGAGATGCAGTGACTGAGGGAAATGAGATGCAGTGACTGAGGGAAATGGGATGCAGTGACTGAGCGAAAATGGGTTGCAATCACTGATGGAAATGGGATGTAGTGACTGATGGAAATGGGATGCAGTGACTGTGGGAAATGAGATGCAGTGACTGAGGGAAAATGGGTTGCAATGACTGATGGAAATGGGATATAGTGACTGATGAAAATGGGATGCAGTGACTGTGGGAAATGCGATGCAGTGACTGAGTGAATTGGGATGCAGTGACACACGGAAATGGGATGCCTTGACTGAAGGAAATGGGATGCAGTGATTGTCGGAAATGTGTTGCAGTGACTGATGGAAATGGGATGCAGTAGCTGAGGGAAATGGGATGCAGTGACTGAGGGAAATGAGATGCAGTGTCTGAGTGAAATGGTTTAGCAGTGACTCACGGAAATGGGATGCAGTGACTCAGGGAAATGGGATGCAGTGATTGAGTGAAATGGAATGCAGTGACTGATGCAAATGGGATACATTGACTGAGGGAAATGGGTTGCAGTGACTGAGGGAAATGGGATGCAGTGACTGAGGGAAATGAGATGCACTGATTGTGTGAAATGGGATGCACTGATTGTGTGAAATGGGATGCAGTGACTGAGCGACATGGGATGCAGTGACTAAGGGACATGGGATGCAGTGACTGAGGGACATGGGATGCAGTGACTGAGGGAAATAGGATGCAGTGACTGAGGGACATGAGCTGCAGTGACAGAGGTACTGGGAAGGAGTTTCTGAGTTAATAGGGAATCAGTGCCCGAGCGGGGATGGGGTGCAGTGACTGAGGGAAATGGGATACAGTGCCTGACCGAAAAGGGACGCACTGACTGAGTGAAATGGGATGCAGTGACTGAGGGACATGGGATGCAGTGACTGAGGGAAATGAGATGCACTGATTGTGTGAAATGGGATGCACTGATTGTGTGAAATGGGATGCAGTGACTGAGCGACATGGGATGCAGTGACTGAGGGACATGGGATGCAGTGACAGAGGTACTGGGAGGGAGTTTCTGAGTTAATGGGGAATCAGTGCCCGAGCTGGCAGGGGATGCAATGTCTGAGGGAAATGGGATACAGTGCCTGACCGAAAAGGGACGCACTGACTGAGTGAAATGGGATGCAGTGACTGAGGGACATGGGATGCAGTGACTGAGAGACAGGGGATGCAGTGATTGAGGTACATGGGATGCAGTGACACACGGACATGGGATGCAGTGACTGAGGGAATTATGATGTAGTGACTGCGTGAAATGGGATGCAATGACTGAGTGAAATGGGATGCAGTCACTGAGGGAATTATGATGCAGTGACTGCGTGAAATGTGATGCAGTGACTGCGTGAAATGTGATGCAGTGACTGAGTGAAATGTGATGCAGTGACTGCTTGAAATGGGATGCATCACTGAGTGCAATGGGACGCAGTGACTGGGTGAAATAGGATGCAGTGACTGATGGAAATTGGATGCAGTGACAGAGTGACATGAGCTGCAGTGTCTGATGGAAATGAGATGCAGTGACGGAGGGAAATGGGATGCAGTGAGTGTGGGAAATTGAATTCATCGTCTGTGAGATACGGGAAAGAGTGACTGATGGAAATTGGATGCAGTGACTGAGTGAAATGTGATGCAGTGAGTGAGTGAAATGGGATGCACTGACCGAGTGAAATGAGATGCAGTGACTGAGTGAAATGTGATGCAGTGATTGAGTGAAATGTGATGCAGTGACTGAGTGAAATGTGATGCACTGACCGAGTGAAATGAGATGCAGTGACTGAGTGAAATGTGATGTAGTGACTGCGTGAAATGGGATGCAGTGACTGTGGTGAAGGACATGCAGTGACTGAGGGAAATGGGATGCAGTGACATAGTGACATGAGCTGCAGTGTCTGATGGAAATGTGATGCAGTACCTGATGGAAATGGGATGCAGTGGCTGAGGTACTGGGAAGGAGTGACTCAGTTCATGGGGATGTTGTGCCCGAGTGGACTTGGGGTGCAGTGAGTGAGGGAAATGAGATACAGTGCCTGAGTGAAATGAGATGCAGTGACTGAGGGAAATAGGATGCAGTGACTGAGTGAAATGAGATGCAGTGACTGAGGGAAATGGGATGCAGTGAGTGAGGGACATGGGATGCAGTGACTGAGGGACATGGGAAGCATTGACTGAGTGAAATGCGATGCAGACACTGAGGGAAAGGAGATGCTGTGACTATGGGAAATGGGATGCAGTGAGTGTGGGAAATTGAATGCAGTGCCTTTGAGATACGGGAAACAGTGACTAATGGAATTGGAATGCAGTGACTATGGTGAAGGAGATGCAGTGACTGAGTGAAATGTGATGCAGTGACTGTGTGAAATGTGATGCAGTGACTGAGAGAAATGTGATGCATTGACTGAGTGAAATGGGATGCAGTGACTGAGTGAAATGTGATTCAGTGACTGAGAGAAATGTGATGCAGTGACTGAGTGAAATGGGATGCAGTGACTGAGTGAAATGCGATGCACTCTCTGAGTGAAATGGGATGCATCACTGAGTGAAATGGGATGCAGTGATTGAGGGAAATGGGATGCAGTGACTGAGTGAAATGAGATGCAGTGACTAAGTGAAATGGGAAGCACTGATTGAGTGAAATGCGATGCAGTGACTGAGTGAAATGAGATGTCTTGTTTGATGGAAATATGATGCAGTAACTGACGGAAATGAGATGCAGTGGCTGAGTGAAATGGGATGCAGTGACTGTGTGAAATGGGAAGCAGTGACTGAGTGAAATGTGATTCAGTCACTGAGTGAAATGGGATGTTGTGGCTGAGTGAAATGGGATGCAGTGATTGAGTGAAATGGGATGCAGTGACTGCGCGAAATGTGATGCAGTGACAGAGTGAACTCTGATGCAGTGACAGAGTGAAAGGGGATGCAGTGACAGAGTGAAATGGGATGCAGTGACGGATGCAAATGGGATGCAGTGACTGAGTGAAATGGGATGCAGTGACTGACGGAAATGGCATGCAGTGACTGAGGGAAATGGTATGCAGTGACTGAGGGAAATGGTATGCAGTGACTGAGGGAAATGGGATGCAGTGACTGAGGGAAATGAGATGCAGTGACTGAGTGAATTGGGATGCAGTGACACACGGAAATGGGATGCCTTGACTGACGGAAATGGGATGCAGTGATTGACGGAAATGTGATGCAGTGACTGATGGAAATGGGGTGCAGTGACTGAGGGAAATGGGATGCAGTGACTGAGGGAAATTAGATGCAGTGTCTGAGTGAAATGCTATGCAGTGACTGAGGGAAATGGGTTGCAGTGACTGAGGGAAATGGGATGCAGTGACTGAGTGAAATGGGTTGCAGTGACTGAGTGAAATGTGATGCAGTCACTCAATAAAATGGGATGCACTGATTGTGTGAAATGGGATGCAGTGACTGAGGGAAAATGGGAAGCAGTGACTGAGTGAAATGTGATTCAGTCACTGAGTGAAATGTGATGCAGTGGCTGAGTGAAATGGGAAGCAGTGACTGCGTGAAATGTGATGCAGTGACAGAGTGAACTCTGATGCAGTGACAGAGTGAAAGGGGATGCAGTGACTCAGGGAAATGGGATGCAGTGACTCAGGGAAAAGGGATGCAGTGATTGAGTGAAATGCGATGCAGTGACTGAGTGAAATGCGATGCAGAGACTGAGGGAAAGGAGATGCTGTGACTATGGGAAATGGGATGCAGTGAGTGTGGGAAATTGAATGCATTGTCTGTGAGATACGGGAAACAGTGACTGATGGAAATGTGATGCAGTGATTGAGTGAAATGGGATGCAGTGACTGAGTGAAATGTGATGCAGTGATTGAGTGAAATGGGATGCAGTGACTGAGTGAAATGTGATGCAGTCACTGCTTGAAATGGGATGCAGTGACTGAGTGAAATCGGATGCAGTGACTGAGTGAAATGGGATGCATCACTGAGGGAAATGGGATGCAGTGACTGAATGAAATAGGATGCAGTGACTGAGTGAATTCGGATGTAGTGACTGAGGGAAATGGGATGCACTGACCGAGTGAAATGAGATGCAGTGACTGACGGAAATGGGATGCAGTGACTGAGGGAAATGGGGTGCAGTATTTGTGGGAAGAAGGAAGCAATCACTGAGTGAAATGAGATGATGAGACTGAGGGCAAGGAGATCCTGTGACTATGGGAAATGGGATGCACTGAGTGTTGGAAATTGAATGCAGTGTCTGTGAGATACGGGAAACAGTGACTGATGGAAATGGGATGCAGTAACTGTGTTGAAGGAGATGCAGTGACTGCGTGAAATGCGATGCAGTGACTGAGTGAAATGTGATTCAGTCACTGAGTGAATTGGGATGCAGTCACTGAGTGAAATGGGATGCATCACTGAGTGAAATGGGATGCAGTGACTGATGGAAATTGGATGCAGTGACAGAGTGACATGAGATGCAGTGACTGAGTGAAATGAGATGCAGTGTCTGATTGAAAGGTGATGCAGTAACTGAGGGAAATGGGATGCAGTGACTGAGGTACTGGGAAGGAGTGACTGAGTGAAATGCGATGCAGTGACTGAGTGAAATGAGATGCACTGACTGAGTGAAATGAGATGCACTGACTGATGGAAATTGGATGCAGTGACTGACGGAAATGGCATGCAGTGACTGAGTGAAATGAGAAGCTTTGAATGCACTGTCTGTGAGATACGGGAAACAGTGACTGATGGAAATGGGATGCAGCGACTGAGTGAAATGGGATGCAGTGACTGCGTGAAATGGGATGCAGTGACTGCGTGAAATGGGATGCAGTGACTGCGTGAATTGGGATGCAGTGACGGAGTGAAATGTGATGCAGTGACAGAGTGAACTCTGATGCAGTGACAGAGTGAAAGGGGATGCAGTGACAGAATGAAATGGGATGCAGTGACGGATGCAAATGGGATGCAGTGACTGAGTGAAATGGGATGCAGTGACTGACGGAAATGTGATGCAGTGACTGTTGGAAATGGGATGCAGTGACTGAGTGAAATGGGATGCAGTGACTGAGTGAAATGGGATGCAGTCACTGAATGAAATGGGATGCACTGATTGTGGGAAATGGGATGCAGTGACTGACTGAAATGGGATGCCTTGACTGACGGAAATGCGATGCAGTGATTGACGGAAATGTGATGCAGTGACTGATGGAAATGGGACGCAGTGACTGATGGAAATGGGACGCAGCGACTGAGGGAAATGGGACGCAGTGACTGAGGGAAATGAGATGCAGTGTCTGAGTGAAATGGGATGCAGTGATTGTGTGAAATGGGATGCAGTCACTGAGTGAAATGGGATGCATCACTGAGTGAAAATCGGTTGCAATGAGTGATGGAAATTGGATGCAGTGACAGAGTGACATGAGGTGCAGTGACTGAGTGAAATGAGATGCAGTGTCTGATTGAAATGTGATGCAGTGACTGAGGGAAATGGGATGCAGTGACTGAGGTACTGGGTAGGGGTGACTGAGTGAAATGCGATGCAGTGACTGAGTGAAATGCGATACACTGACTGAGTGAAATGAGATGCACTGACTGATGGAAATTGGATGCAGTGACAGAGCGACATGAGCTGCAGAGACTGAGTAAAATGGGAAGCATTGAATGCACTGTCTGTGAGATACGGGAAACAGTGACTGATGGAAATGGGATGCAGCGACTGAGTGAAATGGGATGCAGTGACTGAGTGAAATGCGATGCAGTGACTGCGTGAAATGGGATGCAGTGACTGCGTGAAATGGGATGCAGTGACTGCGTGAAATGGGATGCAGTGACAGAGTGAAATGTGATGCAGTGACAGAGTGAAATGTGATGCAGTGACAGAGTGAACTCTGATGCAGTGACAGAGTGAAAGGCGATGCAGTGACAGAGTGAAATGGGATGCAGTGACAGAGTGAAATGGGATGCAGTGACGGATGCAAATGGGATGCAGTGACTGAGTGAAATGGGATGCAGTGACTGACGGAAATGTGATGCAGTGACTGATGTAAATGGGATGCAGTGACTGAGGGAAATGAGATGCAGTGACTGAGTGAAATGTGATGCAGTCACTGAATGAAATGGGATGCAGTGAATGAGGGAAATGTGATGCAGTCACTGACTGAAATGGAATGCACTGATTGAGTGAAACGGGATGTACTGTTTGTGTGAAATGGGATGTACTGTTTGTGTGAAATGGGATGCAGTGACTGAGTGAAATGGGATGCAGTGACTGAGTGAAATTAGATGCAGTGACTGAGTGAAATGAGATGCAGTGACTGAGGGAAATGAGATGCAGTGACTGAGGGAAATGGGATGCAGTGACTGAGGGAAATGGGATGCAGCGACTGAGGGAAATGGGATGCAGTCACTGAATGAAATGGGATGCACTGATTGTGTGAAATGGATGCCGTGACTGATGAAAATGGGTTGCAATGACTGATGGAAATGGGATATAGTGACTGATGGAAATGGGCTGCAGAGCCTGTGTGAAATGGGATGCAGTGACTGAGGGAAAATGGGTTGCAATGACTGATGGAAATGGGATATAGTGACTGATGAAAATGGGATGCAGTGACTGCGGGAAATGCGATGCAGTGACTGAGTGAATTGGGATGCAGTGACACACGGAAATGGGTTGCCTTGACTGACGGAAATGGGATGCAGTGATTGACGGAAATGTGATGCAGTGACTGATGGAAATGGGATGCAGTGACTGAGTGAAATGGGATGCAGTGACTGAGTGAAATGTGATGCAGTCACTGAATGAAATGGGATGCACTGATTGTGTGAAATGGGATGCAGAGACTGAGTGAAATGAGATACAGTGATTGTGTGAAACGGGATGCAGTGACTGAGTGAAATGGGATGCAGTGACTCAGGGAAATTGGATGCCGTGATTGCGTGAAATGGGATGCAGTGACTGATGCAAATGGGATGCAGTGACTGATGCAAATGGGATACATTGACTGAGGGAAATGGGTTGCAGTGACTGAGGGAAATGGGATGTAGTGACTGAGGGAAATGGGATGTAGTGACTGAGGGAAATGGGATGCAGTGACTGAGGGAAATGTAATGCAGTGACTGAGTGAAATGGGATGCAGTGACTCCGTGAAACGGCATACAGTGACTGAGGGAAATGGGATGCAGTGACTGAGGGAAATGGGATGCAGTGACTGAGGGAAATGTGATGCAGTGACTGAGGGAAATGTGATGCAGTGACTGAGTGAAATGGGATGCAGTGACTCCGTGAAATGGGATGCAGTGACTGAGCGAAATGTGATGCAGTCACTGAATGAAATGGAATGCACTGATTGAGTGAAATGGGATGTACTGATCGTGTGAAATGGGATGCAGTGACTGAGTGAAATGGGATGCAGTGACTGAGTGAAATGAGATGCAGTGACTGAGGGAAATGAGATGCAGTGACTGAGGGAAATGGGATGCAGTGACTGTTGGAAATGGGATGCAGTGAGTGAGTGAAATGGGATGCCTTGACTGACGGAAATGGGATGCAGTGATTGACGGAAATGTGATGCAGTGACTGATGGAAATGGGACGCAGTGACTGAGGGAAATGGGATGCAGTGACTGAGGGAAATTGGATGCAGTGATTGCGTGAAATGGGATGCAGTGACTGATGCAAATGGGATGCAGTGACTGATGCAAATGGGATACATTGACTGAGGGAAATGGGTTGCAGTGACTGAGGGAAATGGGATGCAGTGACTGAAGGAAATGAGATGCTGTGATTGAGGGAAATGGGATGCAGTGACTGAGGAAAATGTGATGCAGTGACTGAGTGAAATGGAATGCAGTGACTGAGGGAAATGGGATGCAGTGACTGAAGGAAATGAGATGCTGTGATTGAGGGAAATGGGATGCAGTGACTGAGGGAAATGTGATGCAGTGACTGAGTGAAATGGAATGCAGTGACTGAGTGAAATGGGATGCAGTGACTGAGGGAAATGTGATGCACTCTCTGAATGAAATGGAATGCACTGATTGAGTGAAATGGGATGTACTGATTGTGTGAAATGAGATGCAGTGACTGAGGGAAATGAGATGCAGTGACTGAGGGAAATGGGATGCAGTGACTGAGGGAAATGGGATGCAGTGACTGAGTGAAATGGGATGCAGTGACTGAGTGAAATGGGATGCAGTGACTGAGTGAAATGTGATGCAGTCACTGAATGAAATGGGATGCACTGATTGTGTGAAATGGGATGCAGTGACTGAGTGAAATGGGATGCAGTGACTGAGGGAAAATGGGTTGCAATGACTGATGGAAATGGGATATAGTGACTGATGGAAATGGGCTGCAGAGACTGTGGGAAATGGGATGCAGTGACTGAGGGAAAATGGGTTGCAATGACGGAGGGAAATGGAATGCACTGACTGAGGGAAATGGGATGCACTGACTGAGGGAAATGGGATGCAGTGACTGTGGGAAATGGGATGCAGTTACTGAGGGAAATAGGATGCAGTGACTTTTGGAAATGGGATGCAGTGACTTGGGGAAAGGAGATGCAGTGACTCAGGGAAACGGGATGCTGTGACTGAGGGTAACGGGTTGCAGTGGCGAAGTGAAATGGGACGCCGTGTCTCTGTGAAATGGGATGTAGTGACTGAGTGAAATGGGACGCCCTGACTGAGGGAAATGGGATGCACTGACTGAGTGAAATGGGACGCCGTGACTGAGGGAAATAGGATGCAGTGACTGACTGTAATGGGATGCAGTGACTGAGTGTAATGTGATGCCGTGACTGTGGGGAATTGGGTGTGGTGATGATCGAAATGGATTCACTGTTGCAGTTGAATAGGATTCACTGTCTCCGTTCGAAGGGATACAGTGACTGAGTGAAATGGGATGCAGTGACTGAGTGTAATGGGATGCAGTGACTGAAGGAAATGGGATGCAGTGACTGTTGGAAATGGGATGCAGTGCCTGAGTGATATGGGATGCTGTGACTGAGTGAAATGGGATGCAGTGACTGATTGAAATGAGATGCAGTGACTGACTGAAATGGGATGCAGTGACTGACTGAAATGGGATGCAGTGACTGACTGAAATGGGAGGCAGTGACTGCGTGAAGTGGGAGGCAGCGACTGAGTGAAATGGGACGCCGTGACTGAGGACAATGCGATGCAGTGACTGAGGGAAATGAGATGCAGTGACTGAGGGAAATGTGATGCAGTGACTGAGGGTAATGGGATGCTCTGGCTGAGTGAAATGGGATGCAGTGACTGAGTGAAATGGGATGCTGTGACTGAGGGGAATAGGGTGCGGTGACTGAGCGAAATGGATGCACTGTCTCAGTTGAATAGGATTCACTGTCTCCGTTAAATAGCATGCAGTGACTGAGTCAAATGGAATGCTGTGACTGAGTGAAATGGGATGCAATGACTGCGTGAATATGATGAACATAGAACATAGAACATAGAACAGTACAGCACAGAACAGGCCCTTCAGCCCACAATGTTGTGCCGACCATTGATCCTCATGTATGCACCCTCAAATTTCTGTGACCATATACATGTCCAGCAGTCTCTTAAATGACCCCAATGACCTTGCTTCCACAACTGCTGCTGGCAACGCATTCCATGCTCTCACAACTCTCTGCGTAAAGAACCTGCCTCTGACATCCCCTCTATACTTTCCTCCAACCAGCTTAAAACTATGACCCCTCGTGCTAGCCATTTCTGCCCTGGGAAATAGTCTCTGGCTATCAACTCTATCTATGCCTCTCATTATCTTGTATACCTCAATTAGGTCCCCTCTCCTCCTCCTTTTCTCCAATGAAAAGAGACCGAGCTCAGTCAACCTCTCTTCATAAGATAAGCCCTCCAGTCCAGGCAGCATCCTGGTAAACCTCCTCTGAACCCTCTCCAAAGCATCCACATCTTTCCTATAATAGGGCGCCCAGAACTGGACGCAGTATTCCAAGTGCGGTCTAACCAAAGTTTTATAGAGCTGCAACAAGATCTCACGACTCTTAAACTCAATCCCCCTGTTAATGAAAGCCAAAACACCATATGCTTTCTTAACAACCCTGTCCACTTGGGTGGCCATTTTAAGGGATGTATGTATCTGCACACCAAGATCCCTCTGCTCCTCCACGCTGCCAAGAATCCTATCCTTAATCCTGTACTCAGCTTTCAAATTCGACCTTCCAAAATGCATCACCTCGCATTTATCCAGGTTGAACTCCATCTGCCACCTCTCAGCCCATCTCTGCATCCTGTCAATGTCCCGCTGCAGCCTACAACAGCCCTCTACACTGTCAACGACACCTCCGACCTTTGTGTCGTCTGCAAACTTGCTGACCCATCCTTCAATTCCCTCGTCCAAGTCATTAATAAAAATTACAAACAGTAGAGGCCCAAGGACAGAGCCCTGTGGAACTCCACTCACCACTGACTTCCAGGCAGAATATTTTCCTTCTACTACCACTCGCTGTCTTCTGTTGGCCAGCCAATTCTGTATCCAAGCAGCTAAGTTCCCCTGTATCCCATTCCTCCTGACCTTCTGAATGAGCCTACCATGGGGAACCTTATCAAATGCCTTACTGAAGTCCATATACACCACATCCACAGCTCGACCCTCATCAACCTTTCTAGTCACATCCTCAAAAAACTCGATAAGGTTTGTAAGGCATGACCTACCCCTCACAAAGCCGTGTTGACTGTATTAAAGTGGCTCAGTGAAATGGGATGCAGTGACTGAGTGACATGGGATGAAGTGGCTGAGTGAAATGGGATGCAGTGGCTGAGTGAAATGGGATGCAGTGGCTGAGTGAAATGGGAAGCAGTGGCTGAGTGAAATGGGATGCAGTGGCTGAGTGAAATGGGAAGCAGTGGCTGAGTGAAATGGGATGCAGTGACTGAGGGAAATGGGATGCGCTGACTGAGTGAAATGGGATGCTGTGACTGAGGGAAAGGAGACGCAGTGACTGTGGGAAATGGGTTGCAGTGACTGAGGAAAATGGGAGGCACTGATTGAGTGAAATGGGATGCAGTCACTGAGTGAAATGTGATGCAGTGACTGAGTGAAATGTGATGCAGTGACTGAGTGAAATGGGATGCCGTGACTGAGTGAAATGGGATGCCGTGACTGAGTGAAATGGGATGCGGTGACTGAGGGGAATAGGGTGCGGTGACCGAGGGAAATGGATGCACTGTCTCAGTTGAATAGGATTAACTGTCTCCGTTAAATCGCATGTAGTGACTGAGTCAAATGGAATGCTGTGACTGAGTGAAATGGGATGCAATGACTGAGTGAATATGACGGAGTGGCTGAGTGAAATGGGATGCAGTGGCTGAGTGAAATGGGATGCAGTGGCTGAGTGAAATGGGATGCAGTGGCTGAGTGAAATGTGATGCAGTGACTGGGTGAAATGGGATGCAGTGACTGAGGGAAATGGGATGCAGTGACTGTGGGAAAGGAGATGCAGTGACTGTGGGAAATGGGATGCAGTGACTGTGGGAAACGAGATGAAGTGACTGTGTGAAATGTGATACTGTGACTGTGGGAAATGGGATGCAGTGAATGAGTGAAGTGAGATGCAGTGACTGAGGGTAATTGGATGCCGTGACTGAGGGTAATGTGATGCAGTGACTGAGGGTAATGTGATGCAGTGGCTGAGTGAAATGGGGTGCAGTGGCTGAGTGAAATGGGATGCAGTGGCTGAGTGAAATGTGATGCAGTGACTGGGTGAAATGGGATGCAGTGACTGAGGGAAATGGGATGCAGTGACTGTGGGAAATGGGTTGCAGTGACTGTGGGAAATGGGTTGCACTGAGTGAGGAAATGAGGTGCAGTGACTGAGGGAAAGGAGATGCAGTGACTGTGGGAAATGGGATGCAGTGACTGTGGGAAACGAGATGAAGTGACTGTGTGAAATGTGATGCTGTGACTGTGGGAAATGGGATGCAGTGAATGAGTGAAGTGAGATGCAGTGACTGTGGGAAATGGGATGCAGTGACTGTGGGAAATGGGATGCAGTGACTGAGTGAAATGGGATGCAGTGACTGTGGGAAATGAGCTGCAATGACTGTGTGAAGTGGGATGCAGTGACTGATGGAGATTGAATGCAGTGTCTGATGCAAATGGGATGCAGTGACTGAGTAAAATGGGATGCACTGACTGAGGGAAATGGGATGCACTGACTGAGGGAAATGGGATGCACTGACTGAGGGAATTGGGATGCACTGACTGAGGGAAATGGGATGCAGTGACTGAGGGAAATGGGATGCAGTGACTGAGGGAAATGGGATGCAGTTACTGAGGGAAATGGGATGCAGTTACTGAGGGAAATGGGATGCAGTGATTGAATGAAATGGGTGCGTGTGACCGTGGAGATGGGATGCAGTGACTTGGGGAAAGGAGATGCAGTGACTGTGGAAACAGGATGCTGTGACTGAGGGTAACGGGTTGCAGTGGCGAAGTGAAATGGGACGCCGTGTCTCTGTGAAATGTGATGAGGAGACTGTGGTGAAATGGATGCAGTGACTGAATGAAATGGGATGCAGTGACTGAGTGAAATGTGATGCGTTGACTGATGGAAAGGAGATGCCCTCACTGTGGGAAATGCATGCAGTGACTGAGTGAAATGGGATGCCGTGACTGAGGGTAATTGGATGCCGTGACTGAGGGTAATGTGATGCAGTGACAGAGTGAAATGGGGTGCAGTGACTGATGGAAATGGGATGCGGTGACTGAGTGAAATGGGATGCGGTGACTGAGGGAAATGGGATGCGGTGACTGAGGGAAATGGAATGCGGTGACAGTCGGGAATCGGGTGCGGTGACTGATGGAAATGGATGCACTGTCTCAGTTGAATAGGATTCAACGTCTCCGTTAAATAGGATGCAGTGACTGAGTCAAATGGGATGCAGTGACTGAGTGAAAAAGGATGCAGTGGCTGAGTCAAATGGGATGCAGTGGCTGAGTGAAATGGGATGCAGTGGCTGAGTGAAATGGGATGCAGTGACTGAGGGAAATGAGATGCAGTGACTGAGGGAAAGGAGATGCAGTGACTCTGGGAAATGGAATGCTGTGACTGAGGGTAAGGGGCTGCACCATTTCAGTTCAATGAGATTCACTGTCTCAGTGAATTGGGATGTTGTGACTGAGGGAAAGCAGATGCAGTGACTGTGGGAAATAGGTTGCAGTGACTGAGGGAAATGGGACGCAGTGACTGAGGGAAATGGGATGCACTGACTGAGTGAACTGGGGTGCAGTGACTGAATGAAATGGGATGCAGTGACTGAGGGAAATGGGTTGCAGTTACTGAGGGAAATGGGATGCAATGACTGAGTGAAATGGGATGCAGTGGCTGACGGTAATGGGATGCAGTGACTGAGTGTAATGGGGTGCAGTGGCTGAGTGAAATGGGATGCAGTGGCTGCGTGAAATGGGATGTAGTGACTGAGTGAAATGGGACGCCCTGACTGAGGGAAATGGGATGCACTGACTGAGTGAAATGGGACGCAGTGACTGAGGGAAATAGGATGCAGTGACTGACTGTAATGGGATGCAGTGACTGAGTGTAATGTGATGCCGTGACTGTGGGGAATTGGGTGTGGTGATGATCGAAATGGATTCACTGTTGCAGTTGAATAGGATTCACTGTCTCCGTTAGAAGGGATGCAGTGACTGAGTGAAATGGGATGCAGTGACTGAGTGTAATGGGATGCAGTGACTGAAGGAAATGGGATGCAGTGACTGATGGAAATGGGATGCAGTGCCTGAGTGATATGGGATGCTGAGACTGAGTGAAATGGGATGCAGTGACTGACTGAAATGAGATGCAGTGACTGACTGAAATGGGATGCAGTGACTGACTGAAGTGGGAGGCAGTGACTGCGTGAAGTGGGAGGCAGTGACTGCGTGAAGTGGGAGGCAGTGACTGCGTGAAGTGGGAGGCAGTGACTGAGTGAAATGGGACGCCGTGACTGAGGACAATGCGATGCAGTGACTGAGGGAAATGAGATGCAGTGACTGAGGGAAATGAGATGCAGTGACTGAGGGGAAGGAGATGCAGTGACGGTGTGAAATGGGTTGCAGTGACTGTCAGAAATGGTTTGCAGTGACTGAGGGAAATGGGACGCAGTGACTGAGTGTAATGGGAAACACTGACTGAGTGTAATGGGAAACACTGACTGAGTGAACTGGGACGCAGTGACTGAGGGAAATTGGAAGCAGAGACTGAGTGAAATGTGATGCAGTGACTGAGGGAAATAGGATGCAGTGCCCGAGTCTAATGGGACGCAGTGACTCTGGGGACATGGGATGCAGTGACTGTCTGAAATGGGAGGGTGTGACTCACTGAAATGGGAGGGTGTGACTCACTGAAATGGGAGGCAGTGACTGAGTGAAATGGGATGCCGTCACTGAGTGAAATGGGATGATGTGACCGTGGGAAATGGGATGCAGTGACTGAGGGTAATGGGAGGCAGTGACTGAGTGAAGTGGGATGTAGTGACTGAGTGAAATGGGATGATGTGACTGACGTAATGGGAAGGAGTGAATGAGGTAATAGGGATGCAGTGCCTGACGGGCCTTGGGGTGCAGTGACTGAGTGAAGTGGGATGCAGTGACTGAGGGAAGTGGGATGTAGTGACTAATGAAATTTGAGTGCAGTGACCGCATCAGATTTGGAACTGGGTCATGAGCCTGGCCAGGTGTTAGATTTGGAAGTAGGTGATCACCTTGGTGATAGCGATCACAATTCGAAGATAATAAACTGCCAACCTCAGCGATCACAATTCTGTTATGTTTACTTTCGTGATGGAAAGGTAGAGGTGTACACCACTGGGCAAGAGTTATATCTGGGGGAAAGACAATTCCGATGAGATTTGGCAAGATTTTGGGAGCATAGGATGGGGAAGGAAACTGCAAGGGATGGGCACAATAGAAATGTAGAGCTTATTCAAGGAAAAGTTCCTGTGTGTCCTAGATAAGTATGTACCTGTCAGGCCAGGAGGAAGCTGCAGAGCGCGGGAGCCGTGGTTTACGAAGGAAGTGGAATCTCTGGTCAAGAGGAAGCAGAAGGCTTCTGTTACGAGAAGATGTGAATGCTCAGTCAGGGTGCTTGAGGGTTACAAGGTAGCCAGGAAAGACCGAAAGAGAGAGCTCAGAAGAGCCAGGAGGAGACTTGAGAAGTTGTTGGCGGATAGGATCAGGGTAAACCGTAAGGTTTTCTATCGGTATTTAAGAAATAAAAGAATGAGAAAAGTAAGATTAGGCCCAATCAAGGATAGTAGTGGGAAGTTGTGTGTGGAGTCAGATGAGATAGGGGAAGCGTGAAATGAATATTTTTCAACAGTATTGACTCTAGAAAACGACAATGTTGTCAAGGAGAATACAGAGATACAGGCTACTGGACTAGGTGGGATTGAGGTTCACAAGGAAGAGGTATTTGAAATCCTACAGAGGGTGAAGATAGCTATGACCCCTGGGCCGGATGGGATTTATCCTCGGATCCTCGGGGAATCCAGGGAGGAGATTGCCGAGCCTTTGGCATTGATCTTTAACTCGTCATTGTCTGCAGGAATAGTGCCAGATGACTGGAGGATAGCAATTGTGGTTCTCCTGTTCAAGAAGGGGAGTAGAGACAACCCTGGTAATTATCGGCCAGTGAGCCTTACCTCAGTTGTTGGTAAAGTGTTGGAAAAGGTTCTAAGGGACAGGATTTATAATCATCTAGAAAAGAATAAATTGATTCGGGATAGTCAGCACAGTTTTGTGAAGGGTAGGTCGTGCCTCACAAACCTTATTGAGTTCTTTGAGAAGGTGACCAAACAGGTAGATGAGAGTAAACCGGTTGATGTGGAGTATATGGATTTCAGCAAGGCGTTCGATAAGGTTCCCCATAACAGACTATTGTACAAAATGCAGAGGAATGGAATTGTGGGAGATATAGCAGTTTGGATCGGAAATTGGCCTGCTGAAAGAAGACAGAGGGTGGTAGTAGATGGGAAACGTTCATCCTGGAGACCAGTTTCTGGTGGTACCGCAAGGGTCGGTGTTGGGTCCACTGCTGTTTGTCATTTTTATAAATGACCTGGATGAGGGCAGTGAAGGATGAGTTAGTAAATTTGCAGACAACACTAAGATAGGTGGAGTTGTGGATAGTGACAAAGGATTGGTTGCAGAGAGACACAGATAAGCTGCAGAGCTGGGCTGAGAGGTGGCAAATGGAGTTTAATGCAGACAAGCGTGAGGTGATGCACTTCGGCAGGAGTAACCAGAAGGCAAAGTACAGGGCTAATGGTAAGATTCTTAGTAGTATAGATGAGCGGAGAGATCTCGGTGTCCATGAACACAGATCCTTGAAAGTTGCCACCCAGGTTGACAGGGCTGTTAAGAAGGCATACGGTGTTTTAGCGTTGATTAATGGAGGGATCGAGTTCCGGAACCGAGAGGTTATGGTGAAGCTGTACAAAACTCTGGTGCGGCCGCATTGGAGTATTGTATCCAGTTCTGGTCACCGCATGATAAGAAGGATGTGGAAGCTTTGGAAAGGGTGCAGAAGAGATTTACTAGGATGTTGCCTGGTATGGAGGGAAGGTCTTACGAGGAATGGCTGAGGGACTTGAGGCTGTCTTCATTAGAGAGAAGAAGGTTGAGGGGTGACTTAATTGAAACATATAAAATAATCAGAGGGTGAGATAGGGTTGATCGGGAGAGCCTTTTTCCTAGGATGGTGATGGCGAGCACGAGGGGGCAGAGCTTTAAATTGAGGGGTGAAAGATACAGGACAGATGTCAGAGGTAGTTTCTTTACTCAGACAGTAGTAAGGGAATGGAACGCTTTGCCTGCAACGGTAGTAGATTCGCCAACTTCAGGTACATTTAAGTGGTCATTGGACAAGCGTATGGACGTACATGGAATAGTGCAGGTTAGATGGGCTTGAGATCGGCATGACAGGTCAGCACAAGATCGAGGGCCGAAGGGCCTGTACTGTGCTGTAATGTTCTATGTTCTATCTTCTATGGCTAGCTCTCCCTGTGCTCCGTGTGATTTAACTTCCCTACTGGACTACTGTGAGGAACCTTCTTGAACGCCTTACTGAAACCCATATACGTCCATGTTTCTGCCTTAATCAATGCTCTTCATTACTACTTTAAAAAACTCATTCAAATGACATGAGTTATGATTTCCTGTGCACATGTGTCCTCGGATCCCATGGACTGTTTCCTGTTCTAACAGTCTTCAAATGGGGAATCTTGTCAAAAGCTCTGCTGAAGCCCAAGTAGACTGTGTCAAATGCATTGCCCTCATCCACACACCTAGTTAGCTCTTCAGTCATAGATTCATAGAGTCATACAGCACAGAATCAGGACCCTCACTCCTAATCATCTGTACTGATCAGGTGTCCCAAACTTAACCGGTCCCATTTGCCTGCGTTTGGTATCCGTCTAAACCTTTCCTCATTGTGTACCTGTCCAAATGTCTTTTAAATGCAGAAATTTTATCTGCCTCTACCACGTCTGTTGGCAGCTCATTGCATTCACGCACCACCCTCTGTGTGGGAAAAGTTGCCGGTCGGGTCACTTTTAAATCTTTCCCCTTTCACATTTGAACCTACTCCCTTCGAGCTTTGGACTCCCCTACCTTGGTTATTCCCCTTATCAATGCCCATCATGATTTTTTACACCTCTGGAAGTCACCCCTTCGTCTCCGATACTCCAGGGAAAAAGTCCGAGCCTATCCACCACTCCTCGTAAACCCTCCAGTCCCGGCAATGACCTTTTGTAATTATTTTTGCACTCTGTATAGTTTAACAGCATTCTTCCTACGGCAGGGTAACCAGAATTCACTGAAGTATTATGACATAGAACATAGAACATTACAGCGCAGTACAGGCCCTTCGGCCCTCGATGTTGCGCCAACCTGTGAATCCAACCTGAAGCCCATCAAACCGACACTATTCCATTACCATCCACATATTTAGCAATGTTCATTTAAATGCCCTTAAACTTGGCAATCTACTCCTGTTGCAGGCAGGGCATTCCGCACCCATACTACTCTCTGAATAAAGAACCTCCCTCTGACATGTGTCCCATATCTGTCTCCCCTCAATTTAAACCTATCTCCACTCGTGCTCACCATCACCATCGAGGAAAAAGACTATCGCTGTCCACCTATCTAATCCTCTGATTATCTTGTATGTCTCTATTAAGTTGCCTCTTCACCTTCTTCTGACAAAATCAGCCTCAAGTCCCGAAGCTTTTCCTCATAAGACCTTCCTTCCACACCAGACAAGATCCTAATAAACCCCCTCCAAATCCTTCCGATAATGTGGCGATCAGAACTGTACGCAATAGTCCAAGCGCGGCCGCACCAGTGTTTTGTACAGCTGCAACATGACCTCATGGCTCCGAAACTCAATCTCTGTACCAATAAAACCTAACACGCTGTACGCCTTCTGAACAAGCCTATCAATCTGCGTGGCAACTTTCAGGGATCTACGCACATGGACACCGAGATCTCTCTGCTCATCCACACCACCAAGATTCTGGGCAGCACGGTGGCTCAGTGGTTCGCACTGCAGCCTCGGGCAATTGTCTGTGCGAAGTTTGCACGTTCTCCCCGTTCTGCTTGCATTTCCTCCTGGTGATCCGGTTAAGGCGGATAAGGGAGGGGAGGGGAATATGTGTCTGGTGGCGGCATCCTGCTGGTGGTGGTGGAAATGGTGCCTGAGGTTGGTATGGATGTGGGCATGTGGGTTGATAGGTAAGGTCAAGTGGAACCTTATTGCTATCTTGGGAGGGAAGAGAAAAGGTGAGGGCAGAAGTGCTGGGTTGGACACAGTTGAGGGCCCTGTCGACCACGGAGCCGGAGAATCCTCAGTTGAGGAAGAAGATGCACATTTTGGAGGCTCCCTTGTTGATGTTGGCCTCATGAGAACATGTTCGATGGAGATGGAGGAAGTGAGATAAGAGGTTGGAGTCTTTACAGAAAGTGGGGTGTGAGGATATATAGACCAGGTAGCTGTGAGAGTCAGAGAGTTTGTAATGGATATTAGTGCAAAGCCTACCCCCAGGAATGGAAGCAGAAATGTTGAGGAAGGGAAGGGTAGAGTCAGAGGTAGAGCAGGTGAAAGTGAGGGCAGGATGGAAATTGGAGGCGAAGTTGATGAAGTTTTCCAATTTCAGACGAGAGAGAGAAGCAGCCGGATGATATCATTGATGTATCGGAGAAAGTGTTGTGGGTGGGAATGTTCCACGTACCCCGTGAAGAGACAGGTTTAACTCGGGCCCACGCAGGTGCCCGGAGCTGCTCCTCTTACCCGAAGAAAATGAGAGGAGTTAAACAACAAGTTGTTGAGGGTGAGGATGAGGTCGACCAAGTGGAGGAGGGTGGTGGTGGGAGGGGAATGTTCAGGTCTTTGCTCCAAGAAGAAGGGGACAGCCCTAAGAACCTCCTGGTGGGGAATGGATGTGTAAAGGAATTACACGTTCATGGTAAAGAGGACGCAGCTGGAACCAGCAAACTGATGTTTTTAAAACTGCGTAAAATGTCAGAGTATTTCTGGATGTACGTGGGCAGTGCTTGGACCAGTTGACAGAAGATTGAGTCAAGGTCGGAAGAGATGAGTTCTGTGGGGCAGGAACAGGCTGAAACAATGGGTCTGCCAGGACAGTCTCATTTGTGGATTTTAAGGGGGACGGAGGAGCAACCTGTGGGGAGCTGTGGCCTTTCAGCTTGGAAACAGAGGGGGAAGATCACCAGATAGACCCAGATCAGTTACTGTAGTAGATACAATGGCCCAGTGCGGTCATGGCCCAGGAGAAGTCGGAGGAGGTATCTGAGAGCTGGCGCTCAGCCTCTGCAAGGTAGACTTCAGCTCACCAGACCACAACAGCACCACCTTATCGGCAGGCTTAATAACAAAGTCAGGGTGAGATATGAGTGCGTGGAGGGCAGTCAGTTGGGCAGGACGTAGGTTGGGTTTGGTGCAGGGAACAGAGAAATTGAGGTGATAGCACGTCGACAGTTCTCAATGAACAGATTGAGTGCACCTGCATCCCCACCTTAACAATTCTGCTCTGAGGGGTGCCATTAACTGTATATTTTTCTGTAATAGTTGATTTCCCAAAGTGGAGCATCTCACATTTAATGGATTAAAATCCACTTGCCGTTTCTGCAACTGATCTGTATCCTTTTATGACGTCTACACTCATCCCGATTCTCCCAATCATTCTATTGTCTGCAAACTTGCTAACCCATACATCTATATTTTCACCTCAGTCATTTTGTATAGACCACAAACAGCAGAGGTCCCAGCACAGATTCCTGCGGAACACCAATCGTCCTGGATCTACAGCCTGAAAAGCACCATTCCACCTCTTGCCTCTGTCTTCTCTGGGCAAGCCAGTTGTGAATCCAAGCATCCAAGCCACCATTGACTCGGTGCATCTTAATTTTCTGGATGATCCTATCATGAGGCACCTTGTTGAAAGTATTGCTAAAATCCATGTCGACAATATCCACTGCTCTACCTTCATTGATCACATTCGTCACCTCCTCAAAAAATTCAGTCAAGTTAGTAAGACATGACCTGCCCTGCACAAAGCCATGCTGACTGTCCCTAATGAGGCCATGCTGTTCCAAATACAGATAAATACAATCCCTAAGAATTCTCTCCAATAGCTTCCAATGAACGATGAGAAACTCGCTAGTCTCTCGTTTCCTGGATTGACCCTATTTCCCTTCTTGAACAGAAGAAGAACATTTAGCAACTTGCTAATCCTCCAGTACCCCTCCAGTGGCAACCAAGGATACAAAGATATTGCTGAATGCCCCGACAATCTCTTCTCTCACCTCGCTCAAAAACCTTGAGGAGATACCATTGGGTCCTGAGGACTTATCCACCTTAATGCTCTTTCTTGATTTCAAAATGCTGTTATCACATGAGCATGCTCCACACAAATCCCACTATCCTCCACACCCTTCGCCTGAGTGAATAGTGATGCATGGACTTAATTTAGGATCTTGCCCACATCCTCTGTTTCCAAACACAAGTTCCCTCCTTTATCCTGAATGGTCCTACTTTCTCACTATTTATCCCCTTGTTTTTGATGTATGCACAGAATGCCTTGGGATTTCCTTCAACCCTCCTTGCCAAGGTCATTTGATCGCCTTTCTTTTTCTGCTTTCTTTATGTCAGCCCTGTTCGATTTTAGCTTCCTAAACATGACATATTTTTGTTTTTCCCTTTTGACTAACTTCACAACCTCCCCAATTATCCAAGGGTCTTTTACCTTGCCATCGTTGTCCTTCCTCCTTCCTGATCCTAAACTCATAAGCAGGCCTTTAAACAATTCCCATATGGCAAATGTGACAGCTCCTCCCAATTAACACTCCCCAGCTCCTACCTAAAATTGATATAATTTACTCTCCCCCAAGGTCCTGACTTTTTCTTCTTCACAGCAATCTTAAAATTTAAGGAGTTGTGATCACTATTTCCAAAATGCTTTCCCACCCTTCTCACCAGTTACCTGACCAGGACAAAGTCCAGTATGGCCCATCTTCTATCCACATACTGTGTCAAGAAACTCTCTTGGATAGACTTAACAAATTCAGCCTCATTTAAACTCTTGTTGTAAGGGAGTCCCAGTCAATACCGGGGAGGTTAAATTCACTGACTGTGACAACTCTGACTTATTGCATCGTTTCAAAAGCTGCCTACATATTTGTTCCTCAGTGTGTCAGTGGCAAAAGGGGAGCAGGCTATTAGTTTAATCTGATCAGAGTGATTGTGTCTATCTTATTTTTGAACGCGACCTCTATTGCCTCAGTGGGCAAGCCCTCCAGAATGTCCTTTCTAGGTACAGATGTAACATTTCCCACAGGTTAGGAGTGCACCTCCTTCTTTTATCTTCCCCTCTATCTTGTCGAAAACAATGAAACCCTGGAACATTGAGCACCCAGTCCGGTCTCTGTCTCAACCAAGCCTCTGTCATGGCCTCAACATCAGAGTCCCATGTACGGATCCAGGCTCTAAGCTCATCTGCCTTACCTGTAATACTCCTTGCAGTGAAATAAACATATTTCAGCTTGTTCGTGCCATCATGTTCATGTACCTGTCTCTGACTGCCATTCTTTTGTGATTTATTGGTCCTAGCATGTACCTGCCATCAATTCATCTACTTGCTGACCTGCTGCTCTGGTTCCCAGCTGCCTGCCGGTCTTTAAATCCTCCCAAGTAGCACTAGCAAACCTCCCTGTGAGGGTATTTGTTCCCGTTCAGTTTAGGTGCAACCCATCCCTCTTAGACAGGTCACCCCTTGCCCAAGAAGCGGTCGCAATTATCCATGAACCTGAAAGCCTGCCCCCAGTACCAGCTCCTTAACCAATGCATTCATCTCACCTATCTTTCTCTGACTTAACTCACTAACGTGTGGCACTCGTGGCAACCCATAAATTATTACCCTCTAGGTCCTGCCTTTCAGCCTCTTTGCTAACTCCTTGTACACAGTCCACAGGATCTCATCCCTCTTTCTACCTACGTCATTGGTACCAATGTGCACAATGGCCTCTGGCTGCTCACCCTCCCCCTTAAGAATTTCTTGCAACCACTCAGAGATGTCCTTGACCTTGGTACCAGGGAAGCAACACACAGCCCTGGTATCTCAAATGTGGCTACAGAAACTATGCCCCCAACGAATGATTCTCCAACCACGATCACTCACTTGGATTTGCCTGACCCTGTCCCACAGCAGGGCGGTTTGTACCACGGACCTGGCAGCTGCTGATTATATAACCGTTCCAGTTTAGTTTTAGATCAGTGTTAACCTTGATTAAGTGGATAGCCAAGCACCTCAGTGGGCTACAGTACAGGAGAATTAAATTCTTAAGCTCACGGATTCTGTGAGAGTCAAAGACAAGCACTGAATTGTTCTAACCTCATTTCCAACACCTGGCCCATTACCCTGCATGGCTTGGATAACACTTGCACGTTTAATAAAAATGTAAGGATGATGTGAGGGTAAGGACATGGAATTTTGTGATATGGTCATATTCTCTCTTGTTGGAGCTGATTGCTGCTTCGCACTTGTATGGTGCGAATGTTACTTATCGTTTATCAGGCCAAGCCTGATCGTTGTCCAAGTCTCACTGTATTTTCTCATCGTTGACTTCACTGTTGGAAAAGTCATGAATTCTGCTGGACACCTGGACAATATTCAATGAACATTCATGTCTGCACTTTGGTTCAAATGAAGACATGACTTCAGCCAGTGCAGGTATCCAGTGAATGCCACTGACTCAATTTTCTATTCCTCTGCTTCACACCACGTTCAATCAGAAGTTGCCTTGGTGGAAATGACAGATTGCACTTTCCTTCCTTTTCAAGCTCAGGATCTCTGATCATATTTGTGGTAAATCCTGAACGAGGTTACGAGAAGTGTGGCATGACGAAAAGTAAACTGAACCTTAGTGTGCAGCTGTTTGACAGCACGGTCATCCAGATGTTGCATTACTTTGCTGATGATTGAGAATACATTGAGGTCATAATTGGTCAGGACAATTTGTCTGCCGATTGCGTGATAGGTCATCTTTCTCTGAAATGTGAGTGTTGCAAGTGTTTAAAAATGTACTGGAAAACATTTACTGTTGGTGTGGCGACCTTGGAGCACATTGTTCCAGTACAGTTTGTGGGATGCTGCCAGGTGCGATGGCATTTGCAGTATCCGGAACATTCAGTCTTGTCATTGCATGAAATAATTTGAATTGCGTGTAAGTTAAGATCTGTGATGCCTCCTCAGGATGAGGGCAAGGAGATCATCCAGACTGGTGAATGGTTTCATCTGCTCCTTCACCTTTTGTTCATAACATCTTGTAATAACTGCCATGTAGCCTGATGAGAAACTAAAGCTCATCTTGATTCATTTGCATTTGAAGGTGCCTATTTTTCCCAAACAAAAGGACTCATCACTGAGCGGAAAGTATGGACAATGTTATAGACATCAGTGGTGAGATAATGCTGGATCTTGACCAGCAAAACCATTGTTGTGTTGGTGAAATGCAAACAAAAATCTATATGATGTAAACTTTATTCTTAGCTAATCCCTTTAACAAATGACAGATTCTGATGTTGGTTCCTGGAAAGCCTCCATTGTTGGAGGACGAGAAGCCGTATCCAATTGAAGCAGCACAGGCTTCTGCGATGACTGTGGAAACCACTGCTTATGCCTTGCTTCAAGCATTGTCAAGGAATGATATTGACTATGCAACACCGATTGCGAGGTGGCTAACGATGCAACAGAACTATGGTGGTGGATTTCACTCGACGCAGGTAAATGCTTGAGATCACAACAACAGGCATTCAGATATTTCCATTGATCATGTTACTAACTGGTGATTGTTGCAGTTTGCAATCAAACTGGGCACTGCATTTTCATCTGCAGGTTTGGTGCATTGGCACAAATTCCAGTTCTTCAGTGGTGTTAATCCTTGGTTAAATTCTTACATGCACTTTGCCTGTGCATCACTTTTCCTTTTGGCATTGTCCTTGAAAAGTACCTGTTTCTGTAAACCTTCACTTGCTTGTCACAGGATCATTGAGGGACAGCATAATAGAGTGCTATGGCAATGGAACAGACCCTTCAGCAAATTGTATGTGCCCTCACATGATGCAAGTCCCGAACTATTCTCATCACATTTCCCAGCTCTCGACCCAGAGCCTTGTATGCCTTGGCATCGCAAATGCCCAATCAAAGACTTGTTAAATGTTATCATGGTTTCTGACTCTACCACCCACACAGTCGGTGCGTTCCACATTCTCACCACAGTTTGGGTGCAAAAACAAGTAAGCTTCCTCAAGAGATAGTAGGAACTTGCCAATGCTAGAGAATCTGAGAGAACAAGGTGTAGAACTGGATGAACACAGCGGGCCGAGCAGCATCAGAGAAGCAAGAAAGCTGACGTTTCGGGTCGAGACCCTTCTTCAAAAATGGGGGAGGAGAAGGGGATTCTGAAAAAATTAGGGAGAAGTGGGGAGGCAGATAGAAGATTGGTGAAGGAGAAGTTAGGTGAACTGTCCTGTGCTGTCCACTCACTGTCCCCTGCTCCAGAATCATAGAATAAGAGAATTCTCCAGAATTAGACCAGAAGGCCATGAGACATAGGAGTGGAGGTAAGGCCATTCGCCCCATCAAGTCCACTCCACCATTTAAATCATGGCTGATGGGCATTTTTACACCACTTCCCTGCACTCTCCGCGTAGCCCTTGATTCCTTTTGAGATCAAGAATTTGTCGATCTCTGCCTTGAAGGCGTCCAACATCCCGGCCTGCACTGCACTCTGCGGCAATGAAGCCCACCACTTTCTGCCTGAAGAAATGTCGTCTGATTTCAGTTTTAAATTGAACCCCTCGAATTTTAAGGCTATGCCCACGGGTCCTCGTCTCCCCTGCTAACGGAAACAACCTCCTAGCGTCCACCTCTTCTAAACCATACATTATCTTGTAAGTTTTTATTAGTTCTCCCCTCAACCTTCAAAACTGTAGTGAGTACAATCCCAGGATCCTTAGCCATTCATCGTTGGTTAAGCCTACCATTCCAGGGATCATCTGTGTGAATTGAACAAGCACTTCATTCCATTGTGTCTGTAACCACTGAAGCCACACTAAGTTCACATTCGGCTCATGTTTTAGCAATAGGCCCGTTGCCTTGAATGTTATTTCATTTTAAGTGCTGTACCAACCCTTTTTCTTTAATGTGAAAAGATTATCCACCACCTCAACTAAAGTCCCAGACAATGAATTCCAAACACCCAGCACCTTCTGGGTGTCTTTTCTTTCCTGAAATTCCTTCTGAGCCTTTTAGCTTAAATGTATGTATCTCTTCCCCCCCGTCCCCCCGCCCCCCCGACCTCCTACCCCATGAATGGTCGTTCTGCTTCCCTCGCCTAGACCCATCAGAATGCAGACCATTTTTTCAGGACCTTCTTCAACCTTCCCTATTCGGAAGAAAACAAGCCAACCTTATCCAGATAAAACAGTGATGCTGCCTGGCCTGCAGTGTTCCTCCAGCTCCACGCTGTGTTATCTCAGACTCCAGCATTGACAGTTCCTGTTATCTCAAACTTATCCAGACTCTCCATCGAGTGAAAATGCTTCACTCCCTCAGAACATCCTGATGAATGTCCTCCACACATGCTCAAATGCAATCACCTCTTTTCTATAATGAAGAGACCATTAGAACATAGAGCATTACAGCCCAGTACAGGCCGTTCGGCCCTCGATGTTGTGCCGACCTGTCATGCCGATCTGAAGCCCATCTAACCTACACTATTCCATGTATGTCCATGTGCTTATCCAATGACGACTTAAATGTACCGAAAGTTGGCGAATCTACTACCGTTGCAAGCAAAGCATTCCATTCCCTTACTACTCTCTGAGTAAAGAAACCGCAATGTCCAGTTTAGAATAACAAGCTCACAAGAGAGATGACCTGGTTTTAGATATCATTCGGGGCCACAGACTCAGAGACAAAGCAAGACGACTCTGCGATTTGATGTAGAAACTGCTGACACTCCGAAGCCTGCAGCCCTCCTCCAATTCTCAAGTCAGAAGTGTGTCAATGACGGTGCAGATCCAACAACACTGAAAACAATCTTGAGTCTAGGCCAAAGCAGCCCCTTGATTGGCACCGTATCCATTCTCTCCACAGCCAACTTCATGAGACAATAATGTGTCCCTGTACAAGATGCACTGCCACATTTTTTACCCACTATTCTGACACACACCTTTCCAGACTTAGAAAACTCATCTTCAAGGGCAAGGACATCAGACATGGTAGCACTAACCCCAGTAAAAATCACCTCCAAGCTACTCACAAACTTATTTGGAAATGAATGGTTGTTACTGAGTCTATCTTCGTAATCTCTTTTGGAACAGCATTGTGGGTCTCTGTACAGCAACATGAAGCTGTTCAAGAAGTCAGTTCATGCTGGACAATCAGCAACAGCTATGTCTCATTAAAGAATAAACAAATCGGAAAGAAATCCATCTGAGAGTCACAGGCAAATGGGTACTTTTTTTGTTCACTCAGCAGATTGTGGGCTATTACCAATTTTGAAAATGACAAATGAAGCTTTTGTTTGGGTGGGTATTGACAGCAGCTGCCCCCAAAATAAAAGGAAAATGGGAACTGCAGATGCTGGAGAATCCAAGATACCAAAGTGTGGAGCTGGATGAACACAGCAGGCCAAGCAGCATCTCAGGAACACAAAAGCTGACATTTCGGGCAGAGACCCTTCATCAGAAAAGAGGGAGGAGGAGACAGTTCTGAAATAAACAGGGAGAGGGGGAAGGCAGATTGAAGATGGCCAGAGGGGAAGATAGGTGCAGAGGAGACAGACGAGCAATAAGGAAGGAGAGGATCAAATATGAAGGTAGGCTAGCTAGTCATATTAGAAATCACAGTGAAAGCTTCTTTCAATACATAAGAAACAAACATGAGGCAAAAGTAGACAGTGTGCCGCTCCAAATTGATGCTGGAAGGCTAGTGATGGGAGATAAGGAAGTAGCTGAAGGACTTAATAAGTACTTTGCATCACTCTTCACAGTGGAAGACATGAGTAGTATGCCAACACTTAGGGAGAGTCAGGGGGCAAAGTTGAGTGTGGTAGGCATTACAAAAGAGAAAGTGCTAGAAAAGCTAAAAGGTCTAAAAATTGCTAAATCTCCTGGCCCCAAAGGGCAACATCCTAGAGTTCTGAGGAAGGTGGCTGAGGAAATAGCAGAGGCTTTGGATGTGATCTTTCAAAAGTCCCTGGAGTCAGGGTAAGTCCCAGATGATTGGAAAATTGCAGTTGTAACCCCCTTGTTTAAGAAAGTATCAAGGCAAAAGGTGGAAAATTACAGGCCGATTAACCTGACCTCGGTAGTTGATAAAATTCTTGAATCATTGTCAAGGATGAGATTTTGAAATTCCTGGAAGTGCAGGGTCAGATTAGAACAAGTCAGCATGGATGTAGTAAGGGGAGGTCGTGCCTGCCAAACCTGTTAGAATTCTTTGAAGAGGTAACAAGTGTGTTAGCCCAGGGAAACCCAGTGGATGTTATCTATCTAGACTTCCAAAAGGCCTTACATAAGTGTCTCACGGGAGGCCGCTGAGCACGGTGAGGGCCCATGGTGTTCGAGATGAGCTACTGGCTTGGATTGAGGATTGGCTGTCTGATAGAAGGCAGAGAGTTGGGATAAAAGGCTGTTTTTCGGCATGGCAACCGGTGACGATTGGTGTCGCAGGTTTCGGTGTCGGGGCCGCAGCTGTTCACCTTACGTATTGATGATCTGGATGAAGGGAGCGGGGTCATTCTGGCGAAGTTTTCCGATGATATGAAGATAGGTGGACAGGCAGGTGGTACTGAGGAGGTGGAGAGGCGGCAGAAAGAGTTAGACAGTTGAGGAGAGTGGTCCAGGAAATGGCTGATGAAATTCAATGTGAGTAAATGTGGGTTTTGCACTTTGGTAAAAAGAATACGGGCATGGACTATTTTCTAAATGGTGAGAAAATTCGTAAAGCTCAAGTACAAAGGAATCTAGAAGTGTTGGTCCAAGATTCTCTCAAGGTTAACTTGCAGGTAGAGTCCGTAATTAAGAAAGCGAATGTAATGTTGTCCTTTATCGCAAGAGGGTTGGAATATAAAAGCAGCGATGTGCTTCTGAGGCTTTATAAAACTCTAGTTAGGCCCCATTTAGAATACCGTGTCCAATTTTGAGCCCCACACCTCAGAAAGGACATACTAGCCCTGGAGCGTGTCCAGCAGAGATTCACACGGATGATCCCTGGAGTGGTAGGTTTGACATATGATGAACGGCTAAGGATCCTGGGATTGTACTCATCAGAGTTTAGAAGGTTGAGGGGAGATCTGATAAGGTCCCCATGACCATTTGATAAGGTTCCCCATGGAAGGCTCATTCAGAAGGTCAGGAGGAATGGGATACAGGGGAACTTAGCTGCTTGGATACAGAATTGGCTGGCCAACAGAAGACAGCGAGTGGTAGTAGAAGGAAAATATTCTGCCTGGAAGTCAGTGGTGAGTGGGGTTCCACAGGGCTCTGTCCTTGGGCCTCTACTGTTTGTAATTTTTATTAATGACTTGGACGAGGGAATTGAAGGATGGGTCAGCAAGTTTGCAGACGACACAAAGGTCGGAGGTGTCGTTGACAGTGTAGAGGGCTGTTGTAGGCTGCAGCGGGACATTGACAGGATGCAGAGATGGGCTGAGAGGTGGCAGATGGAGTTCAACCTGGATAAATGCGAGGTGATGCATTTTGGAAGGTCGAATTTGAAAGCTGAGTACAGGATTAAGGATAGGATTCTTGGCAGCGTGGAGGAACAGAGGGATCTTGGTGTGCAGATACATAGATCCCTTAAAATGGCCACCCAAGTGGACAGGGTTGTTAAGAAAGCATATGGTGTTTTGGCTTTCATTAACAGGGGGATTGAGTTTAAGAGTCGTGAGATCTTGTTGCAGCTCTATAAAACTTTGGTTAGACCGCACTTGGAATACTGCGTCCAGTTCTGGGCGCCCTATTATAGGAAAGATGTGGATGCTTTGGAGAGGGTTCAGAGGAGGTTTACCAGGATGCTGCCTGGACTGGAGGGCTTATCTTATGAAGAGAGGTTGACTGAGCTCGGTCTCTTTTCATTGGAGAAAAGGAGGAGGAGAGGGGACCTAATTGAGGTATACAAGATAATGAGAGGCATAGATAGAGTCGATAGCCAGAGACTATTTCCCAGGGCTGAAATGGCTAGCACGAGGGGTCATAGTTTTAAGCTGGTTGGTGGAAAGTATAGAGGGGATGTCAGAGGCAGGTTCTTTACGCAGAGAGTTGTGAGAGCATGGAATGCGTTGCCAGCAGCAGTTGTGGAAGCAAGGTCATTGGGGTCATTTAAGAGACTGCTGGACATGCATATGGTCACAGAAATTTGAGGGTGCATCCATGAGGATCAATGGTCGGCACAACATTGTGGGCTGAAGGGCCTGTTCTGTGCTGTACTGTTCTATGTTCTATGTTCTATGTTCTAAAAGTCATGAATTCTGCTGGACACCTGGACAATATTCAATGAACATTCATGTCTCCAATTTGGTTCAAATGAAGACATGACTTCAGCCAGTGCAGGTATCCAGTGAATGCCACTGACTCAATTTTCTATTCCTCTGCTTCACACCACATTCAATCAGAAGTTGCCTTGGTGGAAATGACAGATTGCACTTTCCTTCCTTTTCAAGCTCAGGATCTCTGATCATATTTGTGGTAACTCCTGAATGAGGTTACGAGAAGTGTGGCATGACGAAAAGTAAACTGAACCTTAGTGTGCAGCTGTTTGACAGCACTGTCATCCAGATGTTGCATTACTTTGCTGATGATTGAGAATACATTGAGGCCATAATTGGTCAGCACAATTTGTCTGACTATTACATGATAGGTCATCTTTCTCTGAAATATGAGTGTCGCAAGTATTTAAAAATGTACTGGAAAACATTTACTGTTGGTGTGCTGACCTTGGGGCACATTGTTCCAATACAGTTTGTGGGATGCTGCCAGGTGCCATGGCATTTGCAGTATCCAGAACATTCAGTCTTGTCATTGCATGAAATAACTTGAATTGCGTGTAAGTTAAGATCTGTGATGCCTCCTCAGGATGAGGGCAAGAAGATCATCCAGACTGATGCTATGAATGGTTTCATCTGCCTCTTCACCTTTTGTTCGTAACATCTTGTAATAACTGCCATGTAGCCTGATGAGAAACTAAAGCTCATCTTGATTCATTTGCATTCGAAGGTGCCTATTTTTCCCAAAGAAAAGGACCCATCACTGAGCGGGAAGTATGGAGAATGTTATAGACATCAGTGGTGAGATAATGCTGGATCTTGACCAGAAAACCATTGTTGTGTTGGTGAAATGCAATCAAAAATCTATATGATGTAAACTTTATTCTCAGCTAATCCCTTTGTCAAATGACAGATTCTGATGGTGGTAACTGTAATGCCTCCATTGTTGGAGGACGAGAAGCCATATCCAATTGAAGCAGCACAGGCTTCTGTGATGACTGTGGAAACCACTGCTTATGCCTTGCTTCAAGCATTGTCAAGGAATGATATTGACTATGCAACACCGATTGCGAGGTGGCTAACGATGCAACAGAACTATGGTGGTGTATTTCACTCGACGCAGGTAAATGCTTGAGATCACAACAACAGGCATTCAGATATTTCCATTGATCATGTTACTAACTGGTGGTTGTTGCAGTTTGCAATCAAACTGGGCACTGCATTTTCATCTGCAGGTTTGGTGCATTGGCACAAATACCAGTTCTTCAATGGTGTTCATCCTTGGTTAAATTCTTACATGCACTTTGCCTGTGCAGCACTTTTCCTCTTGGCATTGTCCTTGAAAACTATCTGTTTCTGTAAACCTTCACTTGCTTGTCACAGGATCATTGAGGGACAGCATAATAGAGTGCTGTGGCAATGGAACAGACCCTTCAGCAAATTGTATGTGCCCTCACAAGATGCAAGTCCCGAACTATTCTCGTCACATTTCCCAGCACTCGACCCAGAGCCTTGTATGCCTTGGCATCGCAAATGCCCAATCACAGACTTGTTAAATGTTATCATGCTTTCTGCCTCTACCACCCACACAGTCAGTGCGTTCCACATTCTCACCACAGGTTGGGTGCAAAAACAAGTAAGTTTCCTCAAGAGATAGTAGGAACTTGCCAATGCTAGAGAATCTGAGAGAGCAAGGTGTAGAACTGGATGAACACAGCGGGCCGAGCAGCATCAGAGAAGCAAGAAAGCTGACGTTTCAGATCGAGACCCTTCTTCAAAAATGGGGGAGGAGAAGGGGATTCTGTAAAAAATAGGGAGAAGTGCGGAGGCAGATAGAAAATGGATAAAAGAGAAGATAGGTGAACTGTCCCGTGCTGTCCACTCACTGTCCCCTGCTCCAGAATCATAGAATAAGAGAATTCTACAGAATTGAACAAGCACTTCATTCCATTGTGTCTGTAACCACTGAAGCCACACAAAGTTGACATTTGGCTCATGTTCTAGCAATAGGCCCATTGCCTTGAATGTTATTTCATTTTAAGTGCTGTACCAACCCTTTTTCTTTAATGTGAAAAGATTATCCACCTCAACTGTAGTCCCAGACAATGAATTCCAACCCCCCAGCACCTTCTGGGTGTCTTTTCTTTCCTGAAATTCCTTCTGAGCTTTTAGCTTAAATGTATGTATCTCTTCCTCTACCACCACCGCCCCCCGACCGACCCCATTATGGACCTTCTTTTTACCTCGCCCCTACCCATATTAATCTAAACAATTTTTTCAGGACCTCCTTCAACCTTCTCCACTCGAAAGAAAACAAGCCAACCTTATCCAGATAAAACAGTGATGCTAGATACAATGGGAACTGCAGATGCTGGAGAATCCAAGAGAACAAAGTGTGGAGCTGGCTGAACACAACAGGCCAAGCAGCATCTCGGGAGCACAAAAGCTGATGTTTCAGGCCGAGACCTTTAATCAGAGATCGGCAACAGTGATGCTGCCTGGCCTGCAGTGTTCCTCCAGCTCCACACTGTGTGATCTCAGACTCCAGCATTAGCAGTTATTGCTAACGCAAACTTATCCAGACTCTCCATCGAGTTAAAATGCTTCACCCCCTCAGAACATCCTGATGAATGTCCTCCACACATGCTCAAATGCAAACACCTCCTTTCTATAATGGAGAGACCAGAACTGCACTGAGCACTTCAGCTGGGGCCTAACCAAAGTCCTGTACAGCTCTTGAGCCATGTGCTTTCTGAACTGTCCTTTTAAGCTGCCATTCCATGTTCAGGAATCTGTGGACAAGCACCCCAAGATCACACCATTCCTCTGATCTTCCTAGTGTCCTGGCATTTCTTTGAATGATTCCTTGCCTTGTTAGTTTGTCCAAATTGCCTTATTGATCAGGGTTAACATTCCATCTACTGTTGACCTGCCCATTTGACCAATCTGTAACTTTGGATTCAACTTGCTGTATTTTCCTGGACCCCCCGAGCTTTACCTTCTTTGCCACGCTCCCATTTGGGACCCTGTCCAAGTCTTTGCTGAAATCTATTTTCATTACATCAACTCCCATCTGCACACTCCGTCACCTCTTTGAAAGAATCATCGAAGTTTGTGAGGCGTGACCTCCCTCTGACAAAGCTATGCTGACGGTCGCTGATCAGACCCCACTTCTTGAAATGGAAATTAAGTCTGCCGTTCAGAATTTTCTCCAATATTTTCCTCTCTACTGATGTGATACTCACCGGTCTGTAATACTCTGCTTTATGTTTGTCACGCATTTTGATAAGTGGAACTATGTTACCTGTTCTCCAGTCCTTTGGTACTTTTGAAACCTCTGTGTGAGGGCGAGTGGAATGCTTTCTCTCATCTCCCTGGGCATCGTGGCATACACCTTATCCAAACCTGGGATTTGTCCAATTTGTCCAATTTTAAATTCACCAAAACACCTAACATCTCCCCAGAATTAACATCTGTTAATTCTGTCCGAGAATTGTGTACTCCTTCTCACATGTAAAAGCTGATGTGAAATTCTCGTTTAACACCTGACATTGCCCTCCAGTTCAAACCATTCATTTGCCTCTTCATCCCTAATGAGACCTGGTTTTCCCTGGGTTTTCTCTTTCCCTCTGAGACACTTGTAGAAGATTTTGAGATTCTCCCTCATCCTAATCTTGGTCACCAGCGTTCTGTTGCCCTGTATTTGTTCTCTGAATTGCTGTGACGAGATGCCCCTGCACACTATACATCATCATCATGGTGGTTTCTCGCAGATATGGATGACACTCTCCCACTCTCAGGCTGAATTGATCGCCGGCTGTACAGACCGATGCAGCTACCGTCGGCTCTGTTGCGCTCGGGGCAGAAGGCAGTCGTGGGAAGGGGTGAGGGAGGTTTGGTCTGGCTGCATGGCTTCCGCTGCTTCCAAAGGCAAGCCTCAAAGTGTTTGATGCCTTCCCAGGTGCTCTTCAGGCTTTGGGCCGTCTGAGGCCGGCGATTCCCAGGTGTCTGCAGGAATGTCGCACTTCACCATTGAGGACTTGAGTTTATCACCGAGTGCTTCCTCTGCACATCTGGGTCTCGCCTGCTTTTTTGAAGCTGGGATGAGAACATGCGGAGAGTCTCGTGTCAGTCATACAGATGAAGTGTCCAGCCCATTGTAGCTGATCGAGGATGGTCAGTGCCTCAGTGCTGGGGATGTTGGCCTGGTTGACGTTAGTGCGTCGACAGGGACTCTTGTTCCCTTGATGACTGTTACACACCTCCCTTTTCCTTTTTATCTGGTCAAAGAACAAAGAAAATTACAGCACAGGAACAGGCGCTTCGGCCCTCCAAGCCTGCGCCAGATCCTATTGAAAGTAGCGTGTTGATGCATTTGTGTAATGATTGTGTTTTGTTTGAGCCCTAACACTCAAAGCAGTGTAAGAATGTCTTTGTGCAGCAGGCAAGGTGTCATGAGATTGAGCCTTCATACACTTGCAAGATGTTGAAAATTTGCCATTATTTATTAAAACACTGATAAATTTCCATGATCAACATTTCTGTTACGCTGCAATGATTATCCCGTGGCATGTAAAATCAGAAAGATAGGATAAAATGAGACTGGCTCATGCCCTAGTCTTGCGGACTTGGGTCAGCATGCAGGGAGAATGTTTGCATTTCATGTTTGTGGAAGTACTGAAATATTTCCATGAATCTAAAAGTCACTTTTCCCTTCATTGAAGGACACAATCATTGCCTTGGAAGCTTCATCATGATACGACATTGCATTTCTGAAGAGGGAAGAAGAAATCAACATGCAAATTCAATTCCATGTTTTTTGAAGTCCCATTGAGAACACGATTCATGTGCGCCGGCATAATGCTCTGACCGAGAAAGAATTGAAGGTGAGTTTGTAGTTTGGAAGATCGCAGCAATTTATGCATCAACTTGTTCATCAATAATGTTCCATTGCTTTCAAACTGCATTTTCCACTCTGCAAGATAATAACTGTTAGAACAAGCAACAGGATGGGGAGATGGGCTTTGGGGAATGCAATGGCTCAAAACCCAATCCATTCGACAACATATTTCAGATATGTCGACAAATTAAATATTCCAGCAGAGGGATAAAACAAGGAAGATGAGAGTGAGGAGGCAAGAGTTATGATGACAGAAGAACACGAACTTACCTTTATCCATTTGAGCAAAAAAGCAGGCACACAAACAAATAATCGTCCAACAATGCACATGTGCAACAGAGGCTACAGGGGGACGAAGAATGCCGAATTCTTGTCATGCGTATTGCTGAAAGGGTGATTGAAACAGATTCTGTGGTAAATTTGAAGAAATACAGATAATGCATCTCAGGATGTTGGAGAAAGAACATTTATTGACTGAGGCAAATTGTATTGCCCTTTTTCAGGAGTTATTTGGGTCATAATGAATTCAAAGACCTTCTTCTGTGCTGAAAGCTTTAGCTTAGTTGCAGCTGGATCACAATTTCTGTTCCTGGTAGTATTTAGCAAACTATTAAAAGTGAATGTCACTGCACAGAATTCCAAACATGACTCCAATCAGTAGAGAAAATATCCAAGGGGTGTGATGAGTTGTATCCTCTCATGTTGAACAATGCAGCTACAGATACAATGGAGGCACTGATGATAATCTTCCAAGAATCCTAAGATTGTGGAAAATTCTCAGAGGATTGAAAGATTGTGAACATAACACCATTATTACAAAGATACTTGGACAAAATAGTGAGCAAGTATTGCCAATTTAGGTCAACCTGGGTAGATGTTCATGCCGGCCATGAAAGATGAAATAACAGGGTACTGAGTGTGCTATAACATCCTACAGAGTTAACATCCTTTCATAACGGGGAAATAATACTTGACAAACTTGCTACAGTGCTTTGAGAAGCAAACAAACATTACTGACGAAGGACCACCAGTTGACATTGAGATTTCAACAAAGCATTTGATAAGCTACAGCTCGTAAGGTGTCTCAAAAGAAAAGAGCCCATGTGTTCAAGGGTAGTATGTTCGGATGGACGGAGGACTGCATCGTAAATAGAAGTAGAGACGTAGCAGCAGGATGGTAACTTACAAGTCATGTACGGCCACAGAGCGAGTGCTGCGGAGGCCGTACACCTCATGTTGACTGGGTTGATTTTGGAAATGGCGGAGGGGATTGCTATGCTTAGGAAAGTTGGGCTACATTCATTGGAGTTTATAAGATTGAAAAAAATCTCATTTTTTCAACATTTAAGATGCTTAAGAGACTTGATAGTGTATATCCGTACACATTACTCCTATTTGTGAAAGATTTTACGAACAGACGCCATATTTTCAAATTGGTTGCCTATTAATTTAGGGGAAGAATTACTTCTTTCAGGTTGTAGCAATTTATTGAACACTTTCGCAGAGAAGGTTTTAGAGGTAATGCCATTAATTATATGCTCGGCTGAGATGGCCAGGTTAATTTTTAAATCAAGGAACAACCACAATGAGAGAAGGGTAGTCTTTACAGTGGAAGATACTTCAAGGATCCCCTTATTACTACAGAACACAGGGAGGAATTAAACACATCACTACCACACCATCACTACCATTAGAGAAGTAGCAATAGACAATCTAATGGAGTGAAAGCAGATTAGACTCTTTGCCGTGATGGTTGACTTTCTAAGATTCTAAACAATGAGCTTCAGAGTCGGTATATGCATTGATTGTAATTTCCCAAAAAGGTTTAGATTCTAGAGAAGCATCTGAGGGCTGGAAAAATGCCGATGTGACGTCCCTATTTAAAAAGGAGAGAGGCAAAAAGAAGATAACTACAATCGAAACAGCCTGACATCTCTTGTTGGAAATATGTGGCAATCAACTATGAAGAAAATAATAGCAGAACATTTGGAAAATCAGAATCTAATCAAACAGAATCACCATAGCCTGATGAAAGAGAAATTATGTCTGGCTAATTTGTTTGGGTTTTTGGAGGACGTTTTGGAAGGAGAATTAATAGAGGAAAACCAGTAAATGTGTTGTGTTTGGACTTGGAGAAAGCATTTGAGAATGTACTCAAAAGTAATAAGCTGAGAGCTGAGGTTTTGAAGGTAGTATATTGCTTTGGATCAGTATGCTTTGCACGTTCTGGAAGGAGAGATGACATCTCGAGTGAAATGCACCAAGTGAATATATATTTTGGGGAACTTGGTGGCAACGCGGTAAGTCAGTGCAGAGTGTAAGAGGTGCCATTTGCTTGCTTTTTTTGCCTGATAGTTTGTAAGCATTTTTTTTTGAGACAGGGTAAATTGAAGCCAGAATCAGGGACCCGGAGGGTGAACCAGGCTCATTGGTTGGTGATCGCTTCTGGTTCAAGAATCTATTATCGGTAGCTTTCAGATTGCAAGTAAATCGGAGAAATATTTACAGGCTACAAACTAAAAGACCAGAATGTTTTCAAATCAAATTAAGATCGAAGTAATTGAAATGGAGATGCCAGGCCAGACGATGATTTATACCTACGTGACGGGGTAGTGGTCAGACCCCATACTCCAGCTCAGGGTTGATGAACTGGAATCTCAGTTTTGACCAATCAACAAATCATGTGGGGGACAGTTACCGGGGAATGCTGTGCCTCAGGAGGCAGTCACACACCTTAGATTAACTAGCTGAAACTCGGTCAGTGGCCAGAGACGTGAGACTGTGACAAAGAACAGGGCAGGTGGAAGGATCCAGGATGTAGTGCAGAAGGAACCTTGGCCTTTGATCTTATCTAACAGGTTTGAGATTCTTTCTTCGTGTGTGGATGAGAGTGCAGGGTATAGGGAAGATGAGTAAACTGACTGTAGCACTGTGGTACAGGGGGACATTCCAGAGGAGATAATAAGTGAAATGTAGTTATAATCAGAGGTAGTATAGTTAGGGGAATGAACACTGTTGGTTGTGATGAGGATCGAGAGTCTCGAAAGTAGTGTTGCCTGCCTGGTGCCCAGGTTCAGGATATTCCATCTCGGCTACAAAGGAACTTGAAGTGGGAGGAGTAGAAATCCAGCTATCGTGGTCCACACAGGTACCATTGATATGGAAGAAAGAGGAAAGAGGTTCTGCTGAGGGATTATGAGCGCCAAGGTGCTGAGGTGAGAAAGCAGAACCAGAATGGTACTAATCTCTGGATTACGATCTGAGCAATTTGGCACGGTGTGAGCATAATTTATAGATGTAAATGCATTGTTCAAATGGTGGCATGGCAGAAATGTGTTTGAATTCATGGGACATTGGCATCGGTACGGGGAAGGAGGGAGTTGTTCTGGTGGTATCGGCTCGACGAGAATCATATTGGGACAAGTCTCCTGGCAAAATACAGAGCAAGGTCTCGGGGGTAGGGCGCTAAAATAAAATGCCTGGAGTGGGTGAGCGCAGTTGCATGGAACATTATGGAAAAAGTTAGAAGCTGGTAAGTGCTCAGCAAAGTTTCCAGAGCAAGTAATAGGACAAAAAGTTTGGAAATGTTCATGACTCTCACTTCAGGTGCAGCAGCTAAGAAGGGTGGCTGTAAATGCCAGACTGAAGATGTTGTATTTAATTGCAGGGAGTGTATGAAACTAAGTGAATGAGTTTGTGGTGCGCATTGAAATTGACAGATACATCACTCTGGGTATCACAGAGACAAGGTTGTTAGGGGATAAGTGTTAGGAACGAAATATCCAATGATTCATGTCCGATAGAAAGAACAGGCAAATGGACAGAGATAAGAAAGTGTGGAACTGGATGAGCAGAGCAGGCCAAGCAGCATCTCAGGAGCACAAAAGCTGACGTTTCGGGCCTAGACCCTTCTACTTCTGTGTGTTCATCCTGCTGTGTTCATCCAGCTCCACACTTTGTTACCTTGGATTCTGAAGCATCTTCAGTTCCCATTATCTCCGATACAAATGGACAGAGATGCCAGGGTTGGCTTGTCAGTCAGAAATGAGGTCGCGCTGAAGGAACCACAGCTCTTGTGCTTGTTTATTAATGACTTGGAGGAAAGAGGTGCATGTGCTGTGGCTAAATTTGTAGATGACTCAAAAATATTTCGAAAGACAAGGCATGACAGAGAAACAGAGATTTACCAGGATGTTACTTGGATTGGAATGTATTAGCTACAAGGAGGGTTTGGTGGAAATGTTGTATCATGATAAATGCAATGAGATCAACAATGACCTCACCGAATGATGGAGGAAATTCAATGGGCCAAGTAACTTTTTTAGTGAGTCTTCTTGTTTGACAATGCATTCATAAGGGTGTTTTTTTTCTCTCTTGAATGAAATGTGAAAATGAAATGTATACACTTCCTTTTCATCTGGGAATAAATAATTGTTCTGAACGATTTCCATTGACTAATAGCAATCTGACAAGCATCACAATGTAAAGAGATTTTTAGCTTCTTTTTAATTGTCAAGTTATTCTTTGGAATTAATTCGGCATATATTATTTGCATCTCAGGAAGGATGTTCGTCACTGCACCTCAAAAAGTGCTCTGTTGTATGACAACAGCTTTTTAAAGATCACTTCAATGGTTGTGATTTTGAGTTGCCATAACACACATTAGATTACATTGTTGGCCAATCTGTCCATGATGATTTCATTATCTTATGTTTCAAACAGACAAGGAAATATTGGTGATGCAATGAAGAGTTTGATTGTCAAATATAATTGCTGTTATAGTTTCCACTTGGAAGAAAGATTCACATCAAATTGACTGGTCAAGGAAATGGGACACTGACTGTGAGTACTTTGAATGTTCGAGTTATTCCTAAAATGAAAGTCATGACCTTGATGATTTTTCTTGCATGCAGATATGAAGAGACTCTTTTAAAATATCCTCTAGGTTAGTGGTTCAGGCATAAAAGTGTTATATGTATATTTATGTATATACATGTACATGCGTAATCTGAAAAGAAAATGAGTATAAATCACTTGTTGCAAGGTGAGAATGAGTTGTCCAGATGGTAAGACCTGCCAATGTTGGTGTCTGAGATAACACATTGTGGAGCTGGAGGAACACAGCAGGGCAAGCAGCATCAGAGGCTCAAGAAAGTTGAGGTTTTGGGTCAGGACCCTTCCTGAGAAATGGAGGGTGGAAGGGAGCTCAGAAACAAATAGCGTGGAGGGGGAGGAGGTGCTGGGGAAGGTAGGTGGGATGGTAATAAGTGAGTACTATCCAGATTGGAACAGATTTTCCCCAGGGGGTATTGAGTACGAATTCCAAATCACTCTCAAAATCTTAGTGACTGTTAACATTGATGTTTTTTGTCTGTGTGTTTCAGTAATTGCATGACAGTTGAATGGTTCGTTGAGAGTGAGGAACCTATGGACTCTCACACACCAAGATGGAATTTAGTTCGAAGAGTGACTTCAAAATAGTTGCTTGCTTTTAAAATCTTGACCGTTTTTGCTGTCCAGTTGAATGAATTTAGCTTCATACTGCTTCAATAGGAATTAGTGTTTAATAGGAACATATTTGTGAAACTTACAGTTCCGCAAGTTTTAGCATAAACTGGTGCAGCCTTTCGGTGCTTGCAAAAAGGCTCACCTCTCCGTTAATACCAAATGAAAATTGGAGTTTAAAAGTAAGTTCACCCGCTGTCGGGAATGAAATGTTAATGTTGACTCGAATATAATTTTTTAAAAAGTTATATATTTGTGTAACGCTGAACTCAAATTAAAATTTGGATTTGCCGGTTTTATAGATGGTTGGACGTTGGATTCATTTTAAATGAGGGTGAAGATCACTTTAAATCCAGCATATTTGTGAAGAAAAGAAATAGCATGTCAAATAAAATTAACTGCATGACTCTACATAGCCCTATATGTAGAATTTTGTTCTGAACTATGAGACAGTTGTGACCCCATACTACCTCAGTGCTCATGGCAAGACTAAGACTCCTGTTTGACGCACTGTGCACTGCATGGAATGGCGACATCAGATTCATTGATGCTTGAGAATCAAACAAATATGACGATAAGATTTAAAATCAAAATCTCATTGAACATTTCAAACAATGTATTGCAGGAAGAGGGGGAAAGCATGTATGACTAATAGAAGGTGGTGGCACAGATCAAATAGACCTGTGTGCGAAAACTTATCACAAATTTCACATTGAATGTAACAGTTTAAACAGGCTGGAGGAAGCAGACATGGCAGCTCAGACTTTTTGAATTTGAGCATTCTGTTCGTAAACATCAGCAAAAGTGTGGGAAACATGTTTATTCTTTCTCTTTTATTGCACAGAACCATACGATGAGACTGTTTTGATGAGGAATTTAAAGATTACGAGTCCCATCCGTTTGACCCACAGTTTGGTACCATAGGTTGGTACAATCTTCGTTCGAGAAGGAAAAGGGATGTTCCAGATACAGAAAATCGTCAAACCATTTACTACAAAGTCCGTTTCTGGTTAGTATTAATAAATGCAGTTAACATTTTTAGCTCGACATGATTGCACAATGGAGTCAATAATAAAATTCGATCTGATATTCCACGTAAATTTTAAGTGGATATGAAAGCAGCTCATTTCTTTTTCACGCTGTCGGCTGCTTTTAAGAATGGTTGTCTTATTGTCGAAATGTTTAGCTTTGACTCCATGGCTTCTTCCATTAGCTCACATTGAAACACATGTTTCTTCAGCCAAAAATGCACATTTACCCGGTGTTGACTAACCTTCCCCTGAAATCCCCTGCGGTCGCTCCCCTGAAAAACAACTATACCGTTTTGGATACTGTTCCGGGGGACGACTTACCAGGGGCATGCAGTAGGGTCCAGGACTCTGGCACAGAGTCTGTCCCTCTTGCATGGAAGGGAAGCGGGGATAGGAAGAGAGTGATAGTCACTGGGGACTCACTAGTTTGAGGGACTGATAGAAGATTTGATGGGAAGGAAAGACACTCACGATTGGTGTGTTGCCTACCAGGTGCCAGGGTCTGTGATGTGTCGGACAGTGTGTTTAGGGTCCTGAGGGGAGAGGGTGACCAGCCCCAAGTCGTGGTCCACGTAGGCACCAACGACATAGGTAGAAAGAGTGACAGGGATGTCAGGCAGGATTTGAGGGAGCTATGGTGGAAGTTGAGAGCTAGAACAAACAGAGTGGTCACCTCTGGTTTGTCACCCGTACCACATGATAGCGAGGCAAAGAACAGGGAGAGATTTCAGCTGAAGACGTGGCTGCAGGGATGGTGCAGGTGAGAGGGCTTCAGGTACATGGACAATTGGGGCCCATTCTGGGGAAGGTGGGACCTGTACAAACAGGACGGTCTCCACTTGAACCAGAGGGGCACGAATATCCTGGGTGGGAAATTGGCTAGTGCCATTTGGGTGGATTTAAACTAGCTCAGAAGGGGGATGGGAAACTGAGGTGTAGTCCTAGTACACAGGAGGATGAGCGTAGGGAGGACATGGTCAGGACCTCACTGTCACAGAAGTGTGCTGGCAGACAGCAAGCTGGATTGAAGTGTGACGACTTTAATGCCAGGAGTATCCAGAATAATGTAGGTGAGGTTGCAGCTTGGATAGGTACCTGGGACTTCGATGTTGTGGCCATTTCGGAGACATGGATAGAGCAGGGTCAGGAATGGATGTTGCAGATTCTCGGGTTTAGATCTTTCATTAAGGTCTGGGAAGGTGGTAAAGGAGGGGGAGGTGTGGCTTTGTTGGTCAAGGACAGTATAACGGCGGCTGAAAGAACCTTTGAGGACTCGTCTACTGAGGTGGTCTGGGCTGAGGTTGCCAAGGAAGGTTTGTCGACTGAGTCAGTGTGGGTGGAAGTTCGGAACAGCAAGGCAGCAGTCACTTCACTGGGGGTTTTCTACAGACCCCAAATATCAGGCGGGAGATCGAAGAACTCATTGGCCGGCAGATTGTTGAAAAGTGCAAACGTATCAGGGTTGTTGTTATGGGTGACTTCAACTTTTCCAATATAGATCGAAACCTCCTGAGTGCAGATGGTTTGGATGGAGCCGTTTTTGTCAGGTGTGTTCAGGAGGGTTTCCTGACTCAGTATGTGGACAGGCCGACGAGGCAGGAGGCCATTTTGGATTTGGTACTCGGCGATGAGCCAGGACAGGTGTCAGATCTCGTGGTGGGAGAGCACTTTGGCGACAGTGACCACAACAGCCTCACATTTACTATAGCCGTGGAAAGGGAAAGGAGCAGTTACCAGGGGAAGATATTTAACTGGGGTAAAGGAAACTATGACGCTATCAGACAGGAATTGGGAAGTACAGATTGGGAGCAATTGTTCCACAGAAAGGGCACAGCAGACATGTGGAGGCTGTTCAAGGAGCAGTTGTTGCGAGTGATGTATAAATTTGTTCCTCTGAGACAGGTAAGAAGGGGTAAGATTAAGGAGCCTTGGATGACGGGTACAGAGGTGCTTCTTGTCAAAAAGAAAAAGGCAGCGTACGTAAGGTGGAGGAAGTGAGGGTCTGGCACAGCTTTAGAGTATTACAGGCTTGCTCGGAAGGAGCTCAAAAGATATTGCGTGTACAATTGTTACCTGTTACAACCTTTGCGTCCACGCTTGCTCATTCAATGGTGTCAAGATGCTAGCAGTGCATGTACCTTCTCCATCCCGTAATGCCGTCAGCTCACACAAGACATAGTCCTTACTTAAAATCTTCTGATCAACCAAAGTTCATTGTAATGGACATTTTAGTTATCTGTCATAAAACGAAAACTGATTCTGACTGGCATGACCTGCAGTGCAAATGAATATAATCTGCGAAACAAGATTCCTTATGGGCTTGCATCCACTACAGATAATTGCTTTTCAGAGACGTTGCATACATGCATTTTTTTCTCCTATCACCTTAGATTTTTTTTTGTTTATGCATGTTGTGTGGGTTTCCAGTCAGGCCCACAAACACAGGTTGATGCAGTGACTGTTATAACACGGTATTGACGGAGAATTTGTGATCTTTGGAGTTTCATTCCAGTGTATGAAGGAGTGCACCATCAAGCCACTTCAGATCTCTACTGGTGACCATATTGTTGCAAGTTTTCAAGTGTTACCGATGGTCACATAAAATATGGCCTTTTTGTTGTTGCACTATTCATCTTAACTGCACCTTATCTAGTATTTAGGCTTGGAAACAATTTTAATTTTTTTGATTTACTTATTCAAAATCATTTATGATTGTTGTCATGATATCTACAATATGTTATTTTGGTTGGACATACAGGATTGGATCTGTCTTTCCCCAAATCAAGTATGCGCTTATAAAACCCCTTATGGTCAAGGTAGTTGCTCAGTGGTTAGAGCTGCTCATGCACTGGGGAGCCAATTGAGATTCCAGTCTTGGGTAACTATCTGTGTGGAATTGACACGTCCTCCCCGCGTCTGCGAGGGGCTTCTGCCAGGTGCTGCAGTTTCCTCCCATTGTTCCAAGATGTGCAGGTCCTTATATGTGATTTGTGAAGCATTTCTTCAATGTTTCAATCCTGCCAGCATCCAGTGCCTTGGACATAATAACTGGAGATGAATAAAAGATACTGGGCCTTTTGACACCATTTCCTGCTGGATTTTCATCAATCCTGCTTAATATCGGTGACAACTTCCATGACCTTTTTGATGCTATGTCTGAATTGACAGTCTAGTTCCAAATATTTGTTGTGCAGTATTTCAAGGTCTCTGTTACAGCATACCCATGAATGTCCACTTCAAAAGATACTTTCATATCATAGAATCCCTACAGTGTGGAAACAACCCCCTTTTGACCCAACAAGTCCACAGCCACCCTCCAAAGAGCATCTCACCCTGACCCATCCCTCGACCCTTTCCTCGGTAACCCTACATTTCCCATGACTAACACACTGAATCTGCACATCCCTAAACACAATGGGCAAGTTTGGCATGGCCCATACACCTAGCCTGCACATCTTTGGACTGTGGGAGGAAACCAGAGCACCCAGCAGGAACCCATGCAGGCCTGGGCAGAATGTACAAACTCCGCACAGAAGATCGCCCAACGGTGGGATCGAACCTGGGTCCCTGGCGCTGTGAGTCAGCAGTGCTAACCACTGAGCCACCGTGCTGCCCTTGGAGTTAGACAGAGCTTGCTTGTTCCTGGGTGGCCTCAAACTGCCAACCTCCACTTAGTGGCAAAAGTGCTGACCAACTGCACTCATCTTCACTGGTTTTTGCTTTGTATCATTGAATTCAATTCTTCAAACTCTATGATAAATATTTAAATTTCCATTGATATTTGAGGGTTTTTAGTACACAGTATTGGTTTATTATGTTTTATTGCTAAATAATGAATATTGTATGTATATGCAAATGGACAAGTTGATAACGATGCAGTCCACAGACCTGGAGGATAATAACACTGTCCTTCAATCGCCCACGATGCCCTCTGCAAATTGGTAGAAAACAAAAATTTCTATAAAATTCATCTCTCCTCCCGTCAGTCAATCAAAATTAATTCAGGATTTTGTACAGGCCAATAACTGTAAGATTACGTGAGCCTAAACAAAACTACTGGCTCATATTAGTTCAGTAAAGTGAAAGGGCAACAATAGAGGCAGTAGGAACTGCAGATGCTGGAGAATCTGAGATAAGAAGGTGTAAAGCTGGATGAACACAGCAGGTCAAGCAGTATCATCCGGCTCTACACCTTGTTATCTCAGATTCTCCAGCGCCAATTTTCTGAAGTAGGGTCTCGTCCCGAAACATCAGCTTTCTTGCTCCTCTGATGCTGCTTGACCTGCTGTGTTCATCCAGCTCTCCACCTTGGGCAACAATAGAGTATGTTTTAAGTCACTAGATATGTTACGTGGGTTCGTCTTCCTCACTTTGGAGTTAGTGGAACCGAAAAAGATGTCTCCCTCACAGCATTTGTGACAAAAGAATTGCATCGTTCCTTGGCGGCCTTTCAACAGAAGAATATTCAGAGATTTCCCGAGTGGTAAGAATGTAACTTCTTTTACTTCTCTTTCTCTCACTTTTTCCAACAATCGGAAAATAGATTTTAGAAATAACGTCGAGCTGATGAAGTGTGAAAAGAAGAATAATTCCAAGCAGTGGTGGGAGTTGGTCAGTGAGGTGGGAGGAGTGGATTGTTGGGAGAGAAGGCGGACAGTTCATGGAGGCGGGGATGAGGGGAGGAACTAGTCTTGGGATGAGGCTTGGCGGGTGGGGAGATTTTGAGGGTGGCAAAGTCCACATTGCGGCTATTGAGTTGGAAGCTCCCGAGGTGGAATATGAGGTGCTGCTCCTCCAGTTTCTGGGTGGTTTGGTTGTGACACTGGAAGAGGCCCAGGATGGACATGTCGTTCAGGGAGTGGGAGGGGGAGTTGAAGTGATGCAATGATTTGGATATGAAAATAGAAGGTGTGGTTAGTAAGTTTCCCAATGATTGAAGGTGTAGTAGCCAGCCAAGAAGGTCACCTCAGAATACAATGGGACATTGACAAGGGCCAATAAACTGAGGAGTGGCAGATGGAGTTGAGGTTAGATAAATGTGAGGTGCTACATTTTGGAAAGGCAAATCAGGGCAGCACGTATACACTGAAGGTTGTGGGGAGTGTTTATTAATAAAGACACGCTGGAGTGCAGTTTCGTAGTTCCATCAAAGTACAGCCACCGGTAGAAAGGATATGAAGGAGACATTTGGTGTGCTCGCCTTTATCGGTCAGTGCATTGAGGATAGGAGTTGGGAGATCACTTAGCAGCCATATAGGACATTGATTCAGCTGCTTTTGGAATACTGCAATCGATTTTGGTCTCCTTGCGAGAGGAAGGATGTCGGCGCACCATTGAGGGCCGAAGGGGCCTGTTCTGCGCTGTATTGTTGTATGTTGTAAACTTGAAAGGGTTCAGAGAAGATCTACAAGGATGTTACGAGCATCGGAGGTTGGAGGTATACCGTGGGCTTGAATAGGCAGCTATTTCTTGGAACTTTGGAGTTCAGGGCTGACCATATGGAAGTTTATACAATTACGAGGGACGTGGATAGAGCGAACAGCCAAGATCTTTTCCCCAGGTTGCTGGAATCCAAAACTGGAGGGAATAGGTTAAAAATGAGAGAGGGAAGATTTAAAATGGACCGGATTTTTTTCATAGTGGTGCATGTATGGAATGAGCTGCCAGAGGAAGTGGTGGAGGCTTGTACGTTTAAAAGGCATGTGGATGGGTATATGAATAGGATGGGTTGAGAGGAATATGGGCCAAATGCTGGCAAATGGGACTAAATTAATTTAGGATATCTGGTCAACATAGACAAATTGGGCCAAAGGATCTGTTTCCCTACTGTACATCTCTCTGACTCTAAGTGTCTTTCTTCTGAACCACGTGGCCCATAATTAGAAAAACTTGAATCAGGATTTGGGAATGTGACAATTCTAATTGGATCTGTTTGATGAAATTAACTCTGTCGGTAATGGTGGTTGAATTATGATTTATCAAATTTGAGTTTATTGCAGCATCTTATAGAATAGAGGAAACACATGTAATCAAAATTGCAAATCAAAACTTGGTAAAATTTTGCATTGGAAATACATGACCAGCCATTGGAGGAGATTCATGACCAGTGCATTCAAGTGAGAACAACAAATGCGATTCAGTGACTCAGCGAAACGGGATGCAGTGACTCAGTGAAATTGGATGCAGTGACTGAGGGTAATGGGATGCAGTGACTGAGTGAAATGGGATGCAGTGACTGAGGGTAATGGGATGCAGTGGCTTGTGGGAATGGGATGCAGTGTCTGAGTGAAATAGTTTGCAGTGACTGCGGGAAATGGGTTGTAGTGACTGCGGGAAATGGGTTGTAGTGACTGAGGGAAATGGGTTGTAGTGACTGAGGGAAATGGGATACAGTGACTGATGGAAATGGGATGCAGTGACTGAGTGAAATGGGATGCCGTGAGTGACAAAAGGAGATGCAGTGACTGTGGGAAATGGGATGCAGTGACTGAGGGAAAGGAGATTCACTGACTGTGGGAAATGGGATGCAGTGTGAGGGTAATGAGATGGAGTGACTGCAGGAAAGGAGATGCAGTGACTGCGAGAAAGGAGATGCACTGACTGAGGGAAAGGAGATGCAGTGACTGAGTGAGGTGGGATGCAGTGACTGAGTGGAATGGGATGCAGTGATTGAAGGAAATGGGGGCAGTGACCGATGGATGTGGGATGCAGTGACTGAGGGAAATGGGATGCAGTGACTGTGGGAAATGGGATGCAGTGGCTGATGGAAAGGAGATGTCGTGACTGAGTGAACTGGGATTCAGTGACTGAGCGAAATGGGATGCAGTGACTGAGGGAAATGGGATGCAGTGACTGAGATAAATGGGATGCAGTGACTGAGGGTAATGGGATGCAGTGACTGATGGTAATGGGATGCAGTGTCTCAGTGAAATGGGGTGCAGTGTCTGAGTGAAATGGGATGCTATGACTGAGTGAAATGAGCTGCAGTGACTGAGTGAAATGGGATGCTGTGGCTGTGTGAAAAGGGATGCAGTGGCTATGTGAACTGGGATGCAGTGGCTCTGTGAACTGGGATGCAGTGGCTCTGTGAACTGGGATGCAGTGGCTATGTGAACTGGGATGCAGTGACTGTGAACTGGGATGCAGTGTCTGTTTGAAATGGGATCCTGCGACTGAAGTTAATGGGATGCAGTGACTGAGGGAAATGGGATGCAGTGACTGAGGGAAATAGGATGCAGTGACTGAGGGAAATGGGATGCATTGACTGAGGGTAATGGGATGCACTGACTGAGTGAAAATGGACGCACTGACTGAGTTAATAAAATGTGAGGCTGGATGAACACAGCAGGCCAAGCAGCATCTCAGGAGCACAACAGCTGACGTTTCGGGCCTAGACCCTTTAGCACTGACTGAGTGTAATGTAATGAAGCATTGAATTAGTGAAATGAGATGCACTGACTGTTTGAAATGGCATGCGGTGACTGTCTGAACTGGGATGTGGTGACTGTGTGAAATGGGATGCAGTGGCTGAGTGAAATGGGATGCAGTGGCTGAGTGAAATGGGATGCAGTGGCTATGTGAACTGGGATGCAGTGGCTATGTGAACTGGGATGCAGTGGCTATGTGAACTGGGATGCAGTGGCTATGTGAACTGGGATGCAGTGGCTATGTGAACTGGGATGCAGTGGCTATGTGAACTGGGATGCAGTGTCTGTTTGAAATGGGATCCTGCGACTGAAGTTAATGGGATGCAGTGACTGAGGGAAATGGGATGCAGTGACTGAGGGTAATGGGACGCACTGACTGAGTGAAAATGGACGCACTGACTGAGTGTAATGTGAAGCATTGAATTAGTGAAATGAGATGCACTGACTGTTTGAAATGGCATGCGGTGACTGTCTGAACTGGGATGTGGTGACTGTGTGAACTGGGATGCAGTGGCTGAGTGAAATGGGATGCAGTGGCTGAGTGAAATGGGATGCACTGGCTGAGTGAACTGGGATGCAGTGGCTATGTGAACTGGGATGCAGTGGCTATGTGAACTGGGATGCAGTGACTGTGAACTGGGATGCAGTGTCTGTTTGAAATGGGATCCTGCGACTGAAGTTAATGGGACGCAGTGACTGAGGGAAATGGGACGCAGTGACTGAGGGAAATGGGACGCAGTGACTGAGTGTAATGGGACGAATTGACTGAGTGTAATGGGACGAATTGACTGAGTGTAATGGGAGGCAGTGACGGAGTGAAATGGGAGGCAGTGACGGAGTGAAATGGGAGGCAGTGACGGAGTGAAATGGGAGGCAGTGATGGAGTGAAATGGGAGGCAGTGACGGAGTGAAATGGGATGCAGTGACGGAGTGAAATGGGATGCAGTGACTGAGGGAAATGAGATGCAGTGACTGTGGGAAATGGAATGCTGTGTCTGAGTGTAATGGGATGCACTGTCTCAGTGAAATGGGATGCAGTGACTGAGTGAAATGGGATGCTCTGACTGAGTGAAATGGGATGCCGTGGCTGAGTGAAATGGGATGCCATGGCTGAGTGAAATGGGAAACAGTGACTGAGGGAAATGGGATGCAGTGACTGAGGGAAATGGGATGCAGTGACGGAGTGAAATGGGATGCAGTGACGGAGTGAAATGGGATGCAGTGACGGAGTGAAATGGGATGCAGTTACTGAATGAAATGGGATGTAGTGACTGAATGAAATGGGGTGCAGTGACTGAGGGAAATGGAATGCGGTGACTGTGGGGAATAGGGTGCGGTGACTGACGGAAACGGATGCACTGTCTCAGCTGAATAGTGTTCACTGTCTTCGTTGAATGGGATGCAGTGACTGAGGGCAAGGACATGCAGTGAATGTGGGCAATTGGATGCAGTGACTGAGGGAAATGGCAGGGAGGAACTGACTGAAATGGGAGGGAGTGACTGAGTGAAGTGGGAGGCAGTGACTGAGTGAAGTGGGAGGCAGTGACTGAGTGAAGTGGGAGGCAGTGACTGAGTCAAGTGGGAGGCAGTGACTGAGTGAAGTGGGAGGCAGTGACTGAGTGAAGTGGGATGCAGTGACTGAGTGAAGTGGGATGCTGTGACTGAGGGTAATGTAATGCAGTGACTGAGTGAAATGCGATGCAGTTAATGGCAAAAGGAGATGCAGTGACTGTGTGAAGTGGGTGGCAGTGACTGTGTGAAGTGGGAGGCAGTGACTGTGTGAAGTGGGAGGCAGTGACTGTGTGAAGTGGGAGGCAGTGACTGTGTGAAGTGGGAGGCAGTGACTGTGTGAAGTGGGAGGCAGTGACTGTGTGAAGTGGGAGGCAGTGACTGTGTGAAGTGGGAGGCAGTGACTGTGTGAAGTGGGAGGCAGTCACTGAGTGAAATGGGATGCAGTGACTGAGGGTAATGCGATGCAGTTAATGGCAAAAGGAGATGCAGTGACTGAGTGAAGTGGGTGGCAGTGACTGAGTGAAATGGGTGGCAGTGACTGTGTGAAGTGGGAGGCAGTGACTGTGTGAAGTGGGAGGCAGTGATTGCGTGAAGTGGGAGGCAGTGACTGAGTGAAATGGGATGCACTCACTGAGTGAAATGGGATGCTGTGACTGATGGAAATGGGATACTGTGACTGAGGGTAATGGGATGCAATGACTTGAGTGAAATGGGATGCAGTGACTGTGGGAAATGGGTTGCAGTGACTGTGGGAAATGGGACGCAGTGACTGAGGGAAATGGCTGCAGTGACTCAGGGTTATGGGATGCACTAACTGAGTGAAATGTGATGCAGTGGCTGAGTGAAATGTGATGCAGTGACTGAGTGAAATGGGATGCAGTGAGAGTGAAATTGGATGCAGTGATGGATGGGAATGGGAAGCAGTGACCGAGGGAAATGGAATGCGGTGACTGTGGGGAATAGGGTGCGGTGACTAACGGAAACGGATGCACTCTCTCAGCTGAATAGTGTTCACTGTCTTTGTGAAATGGGATACAATGACTGAGGGAAAGGACATGCAGTGAATGTGGGAAAATGGATGCAGTGACTGAGGGAAATGGGAGTGAGTGACTGACTGAAATGGGAGGGAGTGACTGAGTGAGATGGGAGGGAGTGACTGAGTGAAGTGGGAGGCAGTGACTGAGTGAAGTGGGAGGCAGTGACTGAGTGAAATGGGAGGCAGTGACTGAGTGAAATGGGAGGCAGTGACTGAGTGAAATGGGAGGCAGTGACTGAGTGAAATGGGAGGCAGTCACTGAGTGAAATGGGATGCTGTGACTGAGGGTAATGTAATGCAGTGACTGAGTGAAATGCGATGCAGTTAATGGCAAAAGGAAGTGCAGTGACTGAGTGAAGTGGGTGACAGTGACTGAGTGAAATGGGTGGCAGTGACTGTGTGAAGTGGGCGGCAGTGATTGCGTGAAGTTGGAGGCAGTGACTGAGTGAAATGGGATGCTGTGACTGAGGATAATGTGATGCAGTGACTGAGTGAAATGGGATGCAGTGACTGTGGGAAATGGGATACTGTGACTGAGGATAATGTGATGCAGTGACTGAGTGAAATGGGATGCAGTGACTGTGGTAAATGGGTTGCAGTGACTGTGGGAAATGGGTTGCAGTGACTGAGGGAAATGGGATGCAGTGACTGAGGGAAATGGGATGCAGTGACTGAGTGTAATGGGACGCAGTCACTGAGTGAAATGGGACGCAGTCACTGAGTGAAATGGGACGCAGTCACTGAGTGAAATGGGATGCAGTGTCTGTGTGAAATGTGATGCAGTGACTGAGGGTAATGAGATCCAGTCGCTGATGGAAATGGGTTGCAGTGACTTCGTGAAATGGGAGGCAGTGACTGAGTGAAATGGGAGGCAGTGACTGAGTGAAATGGGAGGCAGTGACTGAGGGGAATGGAATGCAGTGGCTGATGGAAATGGGATGCAGTGACTGAGGGAAATGAGATGCAGTGACTGAGGGGAAGGAGATGCAGTGACTGTGGGAAATGGAAAGCTGTGTCTGAGTGTAATGGGATGCACTGTCTCAGTTAAATGGGATGCTCTGACTGAGTGAAATGGGATGCTGTGACTGAGGGTAATGCGATGCAGTGACTGAGGGAATGGAGATGCAGTGACTGTGGGATATGGGTTGCAATGACTGAGTGAAATGTGATGCAGTGACCGAGTGAAATTTGATGCAGTGACTGAGTGAAATGGGATGCTGTGACAGAGGGAAAGGAGGCGCACTGAATGTGGGAAATGGGATGCAGTGACTGAGTGAAATGGGGTGCAGTGACTGAGTGAAATGGGAGTCAGTGACTGAGTGAAATGGGAGTCAGTGACTGAGTGAAATGGGAGTCAGTGACTGAATGAAATGGGAGGCAGTGACTGAATGAAATGGGATGCAGTGACTTTGGGAAATGGGATGCAGTGACTGAGTGAAATGGGATGCAGTGACTGAGTGAAATGGGATGCTGCGACTGAGGGTAATGGGTATGCACTGACTGTGGGAAATGGGATGCAGTGGCTGAATGGAATGGGATGCAGGGACTGAGGGAAATGGGACGCTGTGACTCAGCGGAATGGGATGCAGTGAATGAGGGAAAGGTGATTCAGTGACTGTGGGAAATGGCAAGCTGTGACTGAGGAAAGGAGATGCAGTGACTGTGGGAAATGGGACGCAATGACGGAGGGAAATGGGACGCAGTGACTGAGTGAAATGGGATGCCGTGGCTGAGGGAAATGGGAAGCAGTGACTGAGGGAAATGGGAAGCAGTGACTGAGGGAAATGGGACGCAGTGACTGAGGGAAATGGGACGCAGTGACTGAGGGAAATGGGACGCAGTGACTGAGGGAAATGGGATGCAGTGACTGAGTGAAATGGGACGCATTGACTGAGTCAAATGGGACACAGTGACCGAGTGAAACGGGGTGCAGTGACTGAGGGAAATGGGAGGCAGTGGCTGAGTGAAATGGGTTGCAGTCACTGAGGGAAATGGGATGCAGTGATGGATGGTAATGGGACGCAGTTACTGAATGATATGGGATGTAGTGACTGAATGAAATGGGGTGCAGTGACTGAGGGAAATGGGAGGCAGTGACTGAATGAAATGGGATGCAGTGACTGAGTGAAATGGGAGGCAGTGACTGAGTGAAATAGGATGCAGTGACTGAGTGAAATGTGATGCAGTGGACGGAGTGAAATGGGATGCAGGGCCTGAGGGAAATGGGATGCTGTGACTCAGTGGAATGGGATGCAGTGACTGAGGGAAAGGTGATTCAGTGACTGTGGGAAATGGCAAGCCGTGACTGAAGAAAGGAGATGCAGTGACTGTGGGAAATCGGACACAATGACGGAGGAAAATGGCACGCAGTGACTGAGTGAAATGGGATGCCGTGGCTGAGTGAAATGGGATGCCGTGGCTGAGTGAAATGGGATGCCGTGGCTGAGTGAAATGGGAAGCAGTGACTGAGGGAAATGGGATGCAGTGACTGAGGGAAATGGGACGCAGTGACGGAGTGAAATGGGATGCAGTTGCTGAATGAAATGGTGTGCAGTGACTGAGTGAAATGGAATGCGGTGACTGTGGGGAATAGGGTGCGGTGACTGAGGGAAATGGATGCACTGTCTCAGTTGAATAGGATTCAGTGCCTCCGTTGAATAGGATGTAGTGACTGAGTCAAATGGGATGCTCTGACTGAGTGAAGTGGGATGCTGTGACTTGGGGACATGGGATGCTGTGACTGAGGGTAATGCGATGCAGTGACTGAGGGAATGGAGATGCAGTGACTGTTTGAAATGGGATGCAGTGACTGACTGAAATGGGATGGAGTGACTGAGGAAAGGAGATGCAGTGACGATGGGAAATAGGATGCAATGACTGCGTGAAATGGGATGGAATGACTGACTGAAATGGGATAGAGTGACTGAGTGAAATGGGAGTCAGTGACTGAGTGAAATGGGATGCAGTGACTTTGGGAAATGGGACGCAGTGACTGAGTGAAATGGGACGCAGTGACTGAGTGAAATGGGACGCAGTGACTGAGTGAAATGGGACGCAGTGACTGAGTGAAATGAGATGCAGTGACTGAGTGAAATGGGATGCAGTGACTGAGTGAAATGGGATGCCGTGACTGTGGGGAATAGGGTGCGGTGACTGAGGGAAATGGATGCACTGTCTCAGTTGAATAGGATTCAGTGCCTCCGTTGAATAGGATGTAGTGACTGAGTCAAATGGGATGCTGTGACTGAGTGAAATGGGATGCAATGTCTGAGTGAATATGATGAAGTGGCTGTGTGAAATGGGATGCAGTGGCTGAGTGAAATGGGGATGCAGTGACTGAGGAAAATGAGATGCAGTGACTGAGGGAAAGGAGATGCAGTGACTGTGGGTAATGGGATGCACCGTCTCAGTTCAATGAGATTCACTGTCTCAGTTAAATGGGATACAGTGACTGAGTGAAACGGGATTCTCTGACTGAGTGAAATGGGATGCTGTGACTGAGGGAAAGGAGATGCAGGGACTGTGGGAAATCGTTTTCAGTGACTGTGGGCAATGGGTTCCAGTGACTGAGGGAAATGGGACGCACTGACTGAGTGAACTGGGACGCAGTGACTGAGGGAAATGGGATGCAGTGACTGCGGGAAATGGCATACCGTGACTGATGGAAATGGGATGCAGTGTCTGAGGGAAAGGAAATGAAGTGACTGTTGGAAATGGTATGCAGTGACTGAGCGAAATGGGATACAGTGACTGAGTGTAATGTGATGCAGTGAATGAGTGTAATGTGATGCAGTGAATGAGTGAAATGGGACGCAGTGACTGAGTGCAATGGGGTGCAGTCACTGAGTGCAATGGGGTGCAGTCACTGAGTGAAATGGGATGCAGTGATGGACAGTAATGGGATGCAGTGACTGAGTGAAATGGGATGCAGTGACTGAGTGAAATGGGATGCAGTGACTGAGTGAAATGGGATGCAGTGACTGAGTGAAATGGGATGCAGTGACTGATTGAAATGGGATGCAGTGACTGCGTGAAATGGGATGCAGTGACTGAGGGAATTGGGATGCAGTGGCTGAAGGAAAGGAGACGCAGTGACTTTGGGAAACGGGTTGCAGTGATTGAGTGAAATAGGATGCAATGATTGAGTGAAATGCGATGCAGTGACTGAGTGAAATGGAAATCATTGGCTGATGGAAATGGAAAGCAGTGGCTGAGTGAAATGGGATGCAGTGGCTGAGTGAAATGGGATGCTGTGATTGAGTGAAATGGGATGCTGTGACTAAGTGAAATGGGGTGCAGTGACTGAGTGAAATGGGATGCTGTGCCTCAGTGGAATGGGACGCAGTGACTGAGGGAAAGGTGATTCAGTGATTGTGGGAAATGGGAAGCAATGACGGAGGGAAATGGGACGCAGTGGCTGAGTGAAATGGGATGCCGTGTCTGTGGGAAACGGGATGCAGTGTCTGTGGGAAATGTGATGCAGTGACTGAGGGAAACGGGATTCAGTGACTGCGTGAAATGGGATGCAGTGACAGCGTGAAATGGGATGCAGTGACTGAGATAAATGGGATGCAGTGACTGAGGGAAAGGAGATGCAGTGCCTGTGGAAACGGGATGCTGCGACTGAGGGTAATGGGTATGCAGTGACTGTGGGAAATGGGATGCAGTGACTCAGTGAAATGGGATGCAGTGGCTGAATGGAATGGGATGCAGGGACTAAGGGAAATGGGATGCTGTGACTCAGTGGAATGGGATGCAGTGACTGAGGGAAAGGTGATTCAGTGACTGTGGGAAATGGCAAGCTGTGACTGAGGAAAGGAGACGCAGTGACTGTGGGAAATGGGACGCAATGACGGAGGGAAATGGGACGCAGTGACTGAGTGAAATGGGATGCAGTGGCTCAGTGAAATGGGATGCAGTGACTGAGGGAAATGGGACGCAGTGGCTGAGTGAAATCGGACGCATTGACTGAGTGAAATGGGACGCAGTGACCGAGGGAAAAGGGGTGCAGTGACTGAGTGAAATGGGATGCAGTTACTGAGTGAAATGGGATGTAGTGACTGAATGAAATGGGGTGCAGTGACTGAGGGAAATGGGTGCAGTGACTGAGGGAAGTGGGTGCAGTGACTGAGGGAAGTGGGTGCAGTGACTCGGGGTAATGGGATGCAGTGGCTGAGAGAAATGGGATGCAGTGATGGATGGTAATGGGATGCAGTGACTGAGTGAAATGGGATGCAGTGAGAGTGAAATGGGATGCAGTGAGAGTGAAATGGGATGCAGTGAGTGAGTGAAATGGGAAGCAGTGACCGAGGGAAATGGAATGCGGTGACTGTGGGAAATAGGGTGCGGTGACTAACGGAAACGGATGCACTGTCTCAGCTGAATAGTGTTCACTGTCTTCGTTAAATGGGATGCAGTGACTGAGGGAAAGGACATGCAGTGAATGTGGGAAATTGGATGCAGTGACTGAGGGAAATGGGAGGGAGTGACTGAGTGAAATGGGAGGGAGTGACTGAGTGAAATGGGAGGGAGTGACTGAGTGAATTGGGAGGCAGTGTCTGAGTGAAATGGGAGGGAGTGACTGAGTGAAATGGGAGGCAGTGACTGAGTGAAGTGGGAGGCAGTGACTGAGGGTAATGTAATGCAGTGACTGAGTGAAATGCGATGCAGTTAATGGCAAAAGGAGATGCAGTGACTGAGTGAAGTGGGTGGCAGTGACTGAGTGAAATGGGATGCACTCACTGAGTGAAATGGGATGCTGTGACTGATGGAAATGGGATACTGTGACTGAGGTTAATGGGATGCAGTGACTGTGGGAAATGGGTCGCAGTGACTGTGGGAAATGGGTCGCAGTGACTGAGTGTAATGGGACGCAGTGACTGAGTGTAATGGGACGCAGTGACTGAGTGTAATGGGACGCAGTGACTGAGTGTAACGGGACGCAGTGACTGAGTGTAACGGGACGCAGTGACTGAGTGTAATGGGACGCAGTGACTGAGTGAAATGGGACGCCGTGACTGAGGGAAATGTGATGCAGTGTCTGTGTGAAACGTGATGCAGTGACTGAGGGTAATGGGATGCAGTGGCTGATGGAAATGGGTTGCAGTGACTTAGTAAAATGGGAGGCAGTGACTGAGTGAAATGGGAGGCAGTGACTGAGGGGAATGGGATGCAGTGGCTGATGGAAATGGGATGCAGTGACTGAGGGAAATGAGATGCAGTGACTGAGGGGACGGAGATGCAGTGACTGTGGGAAATGGAATGCTGCGTCTGAGTGTAATGGGATGCACTGTCTCAGTTCAATGAGATTCACTGTCTCAGTTAAATTGAATGCAGTGACTGAGTGAAGTGGGATGCTGTGACTTAGGGACATGGGATGCTGTGACTGAGGGTAATGCGATGCAGAGACTGAGGGAATGGAGATGCAGTGACTGTGGGATATGGGTTGCAATGACTGAGTGAAATGGGATGCTGTGACAGAGGGAAAGGAGACGCACTGAATGTGGGAAATGGGATGCAGTGACTGAGTGAAATGGGGTGCAGTGACTGAGTGAAATGGGATGCAGTGACTGACTGAAATGGGGTGGATTGACTGAGGAAAGGAGATGCAGTGACGATGGGAAATGGGATGCAATGACTGTGTGAAATGGGATGGAGTGACTGACTGAAATGGGATGGAGTGTCTGAGTGAAATGGGATGGAGTGACTGAGTGAAATGGGAGTCAGTGACTGAGTGAAATGGGAGTCAGTGACTGAGTGAAATGGGAGTCAGTGACTGAGTGAAATGGGAGGCAGTGACTGAGTGAAATGGGAGGCAGTGACTGGGGGAAATGGGATGCAGTGGCTGAGTGAAATGGGATGCATGGCTGAGTGAAATGGGATGCAGTGACTGAGGGCAATGGGATGCGGTGATTGAGGGAAATGGGATGCGGTGACTGAGGGAAATGGAATGTGGTGACTGTGGGGAATAGGGTGCGGTGACTGACGGAAACGGATGCACTGTCTCAGCTGAATAGTACTCACCGTCTCCGTTAAATGGGATGCAGTGACTGAGGGACAGGAGATGCAGTGAGTGTGGGAAATAGGATGCAGTGACTGACTGAAATGTGAGTGACTGAGTGAAATGGGATGCAATGACTGAGTGAAATGGGGATGCAGTGACTGAGTGAAATGTGATGCAGTGACTGAGTGAAATGGGATGCAGTGACTGAGGGAAATGAGATGCAGTGACTGAGGGAAAGGAGATGCAGTGACTGTGGGAAATGGAATGCTGTGACTGAGGGTAATGGGATGCACCGTCTCAGTTCAATGAGTTTCACTGTCTCAGTTAAATGGGATCCTCTGACTGAGTGAAATGGGATGCTGTGACTGAGGGAAAGGACATGCAGGGACTGTGGGAAATCGATTGCAGTGACTGTGGGAAATCGATTGCAGTGACTGTGGGAAATCATTTTCAGTGACTGTGGGAAATGGGTTGCAGTGACTGAGGGAAATGGGAGGCAGTGACTGCGTGAAGTGGGAGGCAGTGACTGCGTGAAGTGGGAGGCAGTGACTGCGTGAAATGGGATACAGTGACTGAGTGAAATGGCAGGCAGTGACTGAGTGAAATGGCAGGCAGTGACTGAGTGAAATGGGATGCAGTGATGGACGGTAATGGGATGCAGTGAGTGAGTGAAATGGGAAGCAGTGACCAAGGGAAATGGAATGCGGTGACTGTGGGGAATAGGGTGCGGTGACTAACGGAAACGGATGCACTGTCTCAGCTGAATAGTGTTCACTGTCTTCATTAAATGGGCTGCAGTGACTGAGGGAAAGGACATGCAGTGAATGTGGGAAATTGGATGCAGTGACTGAGGGAAATGGGAGGGAGTGACTGACTGAAATGGGAGGGAGTGACTGACTGAAATGGGAGGGAGTGACTGAGTGAAATGGGAGGCAGTGACTGAGTGAATTGGGATGCTGTGACTGAGGGTAATGTAATGCAGTGACTGAGTGAAATGCGATGCAGTTAATGGAAAACGGAGATGCAGTGACTGAGTGAAGTGGGAGGCAGTGACTGAGTGAAATGGGTGCCAGTGACTGTGTGAAGTGGCAGGCAGTGACTGTGTGAAGTGGCAGGCAGTGACTGTGTGAAGTGGGAGGCAGTGACTTGGTGAAATGGGATGCAGTGACTGCGTGAAGTGGGAGGCAGTGACTGCGTGAAGTGGGAGGCAGTGACTGCGTGAAGTGGGAGGCAGTGACTGCGTGAAGTGGGAGGCAGTGACTGAGGGTCATGGGATGCAGTGAGTGAGGGTCATGGGATGCAATGACTGAAGGAAATGGGATGCTGTGACTCAGTGAAATGGGATGCAATGACTGAGTTAATAGGGATGCAGTGACTGAGTGAAATGGGATGCAGTGGTTGAGTGAAATGGGATGCAGTGGCTGAGTGAAATGGGATGCAGTGACTGAGGAAAATGTGATGCAGTGACTGAGGGAAAAGAGATGCAGTGACTGAGGGTAATGGGATGCACCGTCTCAGTTCAATGAGATTCACTGTCTCAGTTAAAAGGGACGCAGTGACTGAGTGAAATGGGACGCAGTGACTGAGGGAAATGTGATGCCGTGACTGTGGGGAATAGGGTGCGGTGACTGATGGAAATGGATTCACTGTCTCACTTGGATAGGATTCACTGTCTCTGTTAAATGGGATGCAGTGACTGAGTGAAATGGGAGGGAGTGACTGAGTGAAATGGGAGGGAGTGACTGAGTGAAATGGGAGGGAGTGACTGAGTGAAATGGGAGGCAGTGACTGAGTGAAATGGGAGGCAGTGACTGATTGAAATGGGATGCAGTGACTGTGGGAAACGGGATGCAGTGACTGAGGGAAATGCAATGCAGTGCCTGAGCGAAATGCAATGCAGTGACTGAGGGAAATGAGATGCAGTGACTGTGGGGACATGGGATGCAGTGACTGGGGTAATGGGATGCAGTGACTGTGGTAATGGGATGCAGTGGCCGAGTGAAATGGGATGCAGTGACTGACTGAAATGGGATGCAGTGGCTGAGTGAAATGGGATGCAGTGGCTGAGTGAATTGGGATGCAGTGTCTGAGGGAAAGGAGATGCAGTGAATGTGGGAAATGTGATGCAGTGACTGAGTGAAATGTGATGCAGTGACTGATTGACATAGGATGCAGTGACTGAGGAAAGGAGATGCACTGACTATGGGATGCAGTGACTGCGTGAAATGGGATGCAGTGACTGCGTGAAATGGGATGCAGTGACTGACTGAAATGGGAGTGACTGGCTGAAATGGGAGGGAGTGACTGAGTGAAATGGGAGGGAGTGACTGAGTGAAATGGGAGGCAGTGACTGAGTGAAGTGGGACGCAGTGACTGAGGGTAATGGGACGCTCTGACGGAGTAAAATGGGACGCAGTGACTGAGGGAAATGCGATGCAGTGCCTGAGCGAAACGCGATGCGGTGAGTGAGGGAAAGGAGATGCAGTGAATGTGGAAAATGGGAGGCAGTGACTGAGGAAATGGGTTGCAGTATCTGACGGAAATTTGATGAAGTGTCAGTGAGAAACGGGACACAGTGACTGTGTGAAATGGGATGCAGTGACTGACTGAAATGGGAGTGACTGACTGAAATGGGAGGGAGTGACTGAGTGAAATGGGAGGCAGTGACTGAGGAAATTGCAGGCAGTGACTGAGTGAAATGGGATGCAGTGACTGAGTGAAATGGGAACCAGTGAATGAGGGAAATGGGATGCAGTGACTGAAATGGGAGGGAGTGACTGACAGAAATGGGAGGGAGTGACTGACTGAAATGGGATGCAGTGAGTGTGGGAAATGGGATGCAGTGACTGAGTGAAATGTGATGCAGTGACTGAGGGAAAGGAGATGCAGTGAATGTGGGAAATGGGAGGCAGTGACTGAGGGAAATGGGATGCAGTGACTGAGGGAAATGCAATGCAGTGCCTGAGCGAAATGCGATGCGGTGATTGAGGGAAATGAGGTGCAGTGACTGAGGGAAATGAGATGCAGTGACTGAGGGAAATGAGATGCAGTGACTGTGGGGACATGGGATGCAGTGACTGTGGGGACATGGGATGCAGTGACTGGGGTAATGGGATGCAGTGACTGTGGTAATGGGATGCAGTGGCCGAGTGAAATGGGATGCAGTGGCTGAGTGAAATGGGATGCAGTGTCTGAGGGAAAGGAGATGCAGTGAATGTGGGAAATGTGATGCAGTGACTGAGTGAAATGTGATGCAGTGACTGATTGACATAGGATGCAGTGACTGAGGAAAGGAGATGCAGTGACTATGGGATGCAGTGACTGCGTGAAATGGGATGCAGTGACTGACTGAAATGGGAGTGACTGACTGAAATGGGAGGGAGTGACTGACTGAAATGGGAGGGAGTGACTGACTGAAATGGGAGGGAGTGACTGAGTGAAATGGGAGGCAGTGACTGAGTGAAGTGGGAGGCAGTGACTGAGTGAAATGGGACGCAGTGCCTGAGCGAAACGCGATGCGGTGAGTGAGGGAAAGGAGATGCAGTGAATGTGGAAAATGGGAGGCAGTGACTGAGGAAATGGGTTGCAGTACCTGACAGAAATTGAATGCAGCGTCAGTGAGAAACGGGATACAGTGACTGAGGGAAATGGGATGCAGTGATTGTGAGAAATGAGATGCAGAGACTGATGGAAATTGCATGCAGTAAGAGAGTGACATGAGCTGCAGTGACTGAGTGAAATGGGATGCAGTGACTGCGCAAGTGGGATGCAGTATCTGACGGAAATTTGATGAAGTGTCAGTGAGAAACGGGACACAGTGACTGAGTGAAATGGGATGCAGTGACTGAGGAAAGGAGATGCAGTGACTGCGTGAAATGGGATGCAGTGACTTACTGAAATGGGAGTGACTGACTGAAATGGGAGGGAGTGACTGAATGAAATGGGAGTCAGTGACTGAGTGAAGTGGGAGGCAGTGACTGAGGAAATTGCAGGCAGTGACTGAGTGAAATGGGATGCAGTGACTGAGTGAAATGGGAACCAGTGAATGAGGGAAATGGGATGCAGTGACTGAAATGGGAGGGAGTGACTGACAGAAATGGGAGGGAGTGACTGACTGAAATGGGATGCAGTGACTGAGGGAAATGGGATGCACTGACTGAGGGAAATGGGATGCAGTGACTGAGTGAAATGGGATGCACTGAATGAGTGACATGAGATGCAGAGACTGATGGAAATTGCATGCAGTAAGAGAGTGACATGAGCTGCAGTGACTGAGTGAAATGGGTTGCAGTGACTGTGCAAGTGGGATGCAGTATCTGACGGAAATTTGATGAAGTGTCAGTGAGAAACGGGATGCAGTGACTGAGTGAAATGGGACGCAGTGACTGAGGGTAATGGGACGCACTGACTGAGGGAAATGAGATGCAGTGACTGAGTGAAATGGGATGCAGTGACTGAGGGAAATGGGATGCAGTGACTGAGGGAAATGGGATGCAGTGACTGAGGGAATTGGGATGCAGTGACTGAGTGAAATGGGATGCAGTGACTGAGGGAATTGGGATGCAGTGACTGATTGTAATGGGATGCAGTGACTGAGTGAAATGGGACGCAGTGCTCGCGGGAAATGGGACGCAGTGACAGTGAAATAGGATGCAGTGACTGAGTGTAATGGGATGAAGTGACTGATTGTAATGGGATGCAGTGACTGATTGTAATGGGATGCAGTGACTGAGTGAAATGGGACGCAGTGCTCGCGGGAAATGGGACGCAGTGACTGAGTGAAATAGGATGCAGTGACTGAGTGTAATGGGATGCAGTGACTGTGGGGAATAGGGTGCGGTGACTGATGGAAATGGATTCACTGTCGCAGTTGAATAGGATTCACTGTCTCCATGAAATGGGATGCAGTGACTGAGGGAAATGGCATGCAGTGACTGAGGGAAATGGGATGCAGAGACTGACTGAAATGGGATGCAGAGACTGACTGAAATGGGAGGGAGTGACTGAAATGGGAGGGAGTGACCGACTGAAATGGGAGGGAGTGACTGACTGAAATCCGATGTAGTGACTGAGTGAAATGGGATGCAGTGACTGCGTGAAATGGGTTGTAGTGACTGAGTGAAATGGGACGCACTGACTGAGTGAAATGGGACGCACTGACTGAGGGATATGGGATGCAGTGACTGAGTGCAATGTGATGCCGTGACTGTGGGGAACAGGGTGTGGTGACTGATGGAAGTGGATTCCCTGCCTGATTTGGACAGGTGTCACTGTCTCCTGCTCAGAGGGACTGGCCCCCGCAGCCCTGACCCGCTCAGAGGGACTGGTCCCCGCCGCCCTGACCCGCTCAGAGGGACTGGCCCCCGCAGCCCTGACCCGCTCACTGCGACTTGCCCCCGACAGCCCTGACCCGCTCACTGCGACTTGCCCCCCGCAGCCCTGAACCGCTCACTGCGACTTGCCCCCCGCAGTCCTGACCCGCTGACAGGGATTTGCCCCTTGCAGTCCTGTCCCACTCACTGTCACTTGCCCCCTGCAGCCCTGACCCGCTCACAGGGACTGGCCCCCAGCAAACCCTGACCCGCTCACTGCGACTGGCCACCCGCAGTCCTGACCCGCTCAGAGGGACTGCCCCCGGAGCCCTGACCCGCTCAGAGGGACTGGTCCCCGCAGGCCTGACCCGCTCACAGGGACTGGCCGCCGCAGCCCAGACCCACTCACAGGGACTGGCCCCCAACAGGCCTGAACCGCTCACTGCGACACTGCCCCCGGCAGCCCTGACCCGCTCACTGCGACTTGCCCCCCGCAGCCCTGACCCGCTCAGAGTGACTTGCCCCCCACAGCCCTGACCCGCTGACAGGGACTTGCCCCCGCAACCCTGACCCACTCAGAGGGACTGGCCCCCGCAGCCCTGACCCGCTCACTGCGACTTGCCCCCCGCAGCCCTGACCCGCTCACAGGGACTGGCGCCCGGCAGCCCTGACCCGCTCACTGCGACCTGCCCCCCTGCAGTCCTGTCCCGCTGACAGGGACATGCCCCCGCAGCCCTGACCCGCTCACAGGGACTGGCCCCCCGCAGCCCTGACCCGCTCACTGCGACTTGTCGCCCCGCAGACCTGACCCGCTCTCTGCGACTTGCCCAGAGCAGTCCTGACCCGCCTCGAGGGACTGCCACCCGCAGCCCTGACCCGCTCACAGGGACTGGCCCGCCGCAGCCATGACCCGCTCACTGGGACTGGCACCCGCAGCCCTGACCCGCTCACAGGGACTGGCCGCCGCAGACTTGACTTGCTTACAGGGACTGGCCCCCCGCAGCCCTGACCCACTCACAGGGACTGGCCCCTGCAGCCCTCTCCAGCTGACAGCAACTGGCCCCCTCAGCCCTGACCCGCTGACAGGGACTGGTCCCCGCAGCCCTGACCCGCTCACTGGGACTGGCCCCCGCAGCCCTGACCCGCTCATAGCGGCTGGCCCCCGCAGCCCTGATCCTCTCACAGGGACTGTCCTCCGCAGCCCTGACCCGCTCACAGCGATTTGCCCCCTGCAGTCCTGTCCCGCTGACAGCGACTTGCCCCCGCCGCCCTGACCCGCTCACAGCGACTTGCCCCCGCATCCCTGACCCGCTGACAGCGACTTGCCCCCGCAGCCCTGTCCCACTGTCAGCGACTTGCCCCCGCAGCCCTGACCCACTCACTGCGACCTGACCCACTCACTGTGACTTGCCCCCTCAGTCCTGAACCTCTCACAGACACTGGCCCCCTTCGTCCTGATCCGCTCACACCGACTTGCCCCCGCAGCCCTGACCTGCTCACAGCGACTTGCCCCTCCTTCCTGTCCTGCTCACAGGCACTTGTTCCCTTCGTCGTAACCCGCTCACAACGACTTGTCCCCTCTGTCCTGACCCGCTCACAGCGTCTTGCCTCCCATCCCTCTTAGACAGGTCACCCCTTGCTCAGATACGGTCCCAATGATCCATGAACCGGAAACCCTGCCCCCTGTGCCAGCTCCTTAACCATGCATTCATCTCACCTATCTTTCTATGACTTAGCTCACTAACACGTGGCACTCATGGCAACCCATAAATTATTACCCTCTCGGTCCTGCCTTTCAGCTTCTTTGCTAACTCCTTGTACATAGTCCGCAGGATGTCATCTCTCTTTCTGCCCATGTCATTGGTACCAACGTGCCCCGTGGCCTCTGGCTGCTCACCCTCCCCTTTAAGAATTTGTTGCAACCACTCAGAGATGTCCTTGACCTTGCACCAGGGAAGCAACACACAGCCCTGGTGTCTCAAATGTGGCGACAGAATCTATGCCCCCAACGAATGAGTCTCCAACCACACTCGCTCACTTGGATTTGCCTTACTTTGTCCCACAGCAGGGTGGTTTGTACTATGGACCTGGCTACTGCTGATTATATAACTGACTCAGTTTAGTTTTAGATCAGTGTTAACCTTGGTTTAGTGGATAGCTAAGCACCTCAGTAGTCTACAATACAGGAGAAATACATTATAAGCTGACAGATTCTAACAGTCAAGGACAAGCACTGAATTGTTCTGACCTCATTTCCAACACCTGGCCCATAGCCTTGCATGGCTTGGATTGCACTTGCACATTTAAAAAAAAATAAATGTAACGATGATGTGAGGGTTAAGACATGGAATTTTTTTGATATGGTCATATTCTGTCTTGTTGGAGCTGATTGCTGCTGAGCACTTGTCTGGTGCAAATGTAACTTATCCTTTATCAGGCCAAGCCTGATCGTTGTCCAAGTCTCACTGTATTTTCTCATTGTTGACTTCATGTTGGTTCGGCCCAACAGTGTTGTACATACCCTGCCTATTCTGAAACTCTACCACTTAATATTAAGTCGAATAAAGACAAGTATCCAATGTGCCTTCCAAACCACTTCAACGACCTGGTCCGTTACATTGGGGGATCAACAGGCATACATATCAAGATCCTGAGATCCCTCTGATCATTGGTGCTTGTGAGGTCCCTATGATTCATCATGGGCTCCAAGATCTGATTGTGCTGTGTCACCTCATCCTTATCCCGTTTGTCCTTACATGAAATAATGTTCACAAACGCTTCTCAAAAATTCTCCCAATCCTACTTTTTGCAATCATGACACAGGTGAGCATAAAACTTGGAACACGACAGCAACAGGAATGTGCCCTTTGGCCCACCATGTTGGGGCAACGTGACCACAAATGAAATAATCCCTTCTGCCTGTCCTTGATCCATAGTCCTCCATTCCTTGCATATTCGTGCACTTAACTAAAAGTCCCTTTCAAATGCTTTCATCGTATCTGCATCCACTACGACCCCAGGCAATGTATTCCACACTTTTAACATGCTTAGTGTGAAATATTTGCCCCTCACATCTCTTTTGAACTCCACCCCCCCCCCGCCTCAGCTTAAATGCATGCCCCCTAATAGTGGACACTTCAACTCCGGGGGAGAAATTTTCTGACCGTTAGCTGTATTTATGTATGTCCTAATTTTATAGACTTCTATCAAGCCTGCCCTCAGCTTCTACTGCCCCAGAGAAAACGAAGAGTTTTTTCCAGCTCCTCCCTCTCGTTCATACCCTGTGTTCCAGTCAGCATGCTGGTAAATCTCTTCTGCACCCTGTCCAAAGCCTGCACATCCTCAGAGTAATGTGGCGTCCAGAATTGGATGCAATACTCTGTGTGGTCTCACCAAAGTCTTGTAAAGCTGCAGAGTGACATCCTGACTCTTGCACTGAGTTCCCCTATGAATAAAGGCAAGCATGCGATATGCCTTCTTGACCACCCTCTCTACTTGTGTGGCTACTGTCAGGGAGTTATGGTCTAGGACCCCAAGATCCCTCTGGACATCACCTGTTTGGGGTCCTGCCATTAACTGTATCCCTTTCCTTAACACTTGGTCTCCTAAAATGCGACACCTCATGCCTGCCCAGATTAAATTCCATCGGCCATTTCTCCGCTCGAGTTTGCAATTGGTCTGTATCTTGCTGTGTCCTTTGACAACCTTCCATGCTGTCCACAAGTCCATTGGTCCTTATATCATCTGCAAACTTAGTAATCCCCCATCTACATTTGCAACCAAGTCATTTACATATATCACAAACAGCAGAAGTCACATCGATGTGGAACACCACTCGTCACTGAGCTGCAGCCAGAAAAACAGCTTTCCACCACTGAGACGGCAAGAACTGTAGATGCTGGAATCAGAGTTAACCAAGTGTGGAGCTGGAGGAACGCAGCAGGTCAGGCAGCATCAGAGGAACAGGAAAGCTGACATTGTTGATGCTGCCTGGCCTGCTGTGTTCCTCCAGCCCTATACTGTGTTCTCTTTGTTAGCCTTCCACCGCTACCGTCTGCCTTATATGGGCAGGCCAAGTCACCATGGATCTCATGTATCTTAATCTTCTGGATGAGCATACCGTGAGGGACCTTTTTGAAAACCTTCGTAAAATCCATGGATATGTTATCAACTGTTCTACCCTAATTGATCACCCTTGTCACCTCCTTGAAAACTTCAACTGACTTGGTAAGACATAACCTGCCCCGCATAATGCCATGCTGGCTGTCCCTTATTAGCCCATACCTTTGAGACATGAGACACTCACCAGTCTGTAGTTTCCTGGAAAGTCCCTGTTTTCCTGCTTGAACAGAGGAACGACTTTATCCACTCACCAGTCTCCGCAACCCCTCCAGTGCCTGGCAAGGATATCAGATCCTGTTGAAAGTGGTGTGTTGATGCATTTGTGTCATGATTGTGTTTTGTTTCAGCTCTAACATGGAAAGCAGTGTAAGAATGTCTTTGTGCAGCAGGCGAGGTGTGATGAGACTGAGCCTTCATACAATTGCAAGATGTTGAAAATTTGCCATTATTTATGAAAACAGTGATAAATTTCCATGACCAACATTTCTGTTACACTGCAATGATTATCCCGTGGCATGTAAAATCAGAAAGATACGATAAAATGAGACTGGGTCATATGCAGGGAGAATGTTTGCCTTTCATGTCTACAGAAGTAGTGAAATATTTCCGTGAATCTAAAAGTCACTTTTCCGTTCATTGAAGGACACAATCATCGCCTTGGAAGCTTCATCACGATACTACTTTGCATTTCTGAAGAGGGAAGAAGAAATCAACATGCAAATTCAATTCCATGGTTTTGGAAGTCCCATTGAGAACACGATTCATTTGCGCCGGCATAATGCTCTGACCGAGAAAGAATTGAAGGTGAGTTTGTAGTTTGGAAGATCGCAGCCATTTATGCATCAACTTCTTCATCGATAATGTTCCATTGCTTTCAAACTGCATTTTCCACTCTGCGAGATAATAACTGTTAGAACAAGCAACAGCATCGGTAGATGGTCTCTGGGGAATGCAATGTTACAAAACCCAATCCATTCAACAACATATTTCAGATATGTCAACAAATTAAATATTCCAGCACAGGATAAAACAAGGAAGATGAGAGTGAGGAGGCAATAGCTCTGATGACAAAAGAACAGAAATTTACCTTTATCCATTTGAGCAAAAAAGCAGGCACACAAATAAATAATCATCTAACAATGCACATGTGCAACGGAGACTACAGGGGGACTAAAAATGCCGAATTGTTGTCATGCGTATTGCTGAAAGGATGATTGAAACAGAATCTGTGGTAAATGTGAAGAAATACAGATAATGCATCTCAGGATGTTGGAGGAAGAACATTTATGGACTGAGGCAAATTGTATTGCCCTTTTCAAGAGTTATTAGGTTCATAATGAATTGAAACACTTCCTTCTGTGCTGAAAGCTTTAGTTTAGTTGCAGCTGGATGACAATTTCTGTTCGTGGTAGTATTTAGCAAACTGTTAAAAGTGAATGTCACTGCACAGAATTCCAAACATGACTCCAATCAGTAGAGAAAATATCCAAGGGGTGTGATGAGTTGTATCCTCTCATGTTGAACAGCGCAGCTACAGATACAATTGAGGCACTGCTGATAATGTTCCAAGAATCCTTAGATTGTAGAAAATTCTCAGAGGATTGAAAGATGGTGAACATAACACCATTATAACAAAGATACTTCGACAAAATAGTAAGCAAGTATTGCCAATTTAGGTCAACCTGGGCAGATGTTCATGCCGGCAATGAAGGATGAAATAACAGGGTACTGAGTGTGCTATAACATCCTACAGAGTGAACATCCTTTCATAAAGGGGAAATAATACTTGACAAACTTGCTACAGTGCTTTGAGAAGGAAACAAACATTACTGATGAAGGACCACCAGTTGATGTCGTACATTGAGATTTCAACAAAGCATTTGATAAGGTACAGCTCGTAAGGTGTCTCGAAGGAAAAGAGCCCATGTGTTCAAGGGTAGTATGTTCGGATGGACAGAGGACTGCATCGTAAATAGAAGTAGAGTTGTAGCAGCAAGATGGTAACTTACAAGTCATGTACGGCCACAGAGCGAATGCTGCGGAGGCCGTACACCTCATGTTGACTGGGTTGATTTCGGAAATGGCGGAGGGGATTGCTATGCGAAGGAAAGTTGGGCAGGCAGGGACTACGTTCATTGGCGTTTATAAGATTGAAAACAATCTTATTTTTTCAACATGTAAGATTCTTAAGAGACTTGATAGTGTATATCCGTAGAGATGACTCCCATTTGTGAAAGATTTTACGACCAGAGGCCACATTTTCAAATTGGTTGCCCATTAATTCAGGAAAGAATTACTTCTTTCAGGTTGCAGCAATTTATTGAACACTTTAGCCAAGAAGGTTTTAGAGGTAATGCCATTAATCATATGCTAGGCTGTAACGGCCAGGTTAATTTTTAAATCAAGAAACAATGATAATGAGAAAAGGGTCTAGGCCTGAAACGTCAGCTTTTGTGCTCCTGAGATGCTGCTTGGCCTGATGTGTTCATCCAGCTTCACAATTTGTTATCTTGGATTCTCCAGCATCTGCAGTTCCCATTATCAGTGATAATGAGAAAAGGGTAGTCTTTCCAGTGGAAGATACTTCAAGGATCCCCTTATTACTAAAGAATACAGGGAGGAATTAAACACATCACGACCACACCATCACTACCATGAGAGAAGTAGCAGTCGACAATCTAATGGAGTGAAAGCAGATTAGATTCTTTGCCGTGATGGTTTACTTTCTAAGATTCTAAACAATGAGCTTCAGAGTCGGTGTATGCATTGATTGTAATTTCCCAAAAAGGTTCAGATTCTCGAGAAGCATCTGAGGGCTGGAAAAATGCCGATGTGACATCCCTGTTTAAAAAGGAGAGAGGCAAAAAGAAGATAACTACAACCGAACCAGCCTAACATCTATTGTTGGAAATATGTGGCAATCAACTATGAAGAAAATAGTAGCAGAACATTTGGAAAATCAGAATCTAATCAAACAGAATCACCATAGCCTGATGAAAGAGAAATTATGTCTGGCTAATTTGTTTGGGTTTTTGGAGGAAGTTTTGGGAGGAGAATTAATAGAGGAAAACCAGTAAATGTGTTGTGTTTGGACTTGGAGAAAGCATTTGAGAATGTACTCAAAAGTAATAAGCTAAGAGCTGAGGTTTTGAAGGTAGTATATTGCTATGGATCAGTATGCTTTGCACATTCTGGAAGGAGAGATGACATCTCGAGTGAAATGCACCAAGTGAATATATATTTTGGGGAACTTGGTGGCAATGCGGTAAGTCAGTGCAGAGTGTAAGAGGTGCCATTTGCTTGCTTTTTTTGCCTGATAGTTCATCAGCATTTTTTTTTGAGACAGGGTGAATTGAAGCCAGAATCAGGGACCCGGAGGGTGTACCAGGCTCATTGGTTGATGATCGCTACTGGTTTAAGAATCTATGATCGGTAGCTTTCAGATTGCAAGTAAATCGGAGAAATATTTACAGGCTACAAACTAAAAGACCAGAATGTTTTCAAATCACGTTAAGATCGAAGTAATTGAAATGGAGATGCCAGGCCAGATGATGATTTGTACCTACATGACGGGGGAGTGGTCAGGCCCCATACTCCAGCTTAGGGTTGATGAACTGGAATCTCAGTTTTTACCAATCAACAAATCATGTGGGGCAGAGTTACCAGGGAATGCTGTGCTTCAGGAGGCAGTCACGCACCTTAGATTAACTAGCTGAAACTTGGTCAGTGGCCAATGACAAAGAACAGGGCAGGTGGAAGGATCCAGGATGTAGTGCAGAAGGAACCTTGGCCTTTGATCTTATCTAACAGGTTTGAGATTCTTTCTTCCTGTTTTGGTGAGAGTGCAGGGTATAGGGAAGATGAGTAAACTGACTGTAGCACTGTGGTACAGGGGGACATTCAAGAGGAGATAAAAAGTGAAATGTAGTTATAATCAGAGGTAGTATAGTTAGGGGAATGAACACTGTTCGTTGTGACCAGGATCGAGAATCTCGAAAGTAGTGTTGCCTGCCTGGTGCCCAGGTTCAGGATGTTCCATCTCGGCTACAAAGGAACTTGAAGTGGGAGGAGTAGAAATCCAGCTATCGTGGTCCACACAGGTACCATTGATATGGAAGAAAGAGGAAAGAGGTTCTGCTGAGGGATTATGAGCACCGAGGTGCTGAGGTGAGAAAGCAGAACCAGAATGGTAATAATCTCTGGATTATTAACTGAGCAATTTGGCACGGTGTGAACATTATTACAGATGTACATTGTTCAAATGGTGGCATGGCAGAAATGTGTTTGAATTCATGGGACATGGGCATCGGTATGGGGAAGGAGGGAGTCGTTCTGGTGTTATAGGCTCGACGAGAATCATATTGGGACAAGTATCCTTGCAAAATACAGAGCTAGGTCTGGGGCTAGGGCGTTAAAATAAAAAGTGTGGAGTGGGTGAGCTCAGTTGCATGGAAAATTGTGGAAAAAGGTAGAAGCTGGTAAGTGCTCAGCAAAGTTGCCAGAGCAAGTAATAGGACAAAAAGTATGGAAATGGTCAGGAGTCTCACTTCGGCTGCAGCAGATAAGAAGGGTGGCTGTAAATGCCAGACTGAAGATCTTGTATTGAATTGCAGGGAGTGTATGAAACAAAGTGAATGACTTTGTGGTGCAGATTGAAATTGACAGATACATCACTCTGGGTATCACAGAGAGGTGGTTGTGAGGGGATAAGTGTTGGGAACGAAATAGCCAATGATTCATGTCCGATAGAAAGAACAGGCAAATGGACAGAGATAAGAAAGTGTGGAGCTGGATGAGCACAGCAGGCCAAGCAGCATCTCAGGAGCGTAAAAGCTGACGTTTTGTGCCGAGACCCCTCTACTTCTGCGTGTTCATCCTGCTGTGTTCATCCAGATCCACACTTTGTTATCTTGGATTCTGAAGCATCTGCAGTTCCCATTATCTCCGATACAAATGGACGGAGATGCCAGGGTTGGCTTGTCAGTAAGAAATGAGGTCGCGCTGAAGGAACCACTGGTCTTCAGCTTGTTTATTAATGACTTGGAGGAAAGAGGTGCATGTGCTGTGGCTAAATTTGCAGATGACTGAAAAAATATTTAGAAAGACAAGGCATGGCACAGAAACAGAGATTTACCAGGATGTTACTTGGATCGGAATGTATTAGCTATAAGGAGGGTTTGGTGGAAATGTGTCATGATAAATGTAATGAGATCAACCATGATCTCACCGAATGATGGAGGAATATTCAATGGGCCAAATGACTTTTTTTGTGAGTCTTCTTGTTTGACAATGCATTCATGAAGGCGTTTTTTTTCTCTCTCTTGGATAAGATGTGAAAATGAAATGTATACCCTTCCTTTTCATCTGGGAATAAATAATTGTTCTGAACGATTTCCATTGACTAATAGCAATCTGACAAGCTTCGCAATGTAAAGAGATTTTCAGCTTCTTTTTAATTGTAAAGGTATTCTTTGGAATTAATTTGGCAGATATTATTTGCATCTCAGGAAGTATGTTCATCACTGCATCTCAAAAAGTGCTCTGTTGTATGACAACAGCTTTTGAAAGATCACTTCAATGGTTGTGATTTTGAGTTGCCATAACACACATTAAATTACACTGTTGGCCAATCTGTCCATGATTATTTCATTATGTTATGCTTCAAACAGACAAGGAAATATTGGTGATGCAATGAAGTGTTTGACTCTCAAATATAATTGCTGTTATAGTTTCCACTTGCAAGAAAGATTCACATCAAATTGACTGGTCAAGGAAATGGGACACTGACTGTGAGTACTTTGAATGTTCGAGTTGTTCCTAAAATGAAAGTTATGACCCTGATGATTTCTCTTTCATGCAGATCTGAAGAGACTCTTTCAAAATATCCTCTAGGTTAGTGGTTCAGGCATAAAAGTGTAATATGTATATTTATGTATATACATGTACATGCGTCATCTGAAAAGATAATGAGTATAACTCACTTGTGACAAGGTGAGAATGAGTTATCCAGATAGTAAGAACTGCCAATGTTGGTGTCTGAGATAACACATTGTGGAGCTGGAGGAACACAGCAGGGCAGGCAGCATCAGAGGCTGAGGAAAGTTGAGGTTTTGGGTCAGGACCCTTCCTGAGAAATGGAGGGTGGACGGGAGCTCAGAAACAAATAGCGTGGAGGGGGAGGAGGTGCTGGGGAAGGTAGGTGGGATGGTAATAAGTGAGTACTATCCAGATTGGAACAGATTTTCCCCAGGGGGTGTTGAGTACGAATTCCAAATCACTCTCAAAATCTTAGTGACTGTTAACATTGATGTTTTTTGTCTGTGTGTTTCAGTAATTGCATGACAGTTGAATGGTTCGTTGAGAGTGAGGAACCTATGGACTCTCACACACCAAGATGGAATTTAGTTCGAAGAGTGACTTCAAAATAGTTGCTTGCTTTTAAAATCTTGACCGTTTTTGCTGTCCAGTTGAATGAATTTAGCTTCATACTGCTTCAATAGGAATTAGTGTTTAATAGGAACATATTTGTGAAACTTACAGTTCTGCAAGTTTTAGCATAATCTGGTGGAGACTTTTGGTGCTTGCAAAAAGGCTCACCTCTCCATTAATACCGAAGGAAAATTGGAGTTTAAAAGTAAATTCACCCGCTGTCAGGGAATGAAATGTTAATGTTGACTCGAACATAATTTTTAGAAAAGTCATATATTTGTGTAACACTGAACTCAAATTAAAATTTGGATTTGCCAGTTTTACAGATGGTTGGATATTGGATTCATTTTAAATGAGGGTGAAGGTCACTTTAAATCCAGCATATTTGTGAAGAAAAGAAATAGCATGTCAAATAAAATTAACTGCATGACTCTTCATAGCCCTATATGTAGAATTTCATTCTGAACTATGAGACAGTTGTGACCCCACACTACCTCAGTGCTCATGGCAAGAGTAAGACTCCGGTTTGACGTGCTGTGCACTGCATGGAATGGCGGCAACATCAGATTCATTGATGCTTGAGAATCAAAAGAATATGACGATAAGATTTAAAATTAAAATCTCATTGAACACTTCAAGGACTGTATTACAGGAAGAGGGGGAAAGCATGTATGACTAATAGAAGGTGGTGGCGCAGATCACATAGACCTGTGTGCTAAAACTTATCACAAATTTCACATTGAATGGAACAGTTTAAACAGGCTGGAGGAAGCAGACATGGCAGCTCAGACTTTTTGAATTTGAGCATTCTGTTCGTAAACATCAGCAAAATTGTGGGAAACATGTTTGTTCTTTCTCTTTTATTGCACAGAACCATACGATGAGACTGTTTTGATGAGGAATTTAAAAATTATGTTTCCCATCCGTTTGACTCACAGTTTGGTACCATAGGTTGGTACGATCTTCGTTGGAGAAGGAAAAGGGATGTTCCAGATACAGAAAATCGTCAAACCATTTACTACAAAGTCCGTTTCTGGTTAGTATTAATTAATGCAGTTATCATTTTTAGCTCGACAAGATTGCACAATGGAGTCAAGTAGAAAATTTCATCTGATATTCCACATAAATTTTAAGTGGATATTAAAGCAGCTCATTTCTTTTTCACGCTGTCTGCTGCTTTTAAGAATGGTTGTCTTATTGTCGAAATGTTTAGCTTTGACTCCATGGCTTCTTCCATTAGCTCACATTGAAACATATGTTTCTTCAGCCAAAAATGCACGTTTACCCGGTGTAGCTTGACTAACCTTCCCCTGTGGTCGTTCCCCTGAAATCCCCTGCGGTAGCTCCCCTGAAAAACAACTGTACCATTTTTGAGATGATGGGAACTGCAGATGCTGGAGAATTTCAAGATAATAAAATGTGAGGCTGGATGAACACAGCAGGCCAAGCAGCATCTCAGGAGCACAAAAGCAGACGTTTCGGGCCTGGACCCTCTGATGAAGGGTCTAGGCCCGAAACGTCAGCTTTTGTGCTCCTGAGATGCTGCTTGGCCTGCTGTGTTCATCCAGCCTCACATTTTATTATCTGAGACCATTTTGGAAACTGTTCCGGGGGACGACTTAGCAGGGGTATGCAGTAGGGTGCAGGTCTCTGGCACAGAGTCTGTCCCTCTTGCACAGAAGGGAACCGGGGATAGGAAGAGAGTGATAGTCATTGGGGACTCAATAGTTAGAGGGACTGATAGAAGATTTGCCGGGAACGAAAGAGACTCACGATTGGTGTGTTGCCTACCAGGTGCCAGGGTCTGTAATGTCTCGGATCGTCTCTTTGGGGTCCTGAGGGGAGAGGGTGACCAGCCCGAAGTCATGGTCCACATAGGCACCAACGACGTAGGTAGAAAGAGTGACAGGGATGTCAGGCAGGATTTGAGGGAGCTCGGGTGGAAGCCGAGAGCTAGAACAAACAGAGTGGTCATCTCTGGTTTGTCACCCGTACCACGTGATAGCGAGGCAAAGAACAGGGAGAGATTTCAGCTGAAGACGTGGCTGCAGGGATGGTGCAGGTGGGAGGGCTTCAGGTACATGGACAATTGGGGCTCATTCTGGGGAAGGTGGTACCTGTACAAACAGGACGGTCTCCACTTGAATGAGAGGGGCACGAATATCCTGGGTGGGAAATTGGCGAGTGCCATTCGGGTGGATTTAAACAAGCTCGGAAGGGGGATGGGAAACTGAGGTGTAGTCCTCGTCCACAGGAGGATGAGCGTAGGGAGGACATGGTCAGGACCTCACTGTCACAGGAGTGTGCTGGCAGACAGCAAGCTGGATTGAAGTGTGACGACTTTAATGCCGGGAGTATCCGGAATAAGGTAGGTGAGCTTGCAGCTTGGATAGGTACCTGGGACTTCGATGTTGTGGCCATTTCGGAGACATGGATAGAGCAGAGTCAGGAATGGATGTTTGCAGGCTCTCGGGTTCAGATCTTTCATTAAGGTCTGGGAAGGTGGAAAGAGAGGGGGAGGTGTGGCTTTGTTGGTCAAGGACAGTATAACGGCAGCTGAAAGAACCTTTGAGGACTCGTCTACTGCGGTGGTATGGGCTGAGGTTGCCAAGGAAGGTTTGTCGACTGCGTCAGTGTGGGTGGAAGTTCGGAACAGCCAGGCAGCAGTCACTTCACTGGGGGTTTTCTACAGACCCCAAATATCAGTCGGGAGATCGAAGAACTCATTGGCCGGCAGATTATTGAAAAGTGCAAACGTATCAGGGTTGTTGTTATGGGTGACTTCAACTTTCCCAATATAGTTTGAAACCTCCTTAGTGCAGATGGTTTGGATGGAGCCGTTTTTGTCAGGTGTGTTCAGGAGGGTTTCCTGACTCAGTATGTGGACAGGCCGACGAGGCGGGAGGCCATTTTGGATTTGGTGCTCGGCGATGAGCCAGGACAGGTGTCAGATCTCGTGGTGGGAGAACACTTTGGCGACAGTGACCGCAAGAGCCTCCCATTTACCACAGCCACGGAAAGGGAAAGGAGCAGTTACCAGGGGAAGATATTTCACTGGGGTCAAGGAAACTATGATGCTATCAGACAGGAGTTGGGAAGTACAGATTGGGAGCAATTGTTCCACAGAAAGGGCGCAGCAGACATGTGGAGGCTGTTCAAGGAGCAGTTGTTGCGAGTGATGTATAAATTTGTTCCTCTGAGACCGGTAAGAAGGGGTAAGATTAAGGAGCCTTGGATGACGGGTACAGAGGTGCTTCTTGTCAAAAAGAAAAGGCAGCGTACGTAAGGTGGAGGAAGTGAGGGTCTAGCACAGCTTGAGAGTATTACAGGCCTGCTCGGAAGGAGCTCAAAAGATATTGCGTGTACAATTGTTACCTGTTACAACCTTTGCGTCCACGCTTGCTCATTCAATGGTGTCAAGATGCCAGCAGTGCATGTACCTTCTCCATCCCCTAATGCCGTCAGCTCACACAAGACATAGTCCTTACTTAAAATCTTCTGATCAACCAAAGTTCATTGTAATGGACATTTTAGTTATCTGTCATGAAACGAAAACTGATTCTGACTGGCATGACCTGCACTGCAAATGAATATAATCTGCGAAACGAGATTCCTTATGGGCTTGCAGCCGCTACAAATAATTGCTTTTCAAAGACGTTGCATACATACATTTTTTTCTCCTGTCACCTTAGATTTTTTTTTGTTTATGCATGTTGTGTGGGTTTCCAGTCAGGCCCATAAACACAGGTTGATGCAGTCACTGTTACAACACGGTATTGAAGGAGAATTTGTGATCTTTGGAGTTTCATTCCAGTGTATGAAGGAGTGCACCATCAAGCCACTTCAGAGCACTACTGGCGACAAATTGCAAGTTTTCAAGTGTTACTGATTGTCACATAAAATATGGCCTTTTTGTTGTTGCGCTATTCATCTTAACTGCACCATATCTCGTGTTTAGGCTTGGAAACTATTTCAAGTTTTTTGATTTACTTGTTCAAAATCATTTATGATTGTTGTCATGATATCTACAATATGTTATTTTGATTGGACATAGAGGATTGGATCTGTCTTAATGGAAATAATGTATGTGCTTATAAAACCCCTTCTGGGCAAGGTAGTTGCTCAGTGGTTAGAGCTGCTCATGCAATGGGGAGCCAATTGAGATTCCAGTCTTGGGTAACGATCTGTGTGGAATTGACACGTCCTCCCCGCGTCTGCGAGGGGCTTCTGCCAGGTGCTGCAGTTTCCTCCCATTGTTCAAAGATTTGCAGGTCCTCATATGTGATTTGTGAAGCATTTCTTAAATGTTTCAATCCTGCCAGCATCCAGTGCCTTGGACAAAATACCTGGAGATGAATAAGAGATACTGTGCCTTTTGACACCATTTCCTGCTGGATTTTCATCAATCCTGCTTTATATCAGTGACAACTTCCATGACCTTTTTTGATGCTATATCTGAATTGACAGTCTAGTTCCAAATATTTGTTGTGCAGTATTTAAAGGTCTCTGTTACAGCATACCCATGAATGTCCACTTCAAAAGATACTTCCATATCATAGAATCCCTACAGTGTGGAAACAAGCCCCTTTTGACCCAAGAGGTCCACGGCCACCTTCCAAAGAGCATCTCACCCTGACTCATCCCCCGACCCTTTCCTCAGTAACCCTACATTTCCCATGACTAACACACCTAATCTTCACATCCCTAAACACAATGGGCAAGTTTGGCATGGCCCATACACCGAGCCTGTACATCTTTGGACTGTGGGAGGAAACCAGAGCACCCAGCAGGAACCCATGCAGGCATGGGCAGAATGTACAAACTCCGCATAGAAAATCGTCCACCGGTGGGATCGAACCTGCGTCCCTGGTGCTGTGAGTCAGCAGTGCTAACCACTGAGCCACCGTGCTGCCCTTGGAGTTAGACAGAGCTTGCTTGTTCCTGGGTGGCCTCAAACTGCCAACCTCCACTTAGAACATAGAACATAGAACATAGAACAGTACAGCACAGAACAGGCCCTTCAGCCCACAATGTTGTGCCGACCATTGATCCTCATGGATGCACCCTCAAATTTCTGTGACCATATGCATGTCCAGCAGTCTCTTAAATGACCCCAATGACCTTGCTTCCACAACTGCTGCTGGCAACGCATTCCATGCTCTCACAACTCTCTGCGTAAAGAACCTGCCTCTGACATCCCCTCTATACTTTCCACCAACCAGCTTAAAACTATGACCCCTCATGCTAGCCATTTCAGCCCTGGGAAATAGTCTCTGGCTATCAACTCTATCTATGCCTCTCATTATCTTGTATACCTCAATTAGGTCCCCTCTCCTCCTCCTTTTCTCCAATGAAAAGAGACCGAGCTCAGTCAACCTCTCTTCATAAGATAAGCCCTCCAGTCCAGGCAACATCCTGGTAAACCTCCTCTGAACCCTCTCCAAAGCATCCACATCTTTCCTATAATAGGGCGCCCAGAACTGGACGCAGTATTCCAAGTGCGGTCTAACCAAAGTTTTATAGAGCTGCAACAAGATCTCACGACTCTTAAACTCAATCCCCCTGTTAATGAAAGCCAAAACACCATATGCTTTCTTAACAACCCTGTCCACTTGGGTGGCCATTTTAAGGGATCTATGTATCTGCACACCAAGATCCCTCTGTTCCTCCACGCTGCCAAGAATCCTATCCTTAATCCTGTACTCAGCTTTCAAATTCGACCTTCCAAAATGCATCACCTCGCATTTATCCAGGTTGAACTCCATCTGCCACCTCTCAGCCCATCTCTGCATCCTGTCAATGTCCCGCTGCAGCCTACAACAGCCCTCTACACTGTCAACGACACCTCCGACCTTTGTGTCGTCTGCAAACTTGCTGACCCATCCTTCAATTCCCTCGTCCAAGTCATTAATAAAAATTACAAACAGTAGAGGCCCAAGGACAGAGCCCTGTGGAACCCCACTCACCACTGACTTCCAGGCAGAATATTTTCCTTCTACTACCACTCGCTGTCTTCTGTTGGCCAGCCAATTCTGTATCCAAGCAGCTAAGTTCCCCTGTATCCCATTCCTCCTGACCTTCTGAATGAGCCTACCATGGGGAACCTTATCAAATGCCTTACTGAAGTCCATATACACCACATCCACAGCTCGACCCTCATCAACCTTTCTAGTCACATCCTCAAAAAACTCGATAAGGTTTGTAAGGCATGACCTACCCCTCACAAAGCCGTGTTGACTGTATTTGATCAAGCCATGCTCTTCCAGATGGTCATAAATCTTATCCCTCAGAATTCTTTCTAACACCTTGCAGACGACAGACGTGAGACTTACCGGTCTATAATTGCCGGGGATTTCCCTATTTCCTTTCTTGAAGAGAGGAATTACATTTGCCTCTCTCCAGTCCTCAGGTACGACTCCAGTGGAGAGCGAGGATGCAAAGATCTTCGCAAGTGGCGAAGCAATTGCATTTCTCGCTTCCCAAAGCAGCCGAGGACAAATCTGATCCGGGCCTGGCGACTTGTCAATCTTAATGTTTGACAAAATTTTCAGTACATCAGCTTCCTCTATCTCTATCCATTCCAGCATGCACACCTGCTCTTCAAAGGTTTCATTCACTACACAGTTCGTTTCTTTCGTAAAGACAGAAGCAAAAAACTCATTTAGGGCTTCCCCTACCTCCTCAGGCTCCACACACAAGTTCCCTATGCTATCCCTGATTGGCCCTACTCTTTCTTTGACCATTCTCTTATTCCTCACGTAAGTGTAAAAAGTGTTGACCAACTGCACTCACCTTCACTGGTTTTTGCTTTGTATCATTGAATTCAATCCTTCAAACTCTATGATAAATATTTAAATTTCCATTGATATGTGAGCGTTGTTTTTAGTATGCAGTATTGGTTTATTATGTTTCATTGGTACATAATGAATATTGTATGTAGATGCAAATGGGCAAGTTGGTAACGATGCAGTCCACAGACCTGGAGGCTAATAACACTGTCCTTCAATCGCCCACGATGCCCTCTGCAAATTGGTAGAAAACAAAAATTTCTATAAAAGTAATCTCTCCTCCCGTCAGTCGATCAAAATTAATTCAGGATTTTGTGCAGGCCAATAACCGTAAGATTACACGAGCCTAAACAAAACTACTGGCTCATATTAGTTCAGTAAAGTGAAAGGGCAACAATAGAGGTAGTAGGAACTGCAGATGCTGGAGAATCTGAGATAAGAAGGTGTAAAGCTGGATGAACACAGCAGGTCAAGCAGTATCATTCGGCTCTACACCTTGTTATCTCAGATTCTCCAGCAGCCAATTTTCTGAAGCAGGGTCTCGTCCCGAAACATCAGCTTTCTTGCTTCTCTGATGCTGCTTGACCTGCTGTGTTCATCCAGCTCTCCACCTGGGGCAACAATAGAGTATGCTTTAAGTCACTAGATATGTTACGTGGGTTTGTCTTCCTTAGGGTGGAGTTAGTGGAACCGAAAAAGATGTCTCCCTCACAGCGTTTGTGACACAAGAATTGCATCGTTCCTTGGCGGCCTTTCAACAGAAGAATATTCAGAGATTTCCCGAGTGGTAAGAATGTAACTTCTTTTACTTCTCTTTATCTCACTTTTTCCAACAATTGGAAAATAGATTTTAGAAACAACATCGAGCTGATGAAGTGTGAAAAGAAGAATAATTCCAAGCAGTGGTGGGAGTTGGTCAGTGAGGTGGGAGGAGTGGATAGGTGGATAGTCCACATTGAGGCTATTGAGTTGGAAGCTCCCGAGGCGGAATATGAGGTGCTGCTCCTCCAGTTTCTCGGTGGTTTGGTTGTGACACTGGAAGAGCCCAGGATGGACATGTCATTCAGAGAGTGGGAGGGGGAGTTGAAGTGATGCAATGATTTGGATATGAAAATAGAAGGTGTGGTTAGTATGTTTCCCAATGATTGAAGGTGTAGTAGCCAGCCAAGAAGGTCACCTCAGAATACAATGGGACATTGACAAGGGCCAATAAACTGAGGAATGGCAGATGGTGTTGAGGTTAGACAAATGTGAGGTGCTACATTTTGGAAAGGCAAATCAGGGCAGCACGTTTACACTGAAGGTTGTGGGGAGTGTTGATTACTAAAGAGACGCTGGAGTGCAGTTTCGTAGTTCCATCAAAGTACAGCCACCGGTAGAAAGGATATGAAGGAGACATTTGGTGTGCTCGCCTTTATCGGTCAGTGCATTGAGTATAGGAGTTGGGAGATCAATTAGCAGCCATATAGGACGTTGGTTCGGCTGCTTTTGGAATACCGCAATCGATTTTGGTCTCCTTGCGAGAGGAAGGATGTCGGCGCAACATTGAGGGCCGAAGGGCCTGTTGTGCGCTGTATTGTTGTATGTTGTAAACTTGAAAGGGTTCAGAGAAGATCTACAAGGATCTTACGAGCATCGGAGGTTGGAGGTATACCGTGGGCTTGAACAGGCAGCTATTTCTTGGAACTTTGGAGTTCAGGGCTGACCATATGGAAGTTTATACAATTACGAGGGACGTGGATAGAGCGAACAGCCAAGATCTTTTCCCCGGGTTGCTGGAATCCAAAACTGGAGGGAATAGGTTAAAACTGAGAGAGGGAAGATTTAAAATGGACCGGATTTTTTTTCGTAGTGGTGCATGTATGGAGTGAGCTGCCAGAGGCAGTGGTGGAGGCTTGTACGTTTAAAAGGCATGTGGATGGGTATATGAATAGGACGGGTTGAGAGGAATATGGGCCAAATGCTGGCAAATGGGACTAAATTAACTTAGGATATCTGGTCAACACAGACAAATTGGGCCAAAGGATCTGTTTCCCGACTGTACATCTCTCTGACTCTAAGTGTCTTTTTTCTTAACCACGTGGCCCATAATTAGAAAAACTTGAATCAGGATTTGGGAATGTGACAATTCTAATTGGATCTGTTTGATGAAATTAACTCTGTCGGTAATGGTGGTTGAATTATGATTTGTCAAATTTGAGTTTATTGCAGCATCTTATAGAATAGAGGAGACACATGTAATCACAATTGGAAATCAAAACTTGGTAAAATTTTGCATTGGAAATACATGACAAGCCATTGGAGGAGATTCATGACCATTGCATTCAAGTGAGAACAAGAAATGCGATTCAGTGACTCAGTGAAACGGGATGCAGTGACTCAGTGAAACGGGATGCAGCGACTGAGGGTAATGGGTTGCAGTGGCTGAGTGAAATGGAATGCCGTGTCTCTGTGAATTGGGATGCGCTGAGTGTGGGGAATGGGATGCAGTGACTGAGGGAAATGGGATGCAGTGACTGAGGGAATGGAAATGCAGTGACTGTGTGAACTGGGCTGCAGTGACTGAGTGAAATGGGCTGCAGTGACTGAGTGAAATGGGATGCTGTGACTGAGGGTAATGGGAGGCAGTGACTGAGGGAAAGGAGATGCAGTGACTGTGGGAAATGGCATGCTGTGACTGAGAGAAATGGCATGCTGTGCCTGACGGTTTTGGGATGCAGTGACTCTTAAATGGGATGCAGTGACTGCGTGAAGTGGGCTGCAGTGACTGTGCGAAATGGGTTGCAGTGACTGAGGAAAGGAGATGCACTGACTGTGGGAAAAGGGGTGCTGTGACTGAGGGAAATGGGATGCAGTGTCTGATGGAAATGGGATCCAGTGACTGAGGGAAATGGGATGCAGTATCTGAGTGCAATGGGATGCAGTGAATGAGTGAAATGCGCTGCCCTAACTGAGTGAAATGGGATGCAGTAACGGAGGAAAGGAGATGCGGTGACTGTGGGAAATAGCATGCTGTGTCTGAGGGGAATGGGATGCATTGACTGTGGAAATGGGATGCAGTGACTGTTAAATGGGCCGCAGTGACTGAGTGAAATGGGCAGCAGTGAATTCGTGAAATGGGATGCAGTGACTGAGGAATGGAGATGCAGTGACTGTCTGAAATGGGACGCAGTGACTGAGCTAAATGGGATGCATGACTGATGGAAATGGGATGCTGTGACTGAGGGAACGGAGATGCAGTGACTGTGAAAATGGGTTGCAGTGACTGAGTGAAATGGGCTGCAGTGACTGAGGGAAATGGATGCACAGTCTCAATTGAATGGGATTTCCTGTCTCCGTTAAATGGGATGCAGTGACAGAGTGAAATGGGATGCAGTGACTGAGTGAAATGGGATGCTGTGACTGAGGGAAAGGAGATGCTGTGACTGAGGGAAAGGAGATGCCATGACTGAGGGAAAGGAGATGCCGTGACTGAGGGAAAGGAGATGCGGTGACTGAGGGAAAGGAGATGCAGTGTCTGTGGGAAATGGCATACTGTGACTCAGGGTAATGGGATGCAGTGACTGAGGGGAATGAGATGCAGTGACTGTGAAATGGGCTGCAGTGTGTGTGTGAACTGTAATGCAGTGACTGTGTGATCTCGGATGCGGTGGCCGAGTGAAATGGGGTGCAGTGGCTGAGTGAAATGGGATGCAGTGACTGTGTGAAATGGGATACAGTGACTGTCTGAAGTGGGCTGCAGTGTCTGTGTGAACTGTAATGCAGTGACTGTGTGATCTAGGATGCGGTGGCCGAGTGAAATGGGATGCAGTGGCTGAGTGAAATGGGATGCAGTAATTGGTGGAAATGGGATGCAGTGACTGAGGGAAATGGGATGCAGTGACTGTGTCAAATGGATGCAGTGACTGAGTGGAATGGGATGCAGTGACTGATGGAAATGGGCTGCGGTGAGAGACAGTAATTGGATGGAGTGACGGACGGTAATGGGATGCAGTGACTGAGGGAAATGGGACGCAGTGTCAGAGTGAAATAGGATGCAGTCAATGAGTGAAATGGCCTGCAGTGATTGAGTGAAGTGGGATGCAGTGACTGAGGGAAATGGGATGCAGTGGCTGAGTAAAATGGGATGCAGTGACTGCTTGAAATGGGATGCAGTGACTGTTGGAAATGGATTGCAGTGACTGTTGGCAATGGGATGCAATCACTGTTGGAAATGGGATGCAGTGACTGTGGGAAATGGGATGCAGTGACTGAGGAAAAGGAGATGCAGTGACTGAGGAAAAGGAGATGCAGTGACTGTGGGAAATGGCATACTGTGACTCAGGGTAATTGGATGCAGTGACTGAGGGGAATGGGATACTGTGACTGAGGAAAGGAGATGCAGTGACTATGGGAAATGGGTTGCAGTGACTAAGTGAAATGGGATGCAGTGACTGAGGGTAATGGGATGCAGTGACTGATGGTAATGGGATGCAGTGACTGATGGGAATGGGATGCAGTGTCTGAGGGAAATGGGATGCTGTGACTGAGCGTACTGTGATGCAATGACTGAGGGTAATGGGATGTAGTGACTGATGGTAATGGGATGCAGTGACTGAGGGAAATGGGAAGCGGTGACTGAGTGGAATGTGAAGGATTGAATCAGTGAAATGAGATGCAGTGACTGTTTGAAATGGGATGCACTGGCTGTGTGAACTGGGATGCAGTGGCTGTGTGAACTGGGATGCGGTGACTGTGTGAACTGGGATGCGGTGACTGTGTGAACTGGGATGCGGTGACTGTGTGAACTGGGATGTGGTGACTGTGTGAACTGGGATGCGGTGACTATGTGAACTGGGATGCAGTGGCTGAGTGAAATGGGATGCAGTGACTGAGTGGAATGGGATGCAGTGACTGAGTGAAATGGGATGCAGTGACTGCGTGAAATGGGATGCAGTGAATGAGTGAAATGAGATGCAGTGTCTGATGGAAATGAGATGCAGTGACAGAGTGACATGAGCTGCAGTGTCTGATGGAAATGTGATGCAGTAACTGAGGGAAATGGGATGCAGTGACTGAGGTACTGGGTAGGAGTGACTGAGGGACATGGGATGCAGTGACTGAGGGACATGGGATGCAGTGACTGAGGGACATGGGATGCAGTGACTGAGGGACATGGGATGCAGTGACTGAGGGACATGGGATGCAGTGACTGAGGGACATGGGATGCAGTGACTGAGGGACATGGGATGCAGTGACTGAGGGACATGGGATGCAGTGACTGAGGGACATGGGATGCAGTGACTGAGGGACATGGGATGCAGTGACTGAGGGAAAGGAGATGCAGTGACTGTGGGAAATGGCATACTGTGACTCAGGGTAATGGGATGCAGTGACTGAGGGGAATGGGATGCACTGACTGAGGGACATGGGATGCACTGACTGAGGGACATGGGATGCAGTGACAGAGGTACTGGGAAGGAGTGACTGAGTTAATAGGGAATCAGTGCCCGAGCGGGCTTGGGGTGCAGTGACTGAGGGAAATGGGATACAGTGCCTGATCGAAAAGGGACGCACTGACTGTGTGAAATGGGATGCAGTGACTGAGGGACATTGGATCCTGTGAGACATGGACATGGGATGCAGTGACTGTGGGAAATGGGATGCAGTGAATTAGTGAAATGAGATGCAGTGACTGATGGAAATTGGATGCCGTGACAGAGTGACATGCGCTGCAGTGCCTGATGGAAATGTGATGCAGTTACTGTGGGACATGGGATGCAGTGACTGAGGTACTGGGAAGGAGTGACTGAGTTAATAGGGATGCAGTGCCCGAGCGGGCTTGGGGTGCAGTGACTGAGGGAAATGGGATGCAGTGACTGAGTGAAATGAGATACATTGACTGAGTGAAATGGAATGCAGTAACTGAGGGAAATAGGATGCAGTGAATGAGGGAAATGGGATGCAGTGGCTGAGTGAAATGTGATGCAGTGACTGAGTGAAATGTGATGCAGTGACTCGGTGAAAGGAGATGCAGTGCCTGTGGGAAATGGGATGCAGTGCCTGTGGGAAATGGGATGCAGTGACTGAGTGAAATGAGATGCAGTGACTGAGCGAAATGGGATGCAATCACAGAGTGAAAGGCGATGCAGAAATTAGATGCAGAGTCTGATGGAAATGTGATTCAGTGACTGCGTGAAATGGAATGCAGTGAATGAGTGAAATGAGATGCACTGACTGATGGAAATTTGATGCTGTTACTGAGGGAAACGGGATGCAGAGACTGAGGGAAAGGAGATGCTGTGCCTATGGGAAATGGGATGCAGTGAGTGTTGGAAATTGAATGCAGCGTCTGTGAGATACGGGAAACAGTGACTGATCGAAATGGATTGCAGTGACTATGCTGAAGGAGATGTAGTGATTGAGTGAAATGAGATGCAGTGACTGAGTGGAATGTGATTCAGTTACTGAGTGAAATGGGATGCAGTGACTGAGTGAAGTGGGATGCAGTGACTGAGGGAAATGGGATGCAGTGACTGACGGAAATGGGATGCAGGGTCTGTTTGAAATGGGATCCTGTGACTGAAGTTAATGGGATGCAGTGACTGAGTGAAATGGGATGCAGTGACTGAGTGAAATGGGATGCAGTGACTGACTAAAATGGGATGAAGTGAATGAGTGAAATGGGATGCAGTGACTGTGGGACGTGGGATGCAGTGACTGTGGGACGTGGGATGCAGTGACTGAGGGAAATGGGATGGAGTGACTGAGGGACGTGGGATGCAGTGAATGAGGGACGTGGGATGCTGTTACTGAGGAACATGGGATGCAGTGACTGCGTGAAATGGGATGCAGTGACTGAGGGAAATGGGATGCGGTGACTGAGGGAAATGGGATGCAGTGACTGAGGGACATGGGATGCAGTGACTGAGGGACATGGGATGCAGTGCCTGAGGGACATGGGATGCATCGACTGAGTTAAATGTGATGCAGAGGCTGAATGAAATGGGATGCAGTGACTGAGTGAAATGTGATTCAGTCACTGAGTGAAATGGGATGCAGTCAGTGAGTGAAATGTGTTGCCGTGACTGAGTGAAATGTGTTGCCGTGACTGAGTGAAATGGGATGCAGTGACTGAGGACAAGGGGATGCAGCGACTGAGGGCAATGGGATGCAGTGACTGAGGGACATGGGATGCAGTGACTGAGGGACATGGGATGCAGTGACTGAGGGACATGGGGTGCAGTGACTGATGGAAATGGGATGCAGTGACTGAGGGAAAGAAGATGCAGTGACTGTGGGAAATGGCATACTGTGACTCAGGGTAATGGGATGCAGTGACTGAGGGGAATGGGATGCAGTGAGTTTTGGAATTTGATTACAGCGTCTGAGAGATACGGGAAACAGTGACTGATGGAAATGGGATGCAGTGACTGTGGGACATGGGAGCAGTGACTGAGTGAAATGTGATGCAGTGACTGAGTGAAATGTGATGCAGTGACTGAGTGAAATGGGCTGCAGTGACTGAGTGAAATGAGGTGCAGTGACTGAGGGAAATGGGATGCAGTGACTGAGAGAAATGAGGTGCAGTGACTGAGGGAAATGGGATGCAGTGACTGTGGTGAAGGAGATGCAGTGATTGAGTGAAATGGGATGCAGTGACTGAGTGAAATGCGAAGCAGTGACCGCCTTAAATGGGATGCAGTGACTGCGTGAAATGGGATGCAGTGACTGACTGAAATGGGATGAAGTGAATGAGTGAAATGGGATGCAGTGACTGTGGGACATGGGATGCAGTGACTGTGGGACGTGGGATGCAGTGACTGAGGGACGTGGGATGCAGTGAATGACGGACGTGGGATGCAGTGACTGAGGGACATGGGATGCAGTGACTGAGGGACATGGGATGCAGTGACTGAGGGACATGGGATGCATCGACTGAGTGAAATGCGATGCATCGACTGAGTGAAATGCGATGCAGAGACTGAGGGAAAGGAGATGCTCTCACTGTGGGAAATGGGATGCAGTGAGTGTGGGAAATTGAATGCAGTGTCTGTGAGATACGGGAAACAGTGACTGTTGGAAATGGGATGCAGTGACTGTGGTGAAGGAGATGCAATGATTGAGTGAAATGGGATGCACTGACTGAGTTAAATGTGATGCAGAGGCTGAATGAAATGGGATGCAGTGACTGAGTGAAATGTGATTCAGTCAGTGAGTGAAATGGGATGCAGTCAGTGAGTGAAATGTGTTGCAGTGACTGAGTGAAATGTGTTGCAGTGACTGAGTGAAATGGGATGCCATGACTGAGTGAAATGGGATGCCGTGACTGAGTGAAATGGGATGCAGTGACTGAGTGAAATGGGATGCAGTGACTGTGGGAAATGGGATGCAGTGACTGAGGGAAATGAGATGCAGTGTCTGTTGGAAATGGGACCCTGCGACTGAAGTTAATGGGATGCAGTGACTGAGTGAAATGGGATGCAGTGACTGAGTGAAATGGGATGCAGTGACTGAGTGAAATGGGATGCAGTGACTGAGGACAATGGGATGCAGTGACTGAGTACAATGGGATGCATTGACTGAGGGAAATGGGATGCAGTGACTGGGAAATGGGATGCAGTGATTGATGGAAATGGGACGCAGTGACTAAGTGAAATGGGACGCACTGACTGTGGTGAAGGAGATGCAGTGACTGAGTGAAATGGGATGCAGTGACTGACTGAACTGGGATGCAGTGACTGAGTGAAATGGGATTGCCATGACTGTGGAAAGGAGATGCAGTGACTGAGGAAATGGGATGCAGTGACTGAGGGAAATGGGATGCAGTGACTGATGGAAATGGTATGCAGTGACTGAGGGAAATGGGATGCAGTGACTGAGTGAAATGGGATGCAGTGACTGAGTGAAATGGGATGCAGTGACTGAGGGTAATGGGATGCAGTGACTGAGTGAAATGGGATGCAGTGACTGAGTGAAATGGGATGCAGTGACTGAGGGTAATGGGATGCAGTGACTGAGGGGAATCGGATGAAGTGAATGAGGACAATGGGATGCAGTGACTGAGGACAATGGGATGCAGTGACTTAGGACAATGGGAGGCAGTGACTGAGGGGAATGTGATGCAGTGACTGAGGGAAATGGGATGCAGTGTCTGTGAGATAGGGGAAACAGTGACTGAGGGACATGGGATGCAGTGACTCTGGTGAAGGAGATGCAATGATTGAGTGAAATGGGATGCAGTTATTGAGTGAAATGGGAAGCACTGACTGAGTGAAATGGGATGCAGTGACTGATGGAAATGGGCTGCGGTGAGAGACAGTAATTGGATGGAGTGACGGACGGTAATGGGATGCAGTGACTGAGGGAAATGGGACGCAGTGTCAGAGTGAAATAGGATGCAGTCAATGAGTGAAATGGCCTGCAGTGATTGAGTGAAGTGGGATGCAGTGACTGAGGGAAATGGGATGCAGTGGCTGAGTAAAATGGGATGCAGTGACTGCTTGAAATGGGATGCAGTGACTGTTGGAAATGGATTGCAGTGACTGTTGGCAATGGGATGCAATCACTGTTGGAAATGGGATGCAGTGACTGTGGGAAATGGGATGCAGTGACTGAGGAAAAGGAGATGCAGTGACTGAGGAAAAGGAGATGCAGTGACTGTGGGAAATGGCATACTGTGACTCAGGGTAATTGGATGCAGTGACTGAGGGGAATGGGATACTGTGACTGAGGAAAGGAGATGCAGTGACTATGGGAAATGGGTTGCAGTGACTAAGTGAAATGGGATGCAGTGACTGAGGGTAATGGGATGCAGTGACTGATGGTAATGGGATGCAGTGACTGATGGGAATGGGATGCAGTGTCTGAGGGAAATGGGATGCTGTGACTGAGCGTACTGTGATGCAATGACTGAGGGTAATGGGATGTAGTGACTGATGGTAATGGGATGCAGTGACTGAGGGAAATGGGAAGCGGTGACTGAGTGGAATGTGAAGGATTGAATCAGTGAAATGAGATGCAGTGACTGTTTGAAATGGGATGCACTGGCTGTGTGAACTGGGATGCAGTGGCTGTGTGAACTGGGATGCGGTGACTGTGTGAACTGGGATGCGGTGACTGTGTGAACTGGGATGCGGTGACTGTGTGAACTGGGATGTGGTGACTGTGTGAACTGGGATGCGGTGACTATGTGAACTGGGATGCAGTGGCTGAGTGAAATGGGATGCAGTGACTGAGTGGAATGGGATGCAGTGACTGAGTGAAATGGGATGCAGTGACTGCGTGAAATGGGATGCAGTGAATGAGTGAAATGAGATGCAGTGTCTGATGGAAATGAGATGCAGTGACAGAGTGACATGAGCTGCAGTGTCTGATGGAAATGTGATGCAGTAACTGAGGGAAATGGGATGCAGTGACTGAGGTACTGGGTAGGAGTGACTGAGGGACATGGGATGCAGTGACTGAGGGACATGGGATGCAGTGACTGAGGGACATGGGATGCAGTGACTGAGGGACATGGGATGCAGTGACTGAGGGACATGGGATGCAGTGACTGAGGGACATGGGATGCAGTGACTGAGGGACATGGGATGCAGTGACTGAGGGACATGGGATGCAGTGACTGAGGGACATGGGATGCAGTGACTGAGGGACATGGGATGCAGTGACTGAGGGAAAGGAGATGCAGTGACTGTGGGAAATGGCATACTGTGACTCAGGGTAATGGGATGCAGTGACTGAGGGGAATGGGATGCACTGACTGAGGGACATGGGATGCACTGACTGAGGGACATGGGATGCAGTGACAGAGGTACTGGGAAGGAGTGACTGAGTTAATAGGGAATCAGTGCCCGAGCGGGCTTGGGGTGCAGTGACTGAGGGAAATGGGATACAGTGCCTGATCGAAAAGGGACGCACTGACTGTGTGAAATGGGATGCAGTGACTGAGGGACATTGGATCCTGTGAGACATGGACATGGGATGCAGTGACTGTGGGAAATGGGATGCAGTGAATTAGTGAAATGAGATGCAGTGACTGATGGAAATTGGATGCCGTGACAGAGTGACATGCGCTGCAGTGCCTGATGGAAATGTGATGCAGTTACTGTGGGACATGGGATGCAGTGACTGAGGTACTGGGAAGGAGTGACTGAGTTAATAGGGATGCAGTGCCCGAGCGGGCTTGGGGTGCAGTGACTGAGGGAAATGGGATGCAGTGACTGAGTGAAATGAGATACATTGACTGAGTGAAATGGAATGCAGTAACTGAGGGAAATAGGATGCAGTGAATGAGGGAAATGGGATGCAGTGGCTGAGTGAAATGTGATGCAGTGACTGAGTGAAATGTGATGCAGTGACTCGGTGAAAGGAGATGCAGTGCCTGTGGGAAATGGGATGCAGTGCCTGTGGGAAATGGGATGCAGTGACTGAGTGAAATGAGATGCAGTGACTGAGCGAAATGGGATGCAATCACAGAGTGAAAGGCGATGCAGAAATTAGATGCAGAGTCTGATGGAAATGTGATTCAGTGACTGCGTGAAATGGAATGCAGTGAATGAGTGAAATGAGATGCACTGACTGATGGAAATTTGATGCTGTTACTGAGGGAAACGGGATGCAGAGACTGAGGGAAAGGAGATGCTGTGCCTATGGGAAATGGGATGCAGTGAGTGTTGGAAATTGAATGCAGCGTCTGTGAGATACGGGAAACAGTGACTGATCGAAATGGATTGCAGTGACTATGCTGAAGGAGATGTAGTGATTGAGTGAAATGAGATGCAGTGACTGAGTGGAATGTGATTCAGTTACTGAGTGAAATGGGATGCAGTGACTGAGTGAAGTGGGATGCAGTGACTGAGGGAAATGGGATGCAGTGACTGACGGAAATGGGATGCAGGGTCTGTTTGAAATGGGATCCTGTGACTGAAGTTAATGGGATGCAGTGACTGAGTGAAATGGGATGCAGTGACTGAGTGAAATGGGATGCAGTGACTGACTAAAATGGGATGAAGTGAATGAGTGAAATGGGATGCAGTGACTGTGGGACGTGGGATGCAGTGACTGTGGGACGTGGGATGCAGTGACTGAGGGAAATGGGATGGAGTGACTGAGGGACGTGGGATGCAGTGAATGAGGGACGTGGGATGCTGTTACTGAGGAACATGGGATGCAGTGACTGCGTGAAATGGGATGCAGTGACTGAGGGAAATGGGATGCGGTGACTGAGGGAAATGGGATGCAGTGACTGAGGGACATGGGATGCAGTGACTGAGGGACATGGGATGCAGTGCCTGAGGGACATGGGATGCATCGACTGAGTTAAATGTGATGCAGAGGCTGAATGAAATGGGATGCAGTGACTGAGTGAAATGTGATTCAGTCACTGAGTGAAATGGGATGCAGTCAGTGAGTGAAATGTGTTGCCGTGACTGAGTGAAATGTGTTGCCGTGACTGAGTGAAATGGGATGCAGTGACTGAGGACAAGGGGATGCAGCGACTGAGGGCAATGGGATGCAGTGACTGAGGGACATGGGATGCAGTGACTGAGGGACATGGGATGCAGTGACTGAGGGACATGGGGTGCAGTGACTGATGGAAATGGGATGCAGTGACTGAGGGAAAGAAGATGCAGTGACTGTGGGAAATGGCATACTGTGACTCAGGGTAATGGGATGCAGTGACTGAGGGGAATGGGATGCAGTGAGTTTTGGAATTTGATTACAGCGTCTGAGAGATACGGGAAACAGTGACTGATGGAAATGGGATGCAGTGACTGTGGGACATGGGAGCAGTGACTGAGTGAAATGTGATGCAGTGACTGAGTGAAATGTGATGCAGTGACTGAGTGAAATGGGCTGCAGTGACTGAGTGAAATGAGGTGCAGTGACTGAGGGAAATGGGATGCAGTGACTGAGAGAAATGAGGTGCAGTGACTGAGGGAAATGGGATGCAGTGACTGTGGTGAAGGAGATGCAGTGATTGAGTGAAATGGGATGCAGTGACTGAGTGAAATGCGAAGCAGTGACCGCCTTAAATGGGATGCAGTGACTGCGTGAAATGGGATGCAGTGACTGACTGAAATGGGATGAAGTGAATGAGTGAAATGGGATGCAGTGACTGTGGGACATGGGATGCAGTGACTGTGGGACGTGGGATGCAGTGACTGAGGGACGTGGGATGCAGTGAATGACGGACGTGGGATGCAGTGACTGAGGGACATGGGATGCAGTGACTGAGGGACATGGGATGCAGTGACTGAGGGACATGGGATGCATCGACTGAGTGAAATGCGATGCATCGACTGAGTGAAATGCGATGCAGAGACTGAGGGAAAGGAGATGCTCTCACTGTGGGAAATGGGATGCAGTGAGTGTGGGAAATTGAATGCAGTGTCTGTGAGATACGGGAAACAGTGACTGTTGGAAATGGGATGCAGTGACTGTGGTGAAGGAGATGCAATGATTGAGTGAAATGGGATGCACTGACTGAGTTAAATGTGATGCAGAGGCTGAATGAAATGGGATGCAGTGACTGAGTGAAATGTGATTCAGTCAGTGAGTGAAATGGGATGCAGTCAGTGAGTGAAATGTGTTGCAGTGACTGAGTGAAATGTGTTGCAGTGACTGAGTGAAATGGGATGCCATGACTGAGTGAAATGGGATGCCGTGACTGAGTGAAATGGGATGCAGTGACTGAGTGAAATGGGATGCAGTGACTGTGGGAAATGGGATGCAGTGACTGAGGGAAATGAGATGCAGTGTCTGTTGGAAATGGGACCCTGCGACTGAAGTTAATGGGATGCAGTGACTGAGTGAAATGGGATGCAGTGACTGAGTGAAATGGGATGCAGTGACTGAGTGAAATGGGATGCAGTGACTGAGGACAATGGGATGCAGTGACTGAGTACAATGGGATGCATTGACTGAGGGAAATGGGATGCAGTGACTGGGAAATGGGATGCAGTGATTGATGGAAATGGGACGCAGTGACTAAGTGAAATGGGACGCACTGACTGTGGTGAAGGAGATGCAGTGACTGAGTGAAATGGGATGCAGTGACTGACTGAACTGGGATGCAGTGACTGAGTGAAATGGGATTGCCATGACTGTGGAAAGGAGATGCAGTGACTGAGGAAATGGGATGCAGTGACTGAGGGAAATGGGATGCAGTGACTGATGGAAATGGTATGCAGTGACTGAGGGAAATGGGATGCAGTGACTGAGTGAAATGGGATGCAGTGACTGAGTGAAATGGGATGCAGTGACTGAGGGTAATGGGATGCAGTGACTGAGTGAAATGGGATGCAGTGACTGAGTGAAATGGGATGCAGTGACTGAGGGTAATGGGATGCAGTGACTGAGGGGAATCGGATGAAGTGAATGAGGACAATGGGATGCAGTGACTGAGGACAATGGGATGCAGTGACTTAGGACAATGGGAGGCAGTGACTGAGGGGAATGTGATGCAGTGACTGAGGGAAATGGGATGCAGTGTCTGTGAGATAGGGGAAACAGTGACTGAGGGACATGGGATGCAGTGACTCTGGTGAAGGAGATGCAATGATTGAGTGAAATGGGATGCAGTTATTGAGTGAAATGGGAAGCACTGACTGAGTGAAATGGGATGCACTGACTCTGTTAAATGTGATGCAGAGGCTGAATGAAATGGGATGCAGTGACTGTTTGAAATGGGATGCAGTGACTGAGTGAAATGTGATTCAGTCACTGAGTGAAATGGGATGCAGTGACTGAGTGAAATGGGACGGAGTGACTGAGTGAAATGGGACGGAGTGACTGAGTGAAATGGGATGGAGTGACTGAGTGAAATGCGATGGAGTGACTGAGTGAAATGCGATGGAGTGACTGAGTGAAATGCGATGGAGTGACTGAGTGAAATGCGATGGAGTGACTGAGTGAAATGGGATGCAGTGACTGAGGGAAATGGGATGCAGTGACTGAGGGGAATGGGATGCAGTGAGTGTGTGGAAATTTCATGCAGGGTCTGAGAAATACGGGAAACAGTGACTGATGAAAATGGGATGCAGTGACTGTGGGACATGGGATGCAGTGATTGTGTGAAATGTGATGCAGTGACTGAGTGAAATGTGATGCAGTGACTGAGTGAAATGTGATGCAGTGACTGAGTGAAGTGGGATGCAGTGACTGAGGGCAATGGGATGCAGCGACTGAGGGCAATGGGATGCAGCGACTGAGGGCAATGGGATGCAGTGACTGAGGGCAATGGGATGCAGTGACTGAGGGACATGGGATGCGGTGACTGAGGGACATGGGATGCGGTGACTGAGGGACATGGGGTGCAGTGACTGAGCGAGATGGGATGCAGTGACTGAGGGAAAGAAGATGCAGTGACTGTGGGAAATGGCATACTGTGACTCAGGGTAATGGGATGCAGAGACTGAGGGGAATGGGATGCAGTGAGTGTTGGAATTTGAATACAGCGTCTGAGAGATACGGGAAACAGTGACTGATGGAAATGGGATGCAGTGACTGTGGGACATGGGATGCAGTGATTGAGTGAAATGTGATGCAGTGACTGAGTGAAATGCGATGCAGTGACTGAGTGAAATGGGCTGCATTGACTGTTGGAAATGGGATGCAGTGACTGTGGTGAAGGAGATGCAGTGATTGAGTGAAATGGGATGCAGTGACTGAGTGAGATGCGAAGCAGTGACCGCCTTAAATGGGATGCAGTGACTGCGTGAAATGGGACGCAGTGACTGAGTGAAATGGGATGCAGTGACTGACTGAAATGGGATGAAGTGACTGAGTGAAATGGGATGCAGTGACTGTGGGACGTGGGATGCAGTGACTGAGGGAAATGGATGCAGTGACTGAGGGACGTGTGATGCAGTGAATGACGGACGTGGGATGCAGTGACTGAGGGACATGGGATGCAGTGACTGCGTAAAATGGGATGCAGTGACTGAGTGAAATGAGATGCGGTGACTGAGGGAAATGGGATGCAGTGACTGAGGGACATGGGATGTATCGACTGAGTGAAATGCGATGCAGAGACTGAGGGAAAGGAGATGCTCTGACTGTGGGAAATGGGATGCAGTGAGTGTGGGAAATTGAATGCAGTGTCTGTGAGATACGGGAAACAGTGACTGTTGGAAATGGGATGCAGTGACTGTGGTGAAGGAGATGCAATGATTGAGTGAAATGGGATGCACTGACTGAGTTAAATGTGATGCAGAGGCTGAATGAAATGGGATGCAGTGACTGAGTGAAACGTGATTCAGTCAGTGAGTGAAATGGGATGCAGTGACTGAGTGAAATGGGATGCAGTGACTGAGTGAAATGGGATGCAGTGACTGAGGGTAATGGGATGCAGTGACTGAGGGTAATGGGATGCAGTGACTGAGGGTAATGGGATGCAGTGACTGAGGGTAATGGGATGCAGTGACTGAGGACAATGGGATGCAGTGACTGAGGACAATGGGATGCAGTGGCTGAGGGAAATGGGATGCAGTGACTGGGAAATGGGATGCAGTGATTGATGGAAATGGGACGCAGTGACTAAGTGAAATGGGACGCACTGACTGTGGTGAAGGAGATGCAGTGACTGAGTGAAATGGGATGCAGTGACTGAGGGAAATGGGATGCAGTGACTGATGGAAATGGTATGCAGTGACTGAGGGAAATGCGATGCAGTGACTGAGGGAAATGCGATGCAGTGACTGAGGGTAATGGGATGCAGTGACTGAGGGCAATGGGATGCAGTGACTGAGGGATATGGGATGCAGTGACTGAGGGTAATGGGATGCAGTGACTGAGGGCAATGGGATGCAGTGACTGAGGGCAATGGGATGCAGTGACTGAGGGGAATGTGATGCAGTGACTGAGGGGAATGTGATGCCGTGACTGAGGGACATGGGATGCCGTGACTGAGGGAAATGGGATTCAGTGAATGAGGGACATGGGATGCAGTGACACACGGACATGGGATGCAGTGACCTGAGGGAATTGGGAAGCAGTGACTGAGTGAAATGAGATGCATTGTTTGATGGAAATATGATGCAGTAACTGACGGAAGTGAGATGCAGTGACTGAGGGAAATGGGATGCAGTGACTAAGGGAAATGGGATGCAGTGACCGAGTGAAATGAGATGCAGTGACTGAGCGAAATGGGATGCACTATTTTTGGGAAGTAGGATGCAATTACTGATTGAAATGTGATGCAGAGACTGTGGGAAAGGAGATGTTGTGACGATGGGAAATGGGATGCAGTGACTCAGTGAAATGTGATTCAGTCACTGAGTGAAATGTGATTCCGTCACTGAGTGAAATATGATGCACTCACTGAGTGTACTGTGATTCAGTCACTGAGTCAACTGTGATGCAGTCACTGAGTGAACTGTGATGCAGTCACTGAGTGAAATGGGATGCAGTGGCTCAGGGAAATAGGATGCAGTGACTGAGTGAAATGGGATGCAGTGACAGAGTGACATGAGCTGCAGTGTCTGATGGAAATGTGATGCAGTACCTGAGGGAAATGGGATGCAGTGACTGAGGTAGTGGGAATGAGTGACTGAGTTCATGTGGATGCAGTGCCCGAGCGGACTTGGGGTGCAGTGAGTGAGGGAGATGGGATACAGTGCCTTAGTGAAATGAGATGCAGTGACTGAGGGAAATGGGATGCAGTGACTGAGTGAAATGAGATGCAGTGACTCAGGGAAATGGGATGAGGTGACTGAGTAACATGGGATGCAGTGACTGAGGGACATGGAAAGCACTGACTGAGTGAAATGTGATGCAGAGACTGAGGGAAAGGAGATGCTCTGACTTTGGGAAATGGGATGCAGTGAGTGTGGGAAATTGAATGCAGGGCTTGTGAGAGACGGGAAACAGTGACTGATGGATAGGGAATGCAGTGACTATGGTGAAGGAGATGCAGTGACTGAGTGAAATGGGATGCAGTGACTGTGTGAAATGTGATGCAGTGTCTGAGTGAAATGTGATGTCGTGATTGAGAGAAATGTGATGCAGTGACTGAGTGAAATGTGATGCAGTGACTGAGTGAAATGTGATGCAGTGACTGAGTGAAATGGGATGCAGTTACTGAGTGAAATGGGATTGCCATGACAGTGGAAATGGGATGCAGTGACTGAGGAAATGGGATGCAGTGACTGAGGGAAATGGGATGCAGTGACTGATGGAAATGGTATGCAGTGACTGAGGGAAATGGGATGCCGTGACTGACGGAAATGGGATGCAGTGTCTGTTGGAAATGGGATCCTGCGACTGAAGGTAATGGGATGCAGTGACTGAGGGTAATGGGATGCAGTGACTGAGGGTAATGGGATGCAGTGACTGAGGGTAATGGGATGCAGTGACTGAGTGAAATGTGATTCAGTCACTGAGTGAAATGGGATGGAGTGACTGAGTGAAATGGGATGGAGTGACTGAGTGAAATGGGATGCAGTGACTGAGGGAAATGGGATGCAGTGACTGAGGGAAATGGGATGCAGTGACTGAGGGGAATGGGATGCAGTAACTGAGGGGAATGGGATGCAGTGAGTGTGTGGAAATTTCATGCAGGGTCTGACAAATACGGGAAACAGTGACTGATGAAAATGGGATGCAGTGACTGTGGGACATGGGATGCAGTGATTGTGTGAAATGTGATGCAGTGACTGAGTGAAATGTGATGCAGTGACTGAGTGAAATGTGATGCAGTCACTGAGTGAAATGGGATGCAGTGACTGAGTGAAGTGGGATGCAGTGACTGAGGACAATGGGATGCAGCGACTGAGGACAATGGGATGCAGCGACTGAGGGCAATGGGATGCAGCGACTGAGGGACATGGGGTGCGGTGACTGAGGGACATGGGGTGCAGTGACTGAGGGAGATGGGATGCAGTGACTGATGGAAATGGGATGCAGCGACTGAGGGACATGGGGTGCGGTGACTGAGGGACATGGGGTGCAGTGACTGAGGGAGATGGGATGCAGTGACTGATGGAAATGGGATGCAGTGACTTAGGACAATGGGAGGCAGTGACTGAGGGGAATGTGATGCAGTGACTGAGGGAAATGATATGCGGTGACTGAGGGAAATGGGATGCAGTGTCTGTGAGATAGGGGAAACAGTGACTGAGGGACATGGGAAGCAGTGACTCTGGTGAAGGAGATGCAATGATTGAGTGAAATGGGATGCAGTTATTGAGTGAAATGGGAAGCACTGACTGAGTGAAATGGGATGCACTGACTGAGTTAAATGTGATGCAGAGGCTGAATGAAATGGGATGGAGTGACTGTTTGAAATGGGATGCAGTGACTGAGTGAAATGTGATTCAGTCACTGAGTGAAATGGGATGCAGTGACTGAGTGAAATGGGATGGAGTGACTGAGTGAAATGGGATGCAGTGACTGAGGACAATGGGATGCAGTGACTGAGGACAATGGGATGCAGTGACTGAGGACAATGGGATGCAGTGACTGAGGACAATGGGATGCATTGACTGAGGGAAATGGGATGCAGTGACTAGGAAATGGGATGCAGTGATTGATGGAAATGGGACGCAGTGACTAAGTGAAATGGGACGCACTGACTGTGGTGAAGGAGATGCAGTGACTGAGGGAAATGGGATGCAGAGACTGAGGGGAATGGGATGCAGTGAGTGTGTGGAAATTTCATGCAGGGTCTGAGAAATACGGGAAACAGTGACTGATGAAAATGGGATGCAGTGACTGTGGGACATGGGATGCAGTGATTGTGTGAAATGTGATGCAGTGACTGAGTGAAGTGGGATGCAGCGACTGAGGGCAATGGGATGCAGTGACTGAGGGACATGGGATGCGGTGACTGAGGGACATGGGATGCAGTGACTGAGGGACATGGGGTGCAGTGACTGAGGGAGATGGGATGCAGTGACTGATGGAAATGGGATGCAGTGACTGAGGGAAAGAAGATGCAGTGACTGTGGGAAATGGCATACTGTGACTCAGGGTAATGGGATGCAGTGACTGAGGGGAATGGGATGCAGTGAGTGTTGGAATTTGAATACAGCGTCTGAGAGATACGGGAAACAGTGACTGATGGAAATGGGATGCAGTGACTGTGGGACATGGGATGCAGTGATTGAGTGAAATGTGATGCAGTGACTGAGTGAAATGGGCTGCAGTGACTGTTGGAAATGGGATGCAGTGACTGTGGTGAAGGAGATGCAGTGATTGAGTGAAATGGGATGCAGTGACTGAGTGAAATGCGAAGCAGTGACTGAGTGAAATGTGATTCAGTCACTGAGTGAAATGGGATGCAGTCAGTGAGTGAAATGTGTTGCCGTGACTGAGTGAAATGGGATGCAGTGACTGAGGACAATGGGATGCAGCGACTGAGGGCAATGGGATGCAGCGACTGAGGGACATGGGATGCAGCGACTGAGGGACATGGGATGCAGTGACTGAGGGACATGGGATGCAGTGACTGAGGGACATGGGATGCAGTGACTGAGGGACATGGGGTGCAGTGACTGAGGGAGATGGGATGCAGTGACTGATGGAAATGGGATGCAGTGACTGAGGGAAAGAAGATGCAGTGACTGTGGGAAATGGCATACTGTGACTCAGGGTAATAGGATGCAGTGACTGAGGGGAATGGGATGCAGTGAGTTTTGGAATTTGATTACAGCGTCTGAGAGATACGGGAAACAGTGACTGATGGAAATGGGATGCAGTGACTGTGGGACATGGGAGCAGTGATTGAGTGAAATGTGATGCAGTGACTGAGTGAAATGTGATGCAGTGACTGAGTGAAGTGGGATGCAGTGACTGAGGACAATGGGATGCAGCGACTGAGGGCAATGGGATGCAGCGACTGAGGGCAATGGGATGCGGTGACTGAGGGACATGGGATGCGGTGACTGAGGGACATGGGATGCGGTGACTGAGGGACATGGGATGCAGTGACTGAGGGACATGGGGTGCAGTGACTGAGGGAGATGGGATGCAGTGACTGATGGAAATGGGATGCAGTGACTGAGGGAAAGAAGATGCAGTGACTGTGGGAAATGGCATACTGTGACTCAGGGTAATGGGATGCAGTGACTGAGGGGAATGGGATGCAGTGAGTCTTGGAATTTGAATACAGCGTCTGAGAGATATGGGAAACAGTGACTGATGGAAATGGGATGCAGTGACTGTGGGACATGGGATGCAGTGATTGAGTGAAATGTGATGCAGTGACTGAGTGAAATGGGCTGCAGTGACTGTTGGAAATGGGATGCAGTGACTGTGGTGAAGGAGATGCAGTGATTGAGTGAAATGGGATGCAGTGACTGAGTGAAATGCGAAGCAGTGACCGCCTTAAATGGGATGCAGTGACTGCGTGAAATGGGACGCAGTGACTGAGTGAAATGGGATGCAGTGACTGAGTGAAATGTGATTCAGTCACTGAGTGAAATGGGATGCAGTCAGTGAGTGAAATGTGTTGCCGTGACTGAGTGAAATGGGATGCAGTGACTGAGGACAATGGGATGCAGCGACTGAGGGCAATGGGATGCAGTGACTGAGGGACATGGGATGCAGTGACTGAGGGACATGGGATGCAGTGACTGAGGGACATGGGGTGCAGTGACTGAGGGAGATGGGATGCAGTGACTGATGGAAATGGGATGCAGTGACTGAGGGAAAGAAGATGCAGTGACTGTGGGAAATGGCATACTGTGACTCAGGGTAATAGGATGCAGTGACTGAGGGGAATGGGATGCAGTGAGTTTTGGAATTTGATTTCAGCGTCTGAGAGATACGGGAAACAGTGACTGATGGAAATGGGATGCAGTGACTGTGGGACATGGGAGCAGTGATTGAGTGAAATGTGATGCAGTGACTGAGTGAAATGTGATGCAGTGACTGAGTGAAATGTGATGCAGTGACTGCGTAAAATGGGATGCGGTGACTGAGTGAAATGAGATGCGGTGACTGAGGGAAATGGGATGCAGTGACTGAGGGAAATGGGATGCAGTGACTGAGGGACATGGGATGCAGTGACTGAGGGACATGGGATGCATCGACTGTGTGAAATGCGATGCAGAGACTGTGTGAAATGCGATGCAGAGACTGTGTGAAATGCGATGCAGAGACTGAGGGAAAGGAGATGCTCTGACTGTGGGAAATGGGATGCAGTGACTGAGGGAAAAGGGATTCAGTATTTTTGGGAAGTAGGATGCAATCACTGAGTGAAATGCGATGCAGTACCTGAGGGAAATGGGATGCAGTGACTGAGGTAGTGGGAATGAGTGACTGAGTTCATGGGGATGCAGTGCCCGAGCGGACTTGGGGTGCAGTGAGTGAGGGAGATGGGATACAGTGCCTTAGTGAAATGAGATGCAGTGACTGAGGGAAATGGGATGCAGTGACTGAGTGAAATGAGATGCAGTGACTAAGGGAAATGGGATGAGGTGACTGAGTGACATGGGATGCAGTGACTGAGGGACATGGGAAGCACTGACTGAGTGAAATGTGATGCAGAGACTGAGGGAAAGGAGATGCTCTGACTTTGGGAAATGGGATGCAGTGAGTGTGGGAAATTGAATGCAGGGCTTGTGAGATACGGGAAACAGTGACTGATGGATAGGGAATGCAGTGACTATGGTGAAGGAGATGCAGTGAGTGAGTGAAATGGGATGCAGTGACTGTGTGAAATGTGATGCATTGTCTGAGTGAAATGTGATGTCGTGACTGAGTGAAATGTGATGCAGTGACTGAGTGAAATGTGATGCAGTGACTGAGTGAAATGTGATGCAGTGACTGAGTGAAATGGGATGCAGTTACTGAGTGAAATGGGATTGCCATGACAGTGGAAAGGAGATGCAGTGACTGAGGAAATGGGATGCAGTGACTGAGGGAAATGGGATGCAGTGACTGATGGAAATGGTATGCAGTGACTGAGGGAAATGGGATGCCGTGACTGACGGAAATGGGATGCAGTGTCTGTTGGAAATGGGATCCTGCGACTGAAGGTAATGGGATGCAGTGACTGAGGGTAATGGGATGCAGTGACTGAGGGTAATGGGATGCCGTGACTGACGGAAATGGGATGCAGTGTCTGTTGGAAATGGGATCCTGCGACTGAAGGTAATGGGATGCAGTGACTGACGGTAATGGGATGCAGTGACTGAGGGTAATGGGATGCAGTGACTGAGTGAAATGTGATTCAGTCACTGAGTGAAATGGGATGGAGTGACTGAGTGAAATGGGATGGAGTGACTGAGTGAAATGGGATGGAGTGACTGAGTGAAATGGGATGCAGTGACTGTGGGAAATGGGATGCAGTGACTGAGGGAAATGGGATGCAGTGACTGAGGGGAATGGGATGCAGTGACTGAGGGGAATGGGATGCAGTGAGTGTGTGGAAATTTCATGCAGGGTCTGACAAATACGGGAAACAGTGACTGATGAAAATGGGATGCAGTGACTGTGGGACATGGGATGCAGTGATTGTGTGAAATGTGATGCAGTGACTGAGTGAAATGTGATGCAGTGACTGAGTGAAATGTGATGCAGTCACTGAGTGAAATGTGATGCAGTGACTGAGTGAAGTGGGATGCAGTGACTGAGGGCAATGGGATGCAGTGACTGAGGGCAATGGGATGCAGCGACTGAGGGCAATGGGATGCAGTGACTGAGGGCAATGGGATGCAGTGACTGAGGGCAATGGGATGCAGTGACTGAGGGACATGGGATGCGGTGACTGAGGGACATGGGGTGCAGTGACTGAGCGAGATGGGATGCAGTGACTGAGGGAAAGAAGATGCAGTGACTGTGGGAAATGGCATACTGTGACTCAGGGTAATGGGATGCAGAGACTGAGGGGAATGGGATGCAGTGAGTGTTGGAATTTGAATACAGCGTCTGAGAGATACGGGAAACAGTGACTGATGGAAATGGCATGCAGTGACTGTGGGACATGGGATGCAGTGATTGAGTGAAATGTGATGCAGTGACTGAGTGAAATGCGATGCAGTGACTGAGTGAAATGGGCTGCATTGACTGTTGGAAATGGGATGCAGTGACTGTGGAGAAGGAGATGCAGTGATGGAGTGAATTGGGATGCAGTGACTGAGTGAAATGTGATGCAATGACTGCGTGAAATGGGATGCAGTGACTGCGTGAAATGGGACGCAGTGACTAAGTGAAATGTGATTCAGTCACTGAGTGAAATGTGATTCCGTCACTGAGTGAAATATGATGCACTCACTGAGTGTACTGTGATGCAGTCACTGAGTGAAATGGGATGCAATGGCTGAGTGAAATGAGATGCAGTGACTGAGTGAAATGAGATGCAGTGACTGAGTGAAATGCGATGCAGTGACTGAGGGAAATGGGATGCAGTGACTGAGTGAAATGGGATGCAGTGACTGAGTGAAGTGGGATGCAGTGACTGAGGACAATGGGATGCAGCGACTGAGGGCAATGGGATGCAGTGACTGAGGGACATGGGATGCAGTGACTGAGGGACATGGGGTGCAGTGACTTAGGGAGATGGGACGCAGTGACTGAGTGAAATGGGATGCAGTGACTGACTAAAATGGGATGAAGTGAATGAGTGAAATGGGATGCAGTGACTGAGGGAAGTGGGATGCAGTGACTGTGGGACGTGGGATGCAGTGAATGAGGGACGTGGGATGCTGTTACTGAGGAACATGGGATGCAGTGACTGCGTGAAATGGGATGCAGTGACTGAGGGAAATGGGATGCGGTGTCTGAGCGAAATGGGATGCGGTGTCTGAGGGAAATGGGATGCAGTGACTGAGGGACATGGGATGCAGTGCCTGAGGGACATGGGATGCATCGACTGAGTTAAATGTGATGCAGAGGCTGAATGAAATGGGATGCAGTGACTGAGTGAAATGTGATTCAGTCACTGAGTGAAATGGGATGCAGTCACTGAGTGAAATGGGATGCAGTCAGTGAGTGAAATGGGATGCAGTGACTGAGTGAAATGGGATGCAGTGACTGAGTGAAATGGGATGCAGTGACTGAGTGAAATGGGATGCAGTGACTGAGGGAAATGGGATGCAGTGACTGAGGGAAATGAGATACAGTGTCTTTTGGAAATGGGATCCTGCGACTGAAGTTAATGGGATGCAGTGACTGAGTGAAATGGGATGCAGTGACTGAGGGGAATGGGACGCAGTGAGTGTGTGGAAATTTAATGCAGGGTCTGAGAAATACGGGAAACAGTGACTGATGAAAATGGGATGCAGTGACTGTGGGACATGGGATGCAGTGACTGCGTGAAATGGGACGCAGTGACTGAGTGAAATGTGATGCACTGACTGACAGAAATGGGATGAAGTGAATGAGTGAAATGGGATGCAGTGACTGTGGGACGTGGGATGCAGTGACTGAGGGAATTGGATGCAGTGACTGAGGGACGTGGGATGCAGTGAATGACGGACGTGGGATGCAGTGACTGAGGGACATGGGATGCAGTGAATGACGGACGTGGGATGCAGTGACTGAGGGACATGGGATGCGGTGACTGAGTGAAATGGGATGCGGTGACTGAGTGAAATGGGATGCGGTGACTGAGTGAAATGGGATGCAGTGACTGAGGGACATGGGATGCAGTGACTGAGGGACATGGGATGCATCGGCTGAGTGAAATGCGATGCAGAGACTGAGGGAAAAGAGATGCTCTGACTGTAGGAAATGGGATGCAGTGAGTGTGGGAAATTGAATGCAGTGTCTGTGAGATACGGGAAACAGTGACTGTTGGAAATGGGATGCAGTGACTGTGGTGAAGGAGATGCAATGATTGAGTGAAATGGGATGCACTGACTGAGTGAAATGGGATGCAGTGACTGACTGAAATGGGATGAAGTGAATGAGTGAAATGGGACGCAGTGACTGAGTGAAATGGGATGCAGTGACTGACTGAAATGGGATGATGTGAATGAGTGAAATGGGATGCAGTGACTGAGGGACGTGGAATGCAGTGAATGACGGACGTGGGATGCAGTGACTGAGGGACATGGGATGCAGTGACTGAGTGAAATGGGATGTGGTGACTGAGTGAAATGGGATGCGGTGACTGAGGGAAATGGGATGCAGTGACTGAGGGACATGGGATGCAGTGACTGAGTGAAATGGGATGCGGTGACTGAGTGAAATGGGATGCGGTGACTGAGGGAAATGGGATGCAGTGACTGAGGGACATGGGATGCAGTGACTGAGGGACGTGGGATGCATCGGCTGAGTGAAATGCGATGCAGAGACTGAGGGAAAGGAGATGCTCTGACTGTCGGAAATGGGATGCAGTGAGTGTGGGAAATTGAATGCAGTGTCTGTGAGATACGGGAAACAGTGACTGTTGGAAATGGGATGCAGTGACTGTGGTGAAGGAGATGCAATGATTGAGTGAAATGGGATGCACTGACTGAGTTAAATGTGATGCAGAGGCTGAATGAAATGGGATGCAGTGACTGAGTGAAATGGGATGCAGTGACTGAGTGAAATGGGATGCAGTGACTGAGGGAAATGCGATGCCTTGACTGACGGAAATGGGATGCAGTGTCTGTTGGAAATGGGATGCAGTGACTGAGGGTAATGGGATGCAGTGACTGAGGGTGATGGGATGCAGTGACTGAGGGTGATGGGATGCAGTGACTGAGGGTAATGGGATGCAGTGACTGAGTGAAATGGGATGCAGTGACTGAGGGGAATCGGATGCAGTGACTGAGGGTAATGGGATGCAGTGACTGAGTGAAATGGGATGCAGTGACTGAGGGGAATCGGATGCATTGAATGAGGACAACGGGATGCAGTGACTGAGGACAATGGGATGCAGTGACTGAGGGCAATGGGATGCAATGACTGCGGGAAATGGGATGCAGTGACTGAGGGAAATGGGCTTCAGTGACTGGGAATTGGGATGCAGTGACTATGGGAAATGGAACGCAGTGACTGATTGAAATGGGACGCAGTGACTGATGGAAAGGAGATGCAGTGACTCTGTGAAATGGGATGCAGTGACTGAGTGAAATGGGATGCAGTGACTGAGTGAAATGGGATTGCCCTGACTGTGGAAAGGAGATGCAGTGTCTGAGGAAATGGGACGCGGTGACGGATGGTAATGGGATGCTCTGACTGAGTGTAAAGTGAAGCATTGAGTGAAATGGGATGCAGTGGCTGTGTGAAATGGGATGCAGTGGCTGTGTGAAATGGGATGCAGTGGCTGTGTGAAATGGGGTGCAGTGGCTGTGTGAATAGGGATGCAGTGACTGAGGGAAAGGAGATGCAGTGTCTGTTTGAAATGGGATGCTGCGACTCAAGTGAATGGGATGCTGTGTCTGTGGGGAATGGGATGCAGTGACTGTGGGGAATGGGATGCAGTGACTGTGGGGAATGGGATGCAGTGACTGAGTGAAATGGGATGCAGTGACTGAGGGATGTGGGATGCAGTGACTGAGGGACGTGGGATGCAGTGACTGAGGGACATGGGATGCAGTGACTGAGGGACATGGGATGCAGTGACTGAGGGAAATGGGATGCAGTGACTGAGGGAAATGAGATGCTGAGACTGAGTGAACTGGGCTGCAGTGACTGATGGAAATGTGATTCAGTGACTGCGTGAAATGGGATGCAGTGAATGAGTGAAATGAGATGCAGTGACTGATGGAAAGGTGATGCAGTAACTGAAGGAAATAGGATGCAGTGACTGAGGGAAATGAGATGCAGTATTTGTAGGAAGTAGGATGCAATCACTGAGTGAAATGCGATGCAGAGACTGAGGGAAAGGAGATGCTGTGACTATGGGAAATGGGATGCAGTGCGTGTTGGAAATTGAATGCATCGTCTGTGAGATACGGGAAACAGTGACTGTTGGAAACGGGATTCAGTGACTGTGGTGAAGGAGATGTAGTCACTGAGGGAAATGGGATGCAGTGACTGAGGGAAATGGGATGCAGTGACTGCATGAAATGGGATGCCGTCACTGAGTGAAATGTGTTTCAGTCACTGAGTGAAATGTGTTTCAGTCACTGAGTGAAATGTGTTTCAGTCACTGAGTGTAACGTGTTGCAGTCACTGAGTGAAATGGGATGAAGTGAATGAGGGAAATGGGATGCAGTGACTGACGGAAATTGAATGCAGCATCAGTGAGAAACGGGATGCAGTGACTGAGAAAAATGGGATCCAGCAACTGAGGGAAATGGAATGCCGTGACTGAGGGATATGGGATGCAGTGACTTACGGAAATGGGATGCAGTGACTGACGGAAATGGGATGCTGTGACTGTGGTGAAGGAGATGCAGTGATGGAGTGAATTGGGATGCAGTGACTGAGTGAAATGTGATGCAGTGACTGAGTGACATGTGATGCAGTGACTGCGTGAAATGGGATGCAGTGACTGCGTGAAATGGGATGCAGTGACTTCCTGAAATGCGATGCAGTGACTGCGTGAAATGCGATGCAGTGACTGCGTGAAATGCGATGCAGTGACTGCGTGAAATGCGATGCAGTGACTGACTGTAATGTGATTTAGTCACTGAGTGAACTGTGAGCAGTTACTGAGTGAAATGGGATGCAGTGGCTGAGTGAAATGAGATGCAGTGACTGAGTGAAATGGGATGCAGTGACTGAGTGAAATGAGATGCAGTGACTGAGTGAAACGGGCTGAAGTGACTTAGTGAAACGGGCTGCAGTGACTGAGAGAAATGGGCTGCAGTCACTGAGTGAAATCTGTTGCTGTCTCTGAGTGAAATGTGATGCATCACTGAGTTGAATGGGATGCAGGGACTGAGTGAAATGAGATGCAGTGACTGAGGGAAAAGGGATTCGGTATTTTTGGGAAGTAGGATGCAATCACTGAGTGAAATGCGATGCAGAGACTGTGGGAAAGGAGATGCTGTGACTATGGGAAATGGGATGCAGTGAGTGTGGGAAATTGAATGCAGCGTGTGTGAGATACGGGGAACAGTGAGTGATGAAAATGGGATGCAGTGACTATGGTGAAGGAGATGCAGTGATTGAGTGAAATGGGATGCAGTGACAGAGTGAAATGGGATGCAGTGTCTGCGTGAAATGCGGTGCAGTGACTGCGTGAAATGGGATGCAGTGACTGCTTCAAATGGGATGCAGTGACTGACGGAAATGGGATGCAGTGACTGACGGAAATGGGATGCAGTGACAGATGGAAACGGGATGCAGTGACTGAGTGAAATGGGATGCAGTGACTGAGTGAAATGCGATGCAGTGACTGAGTGAAATGCGATGCAGTGACTGAGTGAAATGCGATGCATTGACTGAGTGAAATGAGATGCACTGACTGATGGAAATTGGATGCAGTGACAGAGTGACATGAGCTGCAGTGACTGAGTGAAATGAGATGCATTGTTTGATGGAAGTCTGATGCAGTAACTGACGGAAATGAGATGCAGTGACTGAGGGAAATGGGATGCAGTGACTGAGGGAAATGGGATGCAGTGACTGAGTGAAATGTGATACAGTGGCTGAGTGAAATGGGATGCACTATTTTTGGGAGGTCGGATACAATCACTGATTATAATGAGATGCAGAGACTGTGGGAAAGGAGATGCTGTGTCTTTGGGAAATGGGATACAGTGAGTGTCGGAAATTGAATGCAGTGTCTGTGAGATACGGGAACCAGTGACTGATGGAAATGGGATGCTGTGACTGTGGAGAAGGAGATGCAGTGATGGAGTGAATTGGGATGCAGTGACTGAGTGATATGTGATGCAGTGACTGAGTGAAATGTGATGCAGTCACTGCGTGAAATGGGATGCAGTGACTGAGTGAAATGGGACGCAGTGACTAAGTGAAATGTGATTCAGTCACTGAGTGAAATATGATGCACTCACTGAGTGTACTGTGATTCAGTCACTGAGTGAACTGTGATGCAGTCACTGAGTGAAATGGGATGCAATGGCTGAGTGAAATGGGATGCAGTGACTGAGGGACATGGCATGCAGTGACTGAGGGACATGGGATGCCATGACTGAGGGACATGGGATGCCGTGACTGAGGGACATGGGATGCCGTGACTGAGGGACATGGGATGCCGTGACTGAGGGTCATGGGATGCCGTGACTGAGGGAAATGGGATGCAGTGACACACGGACATGGGATGCAGTGACACACGGACATGGGATGCAGTGACCTGAGGGAATTGGGATGCAGTGACTGAGTGAAATGGGATGCAGTGACTGCGTGAAATGCGGTGCAGTGACTGCGTGAAATGGGATGCAGTGACTGCTTCAAATGGGATGCAGTGACTGAGGGACATGGGGTGCAGTGACTTAGGGAGATGGGACGCAGTGACTGAGTGAAATGGGATGCAGTGACTGACTAAAATGGGATGAAGTGAATGAGTGAAATGGGATGCAGTGACTGAGGGAAGTGGGATGCAGTGACTGTGGGACGTGGGATGCAGTGAATGAGGGACGTGGGATGCTGTTACTGAGGAACATGGGATGCAGTGACTGCGTGAAATGGGATGCAGTGACTGAGGGAAATGGGATGCGGTGTCTGAGCGAAATGGGATGCGGTGTCTGAGGGAAATGGGATGCAGTGACTGAGGGACATGGGATGCAGTGCCTGAGGGACATGGGATGCATCGACTGAGTTAAATGTGATGCAGAGGCTGAATGAAATGGGATGCAGTGACTGAGTGAAATGTGATTCAGTCACTGAGTGAAATGGGATGCAGTCACTGAGTGAAATGGGATGCAGTCAGTGAGTGAAATGGGATGCAGTGACTGAGTGAAATGGGATGCAGTGACTGAGTGAAATGGGATGCAGTGACTGAGTGAAATGGGATGCAGTGACTGAGGGAAATGGGATGCAGTGACTGAGGGAAATGAGATACAGTGTCTTTTGGAAATGGGATCCTGCGACTGAAGTTAATGGGATGCAGTGACTGAGTGAAATGGGATGCAGTGACTGAGGGGAATGGGACGCAGTGAGTGTGTGGAAATTTAATGCAGGGTCTGAGAAATACGGGAAACAGTGACTGATGAAAATGGGATGCAGTGACTGTGGGACATGGGATGCAGTGACTGCGTGAAATGGGACGCAGTGACTGAGTGAAATGTGATGCACTGACTGACAGAAATGGGATGAAGTGAATGAGTGAAATGGGATGCAGTGACTGTGGGACGTGGGATGCAGTGACTGAGGGAATTGGATGCAGTGACTGAGGGACGTGGGATGCAGTGAATGACGGACGTGGGATGCAGTGACTGAGGGACATGGGATGCAGTGAATGACGGACGTGGGATGCAGTGACTGAGGGACATGGGATGCGGTGACTGAGTGAAATGGGATGCGGTGACTGAGTGAAATGGGATGCGGTGACTGAGTGAAATGGGATGCAGTGACTGAGGGACATGGGATGCAGTGACTGAGGGACATGGGATGCATCGGCTGAGTGAAATGCGATGCAGAGACTGAGGGAAAAGAGATGCTCTGACTGTAGGAAATGGGATGCAGTGAGTGTGGGAAATTGAATGCAGTGTCTGTGAGATACGGGAAACAGTGACTGTTGGAAATGGGATGCAGTGACTGTGGTGAAGGAGATGCAATGATTGAGTGAAATGGGATGCACTGACTGAGTGAAATGGGATGCAGTGACTGACTGAAATGGGATGAAGTGAATGAGTGAAATGGGACGCAGTGACTGAGTGAAATGGGATGCAGTGACTGACTGAAATGGGATGATGTGAATGAGTGAAATGGGATGCAGTGACTGAGGGACGTGGAATGCAGTGAATGACGGACGTGGGATGCAGTGACTGAGGGACATGGGATGCAGTGACTGAGTGAAATGGGATGTGGTGACTGAGTGAAATGGGATGCGGTGACTGAGGGAAATGGGATGCAGTGACTGAGGGACATGGGATGCAGTGACTGAGTGAAATGGGATGCGGTGACTGAGTGAAATGGGATGCGGTGACTGAGGGAAATGGGATGCAGTGACTGAGGGACATGGGATGCAGTGACTGAGGGACGTGGGATGCATCGGCTGAGTGAAATGCGATGCAGAGACTGAGGGAAAGGAGATGCTCTGACTGTCGGAAATGGGATGCAGTGAGTGTGGGAAATTGAATGCAGTGTCTGTGAGATACGGGAAACAGTGACTGTTGGAAATGGGATGCAGTGACTGTGGTGAAGGAGATGCAATGATTGAGTGAAATGGGATGCACTGACTGAGTTAAATGTGATGCAGAGGCTGAATGAAATGGGATGCAGTGACTGAGTGAAATGGGATGCAGTGACTGAGTGAAATGGGATGCAGTGACTGAGGGAAATGCGATGCCTTGACTGACGGAAATGGGATGCAGTGTCTGTTGGAAATGGGATGCAGTGACTGAGGGTAATGGGATGCAGTGACTGAGGGTGATGGGATGCAGTGACTGAGGGTGATGGGATGCAGTGACTGAGGGTAATGGGATGCAGTGACTGAGTGAAATGGGATGCAGTGACTGAGGGGAATCGGATGCAGTGACTGAGGGTAATGGGATGCAGTGACTGAGTGAAATGGGATGCAGTGACTGAGGGGAATCGGATGCATTGAATGAGGACAACGGGATGCAGTGACTGAGGACAATGGGATGCAGTGACTGAGGGCAATGGGATGCAATGACTGCGGGAAATGGGATGCAGTGACTGAGGGAAATGGGCTTCAGTGACTGGGAATTGGGATGCAGTGACTATGGGAAATGGAACGCAGTGACTGATTGAAATGGGACGCAGTGACTGATGGAAAGGAGATGCAGTGACTCTGTGAAATGGGATGCAGTGACTGAGTGAAATGGGATGCAGTGACTGAGTGAAATGGGATTGCCCTGACTGTGGAAAGGAGATGCAGTGTCTGAGGAAATGGGACGCGGTGACGGATGGTAATGGGATGCTCTGACTGAGTGTAAAGTGAAGCATTGAGTGAAATGGGATGCAGTGGCTGTGTGAAATGGGATGCAGTGGCTGTGTGAAATGGGATGCAGTGGCTGTGTGAAATGGGGTGCAGTGGCTGTGTGAATAGGGATGCAGTGACTGAGGGAAAGGAGATGCAGTGTCTGTTTGAAATGGGATGCTGCGACTCAAGTGAATGGGATGCTGTGTCTGTGGGGAATGGGATGCAGTGACTGTGGGGAATGGGATGCAGTGACTGTGGGGAATGGGATGCAGTGACTGAGTGAAATGGGATGCAGTGACTGAGGGATGTGGGATGCAGTGACTGAGGGACGTGGGATGCAGTGACTGAGGGACATGGGATGCAGTGACTGAGGGACATGGGATGCAGTGACTGAGGGAAATGGGATGCAGTGACTGAGGGAAATGAGATGCTGAGACTGAGTGAACTGGGCTGCAGTGACTGATGGAAATGTGATTCAGTGACTGCGTGAAATGGGATGCAGTGAATGAGTGAAATGAGATGCAGTGACTGATGGAAAGGTGATGCAGTAACTGAAGGAAATAGGATGCAGTGACTGAGGGAAATGAGATGCAGTATTTGTAGGAAGTAGGATGCAATCACTGAGTGAAATGCGATGCAGAGACTGAGGGAAAGGAGATGCTGTGACTATGGGAAATGGGATGCAGTGCGTGTTGGAAATTGAATGCATCGTCTGTGAGATACGGGAAACAGTGACTGTTGGAAACGGGATTCAGTGACTGTGGTGAAGGAGATGTAGTCACTGAGGGAAATGGGATGCAGTGACTGAGGGAAATGGGATGCAGTGACTGCATGAAATGGGATGCCGTCACTGAGTGAAATGTGTTTCAGTCACTGAGTGAAATGTGTTTCAGTCACTGAGTGAAATGTGTTTCAGTCACTGAGTGTAACGTGTTGCAGTCACTGAGTGAAATGGGATGAAGTGAATGAGGGAAATGGGATGCAGTGACTGACGGAAATTGAATGCAGCATCAGTGAGAAACGGGATGCAGTGACTGAGAAAAATGGGATCCAGCAACTGAGGGAAATGGAATGCCGTGACTGAGGGATATGGGATGCAGTGACTTACGGAAATGGGATGCAGTGACTGACGGAAATGGGATGCTGTGACTGTGGTGAAGGAGATGCAGTGATGGAGTGAATTGGGATGCAGTGACTGAGTGAAATGTGATGCAGTGACTGAGTGACATGTGATGCAGTGACTGCGTGAAATGGGATGCAGTGACTGCGTGAAATGGGATGCAGTGACTTCCTGAAATGCGATGCAGTGACTGCGTGAAATGCGATGCAGTGACTGCGTGAAATGCGATGCAGTGACTGCGTGAAATGCGATGCAGTGACTGACTGTAATGTGATTTAGTCACTGAGTGAACTGTGAGCAGTTACTGAGTGAAATGGGATGCAGTGGCTGAGTGAAATGAGATGCAGTGACTGAGTGAAATGGGATGCAGTGACTGAGTGAAATGAGATGCAGTGACTGAGTGAAACGGGCTGAAGTGACTTAGTGAAACGGGCTGCAGTGACTGAGAGAAATGGGCTGCAGTCACTGAGTGAAATCTGTTGCTGTCTCTGAGTGAAATGTGATGCATCACTGAGTTGAATGGGATGCAGGGACTGAGTGAAATGAGATGCAGTGACTGAGGGAAAAGGGATTCGGTATTTTTGGGAAGTAGGATGCAATCACTGAGTGAAATGCGATGCAGAGACTGTGGGAAAGGAGATGCTGTGACTATGGGAAATGGGATGCAGTGAGTGTGGGAAATTGAATGCAGCGTGTGTGAGATACGGGGAACAGTGAGTGATGAAAATGGGATGCAGTGACTATGGTGAAGGAGATGCAGTGATTGAGTGAAATGGGATGCAGTGACAGAGTGAAATGGGATGCAGTGTCTGCGTGAAATGCGGTGCAGTGACTGCGTGAAATGGGATGCAGTGACTGCTTCAAATGGGATGCAGTGACTGACGGAAATGGGATGCAGTGACTGACGGAAATGGGATGCAGTGACAGATGGAAACGGGATGCAGTGACTGAGTGAAATGGGATGCAGTGACTGAGTGAAATGCGATGCAGTGACTGAGTGAAATGCGATGCAGTGACTGAGTGAAATGCGATGCATTGACTGAGTGAAATGAGATGCACTGACTGATGGAAATTGGATGCAGTGACAGAGTGACATGAGCTGCAGTGACTGAGTGAAATGAGATGCATTGTTTGATGGAAGTCTGATGCAGTAACTGACGGAAATGAGATGCAGTGACTGAGGGAAATGGGATGCAGTGACTGAGGGAAATGGGATGCAGTGACTGAGTGAAATGTGATACAGTGGCTGAGTGAAATGGGATGCACTATTTTTGGGAGGTCGGATACAATCACTGATTATAATGAGATGCAGAGACTGTGGGAAAGGAGATGCTGTGTCTTTGGGAAATGGGATACAGTGAGTGTCGGAAATTGAATGCAGTGTCTGTGAGATACGGGAACCAGTGACTGATGGAAATGGGATGCTGTGACTGTGGAGAAGGAGATGCAGTGATGGAGTGAATTGGGATGCAGTGACTGAGTGATATGTGATGCAGTGACTGAGTGAAATGTGATGCAGTCACTGCGTGAAATGGGATGCAGTGACTGAGTGAAATGGGACGCAGTGACTAAGTGAAATGTGATTCAGTCACTGAGTGAAATATGATGCACTCACTGAGTGTACTGTGATTCAGTCACTGAGTGAACTGTGATGCAGTCACTGAGTGAAATGGGATGCAATGGCTGAGTGAAATGGGATGCAGTGACTGAGGGACATGGCATGCAGTGACTGAGGGACATGGGATGCCATGACTGAGGGACATGGGATGCCGTGACTGAGGGACATGGGATGCCGTGACTGAGGGACATGGGATGCCGTGACTGAGGGTCATGGGATGCCGTGACTGAGGGAAATGGGATGCAGTGACACACGGACATGGGATGCAGTGACACACGGACATGGGATGCAGTGACCTGAGGGAATTGGGATGCAGTGACTGAGTGAAATGGGATGCAGTGACTGCGTGAAATGCGGTGCAGTGACTGCGTGAAATGGGATGCAGTGACTGCTTCAAATGGGATGCAGTGACTGAGTGCAATGGGATGCAGTGACTGAGTGCAATGGGATGCAGTGACTGAGTGCAATGGGATGCAGTGACTGAGTGCAGTGGGATGCAGTGACTGAGTGAAATGGGGTGCAGTGACTGAGTGAAATGGGATGCATCACTGAGTTAAATGGGATGCAGTGACTGACGGAAATGGGATGCAGTGACAGATGGAAATGGGATGCAGTGACTGAGTGAAATGGGATGCAGTGACTGAGTGAAATGGGATGAAGTGACTGAGTGAAATGTGATGCAGTGACTGAGTGAAATGTGATGCAGCGACTGAGTGAAATGTGATGCAGTGACTGAGTGAAATGCGATGCAGTGACTGAGTGAAATGAGATGCACTGACTGATGGAAATTGGATGCAGTGACAGAGTGACATGAGCTGCAGTGACTGAGTGAAATGAGATGCATTGTTTGATGGAAGTATGATGCAGTAACTGACGGAAATGAGATGCAGTGACTGAGGGAAATGGGATGCAGTGACTGAGTGAAATGGGATGCAGTGACTGAGTGAAATGCGATGCAGTGACTGAGTGAAATGCGATGCAGTGACTGAGGGACATGGGATGCCGTGACTGAGGGACATGGGATGCCGTGACTGAGGGACATGGGATGCCGTGACTGAGGGACATGGGATGCCGTGACTGAGGGTCATGGGATGCCGTGACTGAGGGAAATGGGATGCAGTGACACACGGACATGGGATGCAGTGACACACGGACATGGGATGCAGTGACCTGAGGGAATTGGGATGCAGTGACTGAGTGCAATGGGATGCAGTGACTGAGTGCAATGGGATGCAGTGACTGAGTGCAATGGGATGCAGTGACTGAGTGCAGTGGGATGCAGTGACTGAGTGAAATGGGGTGCAGTGACTGAGTGAAATGGGATGCATCACTGAGTTAAATGGGATGCAGTGACTGACGGAAATGGGATGCAGTGACAGATGGAAATGGGATGCAGTGACTGAGTGAAATGGGATGAAGTGACTGAGTGAAATGTGATGCAGTGACTGAGTGAAATGTGATGCAGTGACTGAGTGAAATGTGATGCAGTGACTGAGTGAAATGTGATGCAGTGACTGAGTGAAATGTGATGCAGTCACTCAGTGAAATGTGATGCAGTGACTGAGTGAAATGTGATGCAGTGACTGAGTGAAATGGGATGCAGTGACTGAGTGAAATGTGATGCAGCGACTGAGTGAAATGAGATGCACTGACTGATGGAAATTGGATGCAGTGACAGAGTGACATGAGCTGCAGTGACTGAGTGAAATGAGATGCATTGTTTGATGGAAGTATGATGCAGTAACTGACGGAAATGAGATGCAGTGACTGAGGGAAATGGGATGCAGTGACTGAGCGAAATGGGATGCAGTATTTTTGTGAAGTCGGATGCAATCACTGATTGAAATGAGATGCAGAGACTGTGGGAAAGGAGATGCTGTGTCTTTGGGAAATGGGATACAGTGAGTGTCGGAAATTGAATGCAGTGTCTGTGAGATACGGGAACCAGTGACTGATGGAAATGGGATGCTGTGACTGTGGAGAAGGAGATGCAGTGATGGAGTGAATTGGGATGCAGTGACTGAGTGAAATGTGATGCAGTGACTGAGTGAAATGTGATGCAGTGACTTAGTGAAATGGGATGCAATGACTGCGTGAAATGGGATGCAGTGACTGCGTGAAATGGGACGCAGTGACGAAGTGAAATGTGATTCAGTCACTGAGTGAAATATGATGCACTCACTGAGTGTACTGTGATTCAGTCACTGAGTGAACTGTGATGCAGTCACTGAGTGAAATGGGATGCAATGGCTGAGTGAAATGGGATGCAGTGACTGAGTGAAATGGGATGCAGTGACTGAGCGACATGGGATGCAGTGACTGAGGGACATGGGATGCAGTGACTGAGTGAAATGGGTTGCAGTGACTGAGTGAAATGGGATGCAGTGACTGAGTGAAATGGGATGCAGTGACTGAGGGACATGGGATGCAGTGACTGAGGGACATGGGATGCAGTGACTGAGGGAAATGGGACGCAGTGACTGAGTGAAATGGGACGCAGTGACTGAGTGAAATGGGACGCAGTGACTGAGTGAAATGGGATGCAGGGACTGAGGGACGTGGGATGCAGTGACTGAGGGACGTGGGATGCAGTGACTGAGGGACATGGGATGCAGTGACTGAGGGAAATGGGATGCAGTGACTGAGTGAAATGAGATGCAGTGTCTGAGGGACATGTGATGCAGTGACACACGGACATGGGATGCACTGACACATGGACATGGGATGCAGTGACTGAGACAATTGGGATGCAATGACTGAGGGAAATGGGATGCACTGACCGAGTGGAATGAGATGATGTGACTGAGGGAAATGGATGCAGTGACTGCGTGAAATGGGATGCAGTGAATTAGTGAAATGAGATGTAGTGACTGATGGAAATGTGATGCAGTTACTGTGGGACATGGGATGCAGTGACTAAGGGAAATGGGATGCAGTGACTGAGGGAAATGGGATTCAGTGAGTGTGGGAAATTGAATTCATCGTCTGTGAGATACGGGAAACAGTGACTGATGGAAATGTGATGCAGTGACTGCGGTGAAGGAGATGCAGTGATTGAGTAAATGTGATGCAGTGACTGAGTGAAATGTGATGCAGTGACTGAGTGAAATGTGATGCCGTGACTGAGTGAAATGTGATGCCGTGACTGAGTGAAATGTGATGCCGTGACTGAGTGAAATGTGATGCAGTGACTGAGTGAAATGGGATGCACTGACCGAGTGAAATGAGATGCAGTGACTGAGGAAAATGGGATGCAATCACTGAGTGAATTGCGATGCAGAGACTGAGGGAAAGGAGATGCTGTGACGATGGGAAATGGAATGCAGTGAGGGTGGGAAATTGAATGCAGCGTCTGTGAGATGAGGGAAACAGTGACTGATGGAAATGGGATGCAGTGACTATGGTGAAGGAGATGCAGTGATTGAGTGAAATGGGATGCAGTGACTGAGTAAAATACGATGCAGTGACTGAGTGAAATGTGATGCAGTGACTGCGTGAAATGGGATGCAGTGACTATGGTGAAGGAGATGCAGTGATTGAGTGAAATGGGATGCAGTGACTGAGTAAAATACGATGCAGTGACTGAGTGAAATGTGATGCAGTGACTGCGTGAAATGGGATGCAGTGACTGTGGTGAAGGAGATGCAGCGACTGTGGTGAATGAGATGCAGTGACTGAGGGAAATGGGATGCAGTGACTGAGGGAAATGGGATGCAGTGACTGAGTGAAATGGGATGCAGTGACTGAGGGATTTGGGAAGCAGTGACTGAGTGAAAGAAGATGCACTGTCTGATGGAAATGTGATGCAGTGACAGAGTGACATGAGCTGCTATGACAGAGGTACTGGGAAGGAGTGACTGAGCTAATAGGGAAACTGTGCCCGAGCGGGCTTGGGGTTCAGTGACTGAGGGAAATGGGATACAGTGCCTGACTGAAAAGGGACGCACTGACTGAGTGAAATGTGATGCAGTGACTGAGGGACATGGGATGCAGTGACTGAGGGACATGGGATGCAGTGACTGAGGGACATGGGATGCAGTGACTGAGGGACATGAGATGCAGTGACTGAGAGCCATGGGATGCAGTGACACACGGACATGGGATGCAGTGACGCACGGACATGGGATGCAGTGACTGAGGGAAATGGGATGCAGTCTTTGTAGGAAGGAGGATGCAATCACTGAGTGAAATGCGATGCAGAGACTGAGGGAAAGGAGATGCTGTGAATATGGGAAATGGGATGCAGTGAGTGTGGGAAATTGAATGCATCGTCTGTGAGATACGGGAAATAGTGACTGATGGAAATGTGATGCAGTGACTGTGGTGTAGGAGATGCAGTGATTGAGTGAAATGGGATGCAGTGACTGACGGAAATGGGATGCAGTGACAGATGGAAATGGGATGCAGTGACTGAGTGAAATGGGATGACGTGACTGAGTGAAATGCGATGCAGTGACTGAGTGAAATGCGATGCAGTGACTGAGTGAAATGCGATGCAGTGACTGAGTGAAATGCGATGCAGTGACTGAGTGAAATGCGATGCAGTGAATGAGTGAAATGAGATGCACTATTTTTGGGAAGTAGGATGCAATTACTGATTGAAATGTGATGCAGAGACTGTGGGAAAGGAGATGTTGTGACGATGGGAAATGGGATGCAGTGACTGAGTGAAATGGGATGCAGTGACTCAGTGAAATGTGATTCAGTCACTGAGTGAAATGTGATTCCGTCACTGAGTGAAATATGATGCACTCACTGAGTGTACTGTGATTCAGTCACTGACTGAACTGTGATGCAGTCACTGAGTGAACTGTGATGCAGTCACTGAGTGAAATGGGATGCAGTGGCTGAGGGAAATGTCATGCAGTGACTGAGTGAAATGGGATGCAGTGACTGAGGGAAATGGGATGCAGTGACTGAGGGAAATGGGATGCAGTGACAGAGTGACATGAGCTGCAGTGTCTGATGGAAATGTGATGCAGTACCTGAGGGAAATGGGATGCAGTGACTGAGGTAGTGGGAATGAGTGACTGAGTTCATGGGGATGCAGTGCCTGAGCGGACTTGGGGTGCAGTGAGTGAGGGAGATGGGATACAGTGCCTTAGTGAAATGAGATGCAGTGACTGAGGGAAATGGGATGCAGTGACTGAGTGAAATGAGATGCAGTGACTAAGGGAAATGGGATGAGGTGACTGAGTGACATGGGATGCAGTGACTGAGGGACATGGGAAGCACTGACTGACTGAAATGGGATGCAGTGACTGACTGAAATGGGATGCAGTGACTGAGTGAAATGGGATGCAGTGACTGATTGAAATGGGATGCAGTGACTGAGTGATAATGGGATGCAGTGACTGATGGAAATGGGATGCAATGCCTGAACGAAATGCGATGCAGTGACTAAGGAAAGGACATGCAGTGACTGTGGGAAATGGGATGCACTGACTGAGTGAGATCGGGTGCCGGGACTGTGGGGAGTAGGGTGTGGTGATTGATGGAAATTGATTCACTGTCTCAGTTGAACAGGATTCACTGTCTCCGTTAAATGGGATGCAGTGACTGAGTGAAATGGGATGCAGTGACTGAGTGAAATGGGATGCAGTGACTGAGTGAAATGGGATGCAGTGACTGATTGAAATGGGATGCAGTGACTGAACGAAATGAGATGCAGTGACAGAGGGAAATGAGATGCAGTGAATGAGGGACAGAAGGTGCCGTGAATGAATGAAATGAGGTGCCATGACTGAGGGAAAGTAGATGCAGTGACTGAGGGAAAGTAGATGCAGTGACTAAGGGAAAGGAGATGCAGTGACCATGGGAAATGGGTTGCAGTGACTGTGAGAAATGTTTGCAGTGACTGTGAGAAAAGGGAGGCAGTGACTGAGGGAAATGGGATGCAGTGACTGAGTGAAATAGGATGCAGTCACTGAGTGAAATGGGATGCAGTGACTGAGTGAAATGGGGTGCTGTGACTGACTGAAATGGGATGCTGTGACTGAGGGAAATGGGAAGCAGTGACTGTGGGAATTGGGATACAGTGACTGAGTGCAATGGGATGCAGTCACTGTGTGAAATAGGATGCAGTCACTGAGTGAAATGTGATGCAGTGACTGACTGAAAAGCGATGCAGTGTCTGAGTGAAAAGGGATGCAGTGACCGAGGGTAATGTGATGCAGTGATTGACTGAAAAGCGATGCAGTGTCTGAGTGTAAAGGGATGCCGTGTCTGAGTGTAAAGGGATGCAGTGACCGAGGGTAATGTGATGCAGTGACTGAGTGAAATGGGATGCAGTGACTGAGTGAAATGGGATGCAGTGACTGAGGGAAATGAGATGCAGTGACAGAGGGAAATGAGATGCAGTGAATGAGGGACAGAAGGGGCCGTGAATGAATGAAATGAGGTGCCATGACTGAGGGAAAGTAGATGCAGTGACTGAGGGAAAGTAGATGCAGTGACTGAGGGAAAGGAGATGCAGTGACCATGGGAAATGGGCTGCAGTGACTGTGAGAAATGTTTGCAGTGACTGTGGGAAAAGGGAGGCAGTGACTGAGGGAAATGGGATGCAGTGACTGAGTGCAATGGGATGCAGTGACTGAGTGCAATGGGATGCAGTGACTGAGTGCAATGGGATGCAGTGACTGAGTGCAATGGGATGCAGTGACTGAGTGCAATGGGGTGCAGTGACTGAGTGAAATGGGGTGCTGTGACTGAGTGAAATGGGGTGCTGTGACTGAGTGAAAAGGGATGCAGTGACCGAGGGTAATGTGATGCAGTGACTGAGTGAAATGGGATACAGTGACTGAGTGAAATGGGATGCTGTGACTGAGGGTAATGGGATGCACTGTCTCAGTTCAATGAGATTCACTGTCTCAGTTCAATGAGATTCACTGTCTCAGTTCAATGAGATTCACTGTCTCAGTTCAATGAGATTCACTGTCTCAGTTAAATGGGATGCAGTGACTGAGTGAAATGGGATGCTGTGACTGAGGGAAATGGGATGCAGTGACTGTGGGAATTGGGTTGCAGTGACTATAGGAAAAGGTTGCAGTGACTGAGTGAAATGTGATGCAGTGACTGAGTGAAATGCGATGCAGTGACTGAGTGAAATGCGATGCAGTGACTGCGTGAAATGTGACGCAGAGGCTGAGGGAAAGGAGATGCAGTGACTGACTGAAATGGGAGGGAGTGACTGAGTGAAATGGGAGGGAGTGACTGAGTGAAATGGGAGGCAGTGACTGAGTGAAGTGGGAGGCAGTGACTGAGTGAAATGTGATGCAGTCACTGAGGGAAATGAGATGCAGTGACTGAGTGAAATGGGATGCAGTGCCTGAGTGAAATGGGATGCAGTGACTGAGTGAAATGGGATGCAGTGACTGAGTGAAATGGGATGCAGTGACTGAGTGAAATGGGACGCAGTGACTGAGTGCAATGGGACGCAGTGACTGAGGATAATGTGACACCGTGACTGTGGGGAATATTGCGCGGTGACTGATGGAAATGGATTTGCTGTCTCAGTTGAATAGGATTCACTCTCTCCATTAAATGGGATGCAGTGTCTGAGTGAAATGGGATGCAGTGACTGTGGGAAATGGGATATAGTGACTGAGAGAAATGGGATGCAGTCACTGAGGGAAATGAAATGCAGGGACTGAGGGTAATGAGACGCAGTGACTGAAGGAAATGCGATGCAGTGACTGAGTGATAATGGGAGGCAGTGACTGAGGGAAATGGGTTGCAGTGACTGGGGGAAATGGGTTGCAGTGACTGTGGGAAATGGGTTGCAGTGACTGAGGGAAATGGGATGCAGTGCCTGAGTGAAATGGGCTGCAGTGACTGATTGAAATGGGATGCAGTGACTGAGTGAAATGTGACGCAGTGACTGAGGGAAAGGAGATGCAGTGACTTACTGAAATGGGAGGTAGTGACTGACTGAAATGGGAGGGAATGACTGAGTGAAATGGGAGGCAGTGACTGAGTGAAGTGGGAGGCAGTGACTGAGTGAAATGTGATGCAGTCACCGAGTGAAATGTGATGCAGTCACCGAGGGAAATGAGATGCAGTGACTGAGGGTAATGTGAGGCAGTGGCTGAGTGAAATGCGATGCTGTGACTGAGGAAGGGACATGCAGTGACTGAGTGAAATGGGGTGCTGAGACTCGGTGAAATGTGATGCAGTGACTGAGTGAAATGGGATGCAGTCACTGAGTGAAATGGGATGCAGTCACTGAGGGAAATGAAATGCAGGGACAGAGGGTTATGAGACGCAGTGACTGAATGAAATGCGATGCAGTGACTGTGGGAAAGGAGATGCAGTGACTGGGGGAAATAGGTTGCAGTGACTGGGGGAAATGGGTTGCAGTGACTGAGGGAAATGGGTTGCAGTGACTGTGGCAAATGTGTTGCAGTGACTGTGGCAAATGTGTTTCAGTGACCTAGGGAAATGGGATGCAGTGAGTGAGGGAAATGGGCTGCAGTGCCTGAGTGAAATGGGCAGCAGTGCCTGAGTGAAATGGGCGGCAGTGCCTGAGTGAAATGGGATGCAGTGCCTGTGTGAAATGGGATGCAGTGACTGAGTGCAATGGGACGCAGTGACTGAGGATAATGTGATACCGTGACTGTGGGCAATATTGCGCGGTGACTGATGGAAATGGATTTGCTGTCTCAGTTGAATAGGATTCACTCTCTCCATTAAATGGGATGCAGTGTCTGAGTGAAATAGGATGCAGTGACTGTGGGAAATGGGATATAGTGACTGAGTGCAATGGGATGCAGTGACTGAGTGCAATGGGATGCAGTGACTGAGTGCAATGGGATGCAGTGACTGAGTGAAATGGGGTGCTGTGACTGAGTGAAATGGGGTGCTGTGACTGAGTGAAAAGGGATGCAGTGACCGAGGGTAATGTGATGCAGTGACTGAGTGAAATGGGATACAGTGACTGAGTGAAATGGGATGCTGTGACTGAGGGTAATGGGATGCACTGTCTCAGTTCAATGAGATTCACTGTCTCAGTTCAATGAGATTCACTGTCTCAGTTCAATGAGATTCACTGTCTCAGTTAAATGGGATGCAGTGACTGAGTGAAATGGGGTGCTGTGACTGACTGAAATGGGATGCTGTGACTGAGGGAAATGGGATGCAGTGACTGTGGGAATTGGGTTGCAGTGACTATAGGAAAAGGTTGCAGTGACTGAGTGAAATGTGATGCAGTGACTGAGTGAAATGCGATGCAGTGACTGAGTGAAATGCGATGCAGTGACTGCGTGAAATGTGACGCAGAGGCTGAGGGAAAGGAGATGCAGTGACTGACTGAAATGGGAGGGAGTGACTGAGTGAAATGGGAGGCAGTGACTGAGTGAAGTGGGAGGCAGTGACTGAGTGAAATGTGATGCAGTCACTGAGGGAAATGAGATGCAGTGACTGAGGGTAATGTGATGCAGTGGCTGAGTGAAATGCGATGCAGTGACTGAGGAAGGGACATGCAGTGCCTGAGTGAAATGGGCTGCAGTGCCTGAGTGAAATGGGCTGCAGTGCCTGAGTGAAATGGGCAGCAGTGCCTGAGTGAAATGGGCGGCAGTGCCTGAGTGAAATGGGATGCAGTGCCTGTGTGAAATGGGATGCAGTGACTGAGTGCAATGGGACGCAGTGACTGAGGATAATGTGATACCGTGACTGTGGGCAATATTGCGCGGTGACTGATGGAAATGGATTTGCTGTCTCAGTTGAATAGGATTCACTCTCTCCATTAAATGGGATGCAGTGTCTGAGTGAAATAGGATGCAGTGACTGTGGGAAATGGGATATAGTGACTGAGAGAAATGGGATGCAGTCACTGAGGGAAATGAAATGCAGGGACTGAGGGTCATGAGACGCAGTGACTGAAGGAAATGCGATGCAGTGACTGTGGGAAATGCGATGCAGTGACTGAAGTAAAGGAGATGCACTGACTTGGGGAAATGGGTTGCAGTGACTAGGGGAAATGGGTTGCAGTGACTGTGGGAAATGGGTTGCAGTGACTGAGGGAAATGGGATGCAGTGCCTGAGTGAAATGGGCTGCAGTGACTGAGTGAAATGGGATGCAGTGACTGAGTGAAATGGGATGCAGTGACTGAGTGAAATGGGATGCAGTGACTGGATGAAATGGGAGACAGTGACTGAGTGAAATGGGATGCAGTGACTGAGTGAAATGGGATGCACTGACTGAGTGAGATGAGATGCAGTGACTGAGGGACATGCGATGCTGTGACTGAGGGAAATGCGATGCAGTGACTGGATGAAATGGGAGACAGTGACTGAGTGAAATGGGATGCAGTGACTGTGGGAAGTGGGATATAGTGACTGAGTGAAATGGGATGCAGTCACTGAGGGAAATGAAATGCAGGGACTGAGGGTAATGAGACGCAGTGACTGAAGGAAATGTGATGCAGTGACTGTGGGAAATGGGATGCAGTGACTGAGTGAAATGCGATGCAGTGACTGAAGTAAAGGAGATGCAGTGACTTGGGGAAACGGGTTGCAGTGACTAGGGGAAATGGGTTGCAGTGACTGTGGGAAATGGGTTGCAGTGCCTGAGTGAAATGGGCTGCAGTGCCTGAGTGAAATGGGCTGCAGTGCCTGAGTGAAATGGGCTGCAGTGCCTGAGTGAAATGGGCGGCAGTGCCTGAGTGAAATGGGCGGCAGTGCCTGAGTGACATGGGATGCAGTGCCTGAGTGAAATGGGATGCAGTGACTGAGTGCAATGGGACGCAGTGACTGAGGATAATGTGATACCGTGACTTTGGGGAATATTGTGCGGTGACTGATGGAAATGGATTTGCTGTCTCATATGAATCGGATTCACTCTCTCCATTAAATGGGATGCTGTGACTGAGGGAAATGGGATGCAGTGACTGTGGGAATTGGGTTGCAGTGATTATAGGAAAAGGTTGCAGTGACTGAGGGAAATGGGATGCAGTGACTGAGGGAAATGGGAGGCAGTGACTATGGGAAATGGGATGCACTGACTGAGGGAAAGGAGATGCAGTGACTTTCTGAAATGGGAGGTAGTGACTGACTGAAATGGGAGGGAGTGACTGAGTGAAATGGGAGGCAGTGTCTGAGTGAAGTGGGAGGCAGTGACTGAGTGAAATGTGATGCAGTCCCCGAGTGAAATGTGATGCAGTGACTGAGGGTAATGTGATGCAGTGGCTGAGTGAAATGCGATGCTGTGACTGAGGAAGGGACATGCAGTGACTGAGTGAAATGGGGTGCTGAGACTCGGTGAAATGTGATGCAGTGACTGAGTGAAATGGGATGCAGTCACTGAGTGAAATGGGATGCAGTCACTGAGGGAAATGAAATGCAGGGACAGAGGGTTATGAGACGCAGTGACTGAATGAAATGCGATGCAGTGACGGTGGGAAAGGAGATGCAGTGACTGGGGGAAATAGGTTGCAGTGACTGGGGGAAATGGGTTGCAGTGACTGTGGGAAATGGGTTGCAGTGACTGTGAGAAATGTTTGCAGTGACTGTGGGAAATGGGCTGCAGTGACTGAGGGAAATGGGGTGCTGTGACTGAGTGAAATGGGGTGCTGTGACTGAGTGAAATGGGGTGCTGTGACTGACTGAAATGGGATGCAGTGACTGAGGGAAATGGGAAGCAGTGACTGTGGGAATTGGGATACAGTGACTGAGTGCAATGGGATGCAGTCACTGTGTGAAATAGGATGCAGTCACTGAGTGAAATGTGATGCAGTGACTGACTGAAAAGCGATGCAGTGTCTGAGTGAAAAGGGATGCAGTGACCGAGGGTAATGTGATGCAGTGACTGACTGAAAAGCGATGCAGTGTCTGAGTGTAAAGGGATGCAGTGACCGAGGGTAATGTGATGCAGTGACTGAGTGAAATGGGATGCAGTGACTGAGTGAAATGGGATGCAGTGACTGAGGGAAATGAGATGCAGTGACAGAGGGAAATGAGATGCAGTGAATGAGGGACAGAAGGGGCCGTGAATGAATGAAATGAGGTGCCATGACTGAGGGAAAGTAGATGCAGTGACTGAGGGAAAGGAGATGCAGTGACTGAGGGAAAGGAGATGCAGTGACCATGGGAAATGGGCTGCAGTGACTGTGAGAAATGTTTGCAGTGACTGTGGGAAAAGGGAGGCAGTGACTGAGTGCAATGGGATGCAGTGACTGAGTGCAATGGGATGCAGTGACTGAGTGCAATGGGATGCAGTGACTGAGTGAAATGGGGTGCTGTGACTGAGTGAAATGGGGTGCTGTGACTGAGTGAAATGGGGTGCTGTGACTGAGTGAAAAGGGATGCAGTGACCGAGGGTAATGTGATGCAGTGACTGAGTGAAATGGGATACAGTGACTGAGTGAAATGGGATGCTGTGACTGAGGGTAATGGGATGCACTGTCTCAGTTCAATGAGATTCACTGTCTCAGTTCAATGAGATTCACTGTCTCAGTTCAATGAGATTCACTGTCTCAGTTAAATGGGATGCAGTGACTGAGTGAAATGGGGTGCTGTGACTGACTGAAATGGGATGCTGTGACTGAGGGAAATGGGATGCAGTGACTGTGGGAATTGGGTTGCAGTGACTATAGGAAAAGGTTGCAGTGACTGAGTGAAATGTGATGCAGTGACTGAGTGAAATGTGATGCAGTGACTGAGTGAAATGCGATGCAGTGACTGAGTGAAATGCGATGCAGTGACTGCGTGAAATGTGACGCAGAGGCTGAGGGAAAGGAGATGCAGTGACTGACTGAAATGGGAGGGAGTGACTAAGTGAAATGGGAGGGAGTGACTGAGTGAAATGGGAGGCAGTGACTGAGTGAAGTGGGAGGCAGTGACTGAGTGAAATGTGATGCAGTCACTGAGGGAAATGAGATGCAGTGACTGAGGGTAATGTGATGCAGTGGCTGAGTGAAATGCGATGCTGTGACTGAGGAAGGGACATGCAGTGCCTGAGTGAAATGGGATGCAGTGCCTGAGTGAAATGGGATGCAGTGACTGAGTGAAATGGGATGCAGTGACTGAGTGAAATGGGACGCAGTGACTGAGTGCAATGGGACGCAGTGACTGAGGATAATGTGATACCGTGACTGTGGGGAATATTGCGCGGTGACTGATGGAAATGGATTTGCTGTCTCAGTTGAATAGGATTCACTCTCTCCATTAAATGGGATGCAGTGTCTGAGTGAAATGGGATGCAGTGACTGTGGGAAATGGGATATAGTGACTGAGAGAAATGGGATGCAGTCACTGAGGGAAATGAAATGCAGGGACTGAGGGTAATGAGACGCAGTGACTGAAGGAAATGCGATGCAGTGACTGTGGGAAATGGGATGCAGTGACTGAGTGAAATGCGATGCAGTGACTGATTGAAATGGGATGCAGTGACTGAGTGAAATGTGACGCAGTGACTGAGGGAAAGGAGATGCAGTGACTTACTGAAATGGGAGGTAGTGACTGACTGAAATGGGAGGCAGTGACTGAGTGAAGTGGGAGGCAGTGACTGAGTGAAATGTGATGCAGTCACCGAGTGAAATGTGATGCAGTCACCGAGGGAAATGAGATGCAGTGACTGAGGGTAATGTGATGCAGTGGCTGAGTGAAATGCGATGCTGTGACTGAGGAAGGGACATGCAGTGACTGAGTGAAATGGGGTGCTGAGACTCGGTGAAATGTGATGCAGTGACTGAGTGAAATGGGATGCAGTCACTGAGTGAAATGGGATGCAGTCACTGAGGGAAATGAAATGCAGGGACAGAGGGTTATGAGACGCAGTGACTGAATGAAATGCGATGCAGTGACTGTGGGAAAGGAGATGCAGTGACTGGGGGAAATAGGTTGCAGTGACTGGGGGAAATGGGTTGCAGTGACTGAGGGAAATGGGTTGCAGTGACTGTGGCAAATGAGTTGCAGTGACTGTGGCAAATGTGTTTCAGTGACCTAGGGAAATGGGATGCAGTGAGTGAGGGAAATGGGTTGCAGTGCCTGAGTGAAATGGGCTGCAGTGCCTGAGTGAAATGGGCAGCAGTGCCTGAGTGAAATGGGCGGCAGTGCCTGAGTGAAATGGGATGCAGTGCCTGTGTGAAATGGGATGCAGTGACTGAGTGCAATGGGACGCAGTGACTGAGGATAATGTGATACCGTGACTGTGGGCAATATTGCGCGGTGACTGATGGAAATGGATTTGCTGTCTCAGTTGAATAGGATTCACTCTCTCCATTAAATGGGATGCAGTGTCTGAGTGAAATAGGATGCAGTGACTGTGGGAAATGGGATATAGTGACTGAGAGAAATGGGATGCAGTCACTGAGGGAAATGAAATGCAGGGACTGAGGGTCATGAGACGCAGTGACTGAAGGAAATGCGATGCAGTGACTGTGGGAAATGCGATGCAGTGACTGAAGTAAAGGAGATGCACTGACTTGGGGAAATGGGTTGCAGTGACTAGGGGAAATGGGTTGCAGTGACTGTGGGAAATGGGTTGCAGTGACTGAGGGAAATGGGATGCAGTGCCTGAGTGAAATGGGCTGCAGTGACTGAGTGAAATGGGATGCAGTGACTGAGTGAAATGGGATGCAGTGACTGAGTGAAATGGGATGCAGTGACTGGATGAAATGGGAGACAGTGACTGAGTGAAATGGGATGCAGTGACTGAGTGAAATGGGATGCAGTGACTGAGTGAAATGGGATGCACTGACTGAGTGAGATGAGATGCAGTGACTGAGGGAAATGCGATGCTGTGACTGAGGGAAATGCGATGCAGTGACTGGATGAAATGGGAGACAGTGACTGAGTGAAATGGGATGCAGTGACTGTGGGAAGTGGGATATAGTGACTGAGTGAAATGGGATGCAGTCACTGAGGGAAATGAAATGCAGGGACTGAGGGTAATGAGACGCAGTGACTGAAGGAAATGTGATGCAGTGACTGTGGGAAATGGGATGCAGTGACTGAGTGAAATGCGATGCAGTGACTGAAGTAAAGGAGATGCAGTGACTGAGGGAAATGGGTTGCAGTGACTAGGGGAAATGGGTTGCAGTGACTGTGGGAAATGGGTTGCAGTGACTGAGTGAAATGGGCTGCAGTGCCAGAGTGACATGGGATGCAGTGCCTGAGTGAAATGGGATGCAGTGACTGAGTGCAATGGGACGCAGTGACTGAGTGCAATGGGACGCAGTGACTGAGGATAATGTGATACCGTGACTTTGGGGAATATTGTGCGGTGACTGATGGAAATGGATTTGCTGTCTCATTTGAATCGGATTCACTCTCTCCATTAAATGGGATGCTGTGACTGAGGGAAATGGGATGCAGTGACTGAGGGAAATGGGAGGCAGTGACTATGGGAAATGGGATGCACTGACTGAGGGAAATGGGATGCAGTGACTGAGGGAAATGGGAGGCAGTGACTATGGGAAATGGGATGCACTGACTGAGGGAAAGGAGATGCAGTGACTTTCTGAAATGGGAGGGAGTGACTGACTGAAATGGGAGGGAGTGACTGAGTGAAATGGGAGGCAGTGTCTGAGTGAAGTGGGAGGCAGTGACTGAGTGAAATGTGATGCAGTCCCCGAGTGAAATGTGATGCAGTGACTGAGGGTAATGTGATGCAGTGGCTGAGTGAAATGCGATGCTGTGACTGAGGAAGGGACATGCAGTGACTGAGTGAAATGGGGTGCTGAGACTCGGTGAAATGTGATGCAGTGACTGAGTGAAATGGGATGCAGTCACTGAGTGAAATGGGATGCAGTCACTGAGGGAAATGAAATGCAGGGACAGAGGGTTATGAGACGCAGTGACTGAATGAAATGCGATGCAGTGACGGTGGGAAAGGAGATGCAGTGACTGGGGGAAATAGGTTGCAGTGACTGGGGGAAATGGGTTGCAGTGACTGTGGGAAATGGGTTGCAGTGACTGTGAGAAATGTTTGCAGTGACTGTGGGAAATGGGCTGCAGTGACTGAGGGAAATGGGAGGCAGTGACTGAGTGAAATGGGGTGCTGTGACTGAGTGAAATGGGGTGCTGTGACTGACTGAAATGGGATGCTGTGACTGATGGAAATGGGATGCAGTGACTGTGGGAATTGGGTTGCAGTGACTAAAGGAAAAGGTTGCAGTGACTGAGGGAAATGGGATGCAGTGACTGAGGGAAATGGGAGGCAGTGACTATGGGAAATGGGATGCACTGACTGAGGGAGATGGGGTGCTCAGACTGAGTGAAATGTGATGCAGTGACTGAGGGAAATGCGATGCAGTGACTGAGTGAAATGTGATGCAGTGACTGAGTGAAATGTGATGCAGTGACTGAGGGAAAGGAGATGCAGTGACTTACTGAAATGGGAGGTAGTGACTGACTGAAATGGGAGGCAGTGACTGAGTGAAATGGGAGGCAGTGACTGAGTGAAGTGGGAGGCAGTGACCGAGTGAAATGTGATGCAGTCACTGAGGGAAATGAGATGCAGTGACTGAGGGTAATGTGATGCAGTGGCTGAGTGAAATGCGATGCTGTGACTGAGGAAGGGACATGCAGTGACTGAGTGAAATGGGATGCAGTCACTGAGTGAAATGGGCTTCAGTGCCTGAGTGAAATGGGCTGCAGTGCCTGAGTGAAATGGGATGCAGGGCCTGAGTGAAATGGGATGCAGCGACTGAGGGATAATGGGATGCAGTGCCTGATGGAAATGGGATGCACTGACTGAACGAAATGAGATGCAGTGACTGAGGGAAATGAGATGCAGTGACAGAGGGAAATGAGATGCAGTGACTGTGGGAAAGGAGATGCAGTGACTGTGGGAAATGGGATGCACTGCCTGAGTGAAATGGGATGCTGTGACTGAGTAAAATAGGATGCAGTCACTGTGGGAAATGAGTTGCAGTGACTGTACGAAAAGGTTGCAGTGACTGAGGGATTTGGGATGCAGTGACTGAGGGAAATGGAATGCTGTGACTGAGGAAAGGACATGCAGTGAATATGGGAAATGGGTTGCACTGACTGTGTGAGATGGGTTGCTCAGACGGAGAGAAATGTGATGCAGTGACTGAGGGAAAGGAGATGCAGTGACTGTGGGAAATGGAATGCACTGACTGAGGGTAATGGGATGCTGTGACTGAGTGTATTGGGATGCTGTGACTGAGAGAAATGGGATGCTGTGACTGAGTGAAATGGGATGCTGTGACTGTGGGAATTGGGTTGCAGTGACTGTGGGAAACGTTTGCTGTGACTGTGGGAAACGGGAGGCAGTGACTGAGGGAAACGGGAGGCAGTGACTGAGGGAAATGGGACGCAGTGACTTAGGAAATGACATGCAGTGACTGAGGGAAATTGGATGCAGTGATGTCTGCAATGGGAGGTCGTGACTGACTGAAATGGGAGGCAGTGACTGAGTGAAGTGGGAGGCAGTGACTGAGTGAAGTGGAATGCAGTGACTGAGGGAAATCGGATGCAGTGACTGAGGGTAATGGGAGGTAGTGACTGACTGAAATGGGAGGAAGTGACTGACTGAAATGGGATGCAGTGACTAGGTGAAATGGGATGCAGTGACTGAGTGAAATGGGATGCAGTGACTGAGTGCAATGGGATGCAGTGACTGAGAGAAATGGGAGGCAGTGACTGTGGGGAGTAGGGTGTGGTGACTGATGGAAATTGATTCATTGTCTCAGTTGAACAGGTTTCACTCTCTCTGTTAAATGGGATGCAGTGACTGAGGGAAATGGGATGCAGTGACTGAGGGAAATGGGATGCAGTGACTGAGGGAAATGGGATGCAGTGACTGAGGGAAATGGGATGCAGTGACTGAGGGAAATGGGAGGCAGTGACTTTGGGAAATGGGATGCACTGACTGAGTGAGATGGGGTGCTCAGACTGAGTGAAATGTGATGCAGTGACTGAGGGAAAGGAGATGCAGTGACTGACTGAAATTGGAGGTAGTGACTGACTGAAATGGGAGGGAGTGACTGAGTGAAGTGGGAGGCAGTGACTGAGTGAAGTGGGAGGCAGTGACTGAGGGTAATGGGATGCAGTGACTGAGGGTAATGGGATGCAGTGACTGAGGGTAATGGGATGCAGTGACTGAGTGAAATGAGATGCACAGATTGTGTGAAATGGGATGCACTGATTGTGTGAAATGGGATGCAGTCACTGTGTGAAATGGGACACAGTGACTCAGTGAAATGTGATTCAGTCACTGAGTGAAATGTGATTCCGTCACTGAGTGAAATATGATGCACTCACTGAGTGTACTGTCATTCAGTCACTGAGTGAACTGTGATTCAGTCACTGAGTGAACTGTGATGCAGTCACTGAGTGAACTGTGATGCAGTCGCTGAGTGAAATAGGATGCAGTGGCTGAGTGAAATGGGATGCAGAGACTGAGTGAAATGAGATGCAGTGACTGAGGGACATGAGTTGCAGTGACAGAAGTACTGGGAAGGAGTTTCTGAGTTAATAGGGAATCAGAGCCCGATTGGGCATGGGGTGCAGTGACTGAGGGAAATGGGATACAGTGCCTGACCGAAAAGGGACGCACTGACTGAGTGAAATGGGATGCAGTGACTGAGGGACATGGGATGCAGTGACTGAGGGACATGGGATGCAGTGACACACGGACATGGGATGCAGTGACACACGGACATGGATGCACTGACTGAGGGAATTATGATGCAGTGACTGCGTGAAATGGGATGCAGTGACTGCGTGAAATGGGATGCAGTGACTGAGTGCAATGCGATGCAGTGACTGAGTGCAATGCGATGCAGTGACTGAGTGCAATGCGATGCAGTGACTGCTTGAAATGGGATGCATCACTGAGTGCAATGGGATGCAGTGACTGGGTGAAATGGGATGCAGTGAATGATGGAAATTGGATGTAGTGAATGAGTGACATGAGCTGCAGTGTCTGATGGAAATGAGATGCAGTGACTGAGGGAAATGGGATGCAGTGACTGAGGGAAATGGATGAATGGGCCCCGCAGCCCTGCCCTGCTCACAGGGACTGCCCCTGCAGCCCTGACCCGCTCACAGCGACTTGCCCCCTGCAGCCCTGACCCGCTCACAGGGACTGGGCCCCGCAGCCGTGTCCCACTCACAGGGACTGGCCCCCGCAGCCCTGACCCGCTCACAGGGACTGGCCCCCGCAGCCCTGGCCCCGACAGCCCTGACCCGCTCACAGGGACTGGCCCCCGCAGCCCTGACACGCTCACAGGGACTGGGCCCCGCAGCCCTGTCCCGCTCACAGCGGACTGGGCCCCGCAGCCCTGTCCCGCTCACAGGGACTGGGCCCCGCAGCCCTGTCCCGCTCACAGTGGACTGGGCCCCGACAGCCCTGACCCGCTCACAGCGACTGGCCCCCGCAGCCCTGACACGCTCACAGGGACTGGGCCCCGCAGCCCTGTCCCACTCACAGGGGACTGGGCCCCGCAGCCCTGTCCCACTCACAGCGGACTGGGCCCCGCAGCCCTGTCCCGCTCACAGGGACTGGTCCCTGCACCCCTGTCCCGCTCACAGGGACTGGCCCCCGCACCTCGGTCCCGCTCACAGGGACTGGGCCCCGCAGCCCTGCCCTGCTCACAGGGGCTGGCCTCCGCAGCCCTGGCCCCGACAGCCCTGACCCGCTCACAGGGACTGGCCCTCGCAGCCCTGACACGCTCACAGGGACTGGGCCCCGCAGCCCTGTCCCGCTCACAGCGGACTGGTCCCCGCAGCCCTGTCCCGCTCACAGGGACTGGTCCCTGCACCCCTGTCCCGCTCACAGGGACTGGTCCCCGCACCCCTGTCCCGCTCACAGGGACTGGGCCCCGCACCCCTGTCCCGCTCACAGGGACTGGGCCCCGCAGCCCTCCCCTGCTCACAGGGACTGTCCCCGCAGCCCTTACCCGTTGACAGGTGCTGGCCCCCGCAGCCCTGACCCGCTCACAGCGACTTGCCCCCCCGACAGTCCTGTCCCGCTCACAGCGTACTACCCCCCGCAGCCCTGATCCGCTCACAGTGAACAACCCCCCGCAGTCCTGTCCCGCTCACAGTGAACAACCCCCCGCAGCCCTGACCCGCTCACAGGGACTGGCCCCCGCAGCCCGGACCCGCTCGCAGCATACTGCCCCTGGCAGCCGTGTCCCGCTCACAGCGGACTGGGCCCCGCAGCCCTGTCCCGCTCACAGTGTACTGCCCCCAGCAGCCCTCACCCGCTCACAGGGACTGCCCCCCGTAGCTTTGGCCCACTAACAAGGACTGGCCCTCAGCAGTTCTGTCCCGCTCACAGCGTACTGCCCCCGGCAGCCGTGTCTTGCTCACATTGTACTGCCCCCCGCAGCCCTGACCCGCTCACAGGGACTGGGCCCAACAGCCCTGACCCGCTCACAGGGACTGGGCCCCGCGGCCCTGACCCGCTCACAGGGACTGGGCCCTGCAGCCCTGTCCCACTCACAGCGTACTGCCCCCGGCAGCCGTGTCCCGCTCACAGGTACTGGCCCCCACAGCCCTGATCTTCTCACAGGGACTGGGCCCCGCAGCCCTGACCCGCTCACTGCGTACTGCCCCCCGCAGCCCTGAACCGCTCACAGCGTACTGCCCCCCGCAGCCGTGTCCCGCTAAAATGGACTGGGCCCCGGAGCACTGTCCCGCTCACAGCGACTGGCCCCCGCAGCCCTGACCCACTAACAGAGATTGGCCCCCGCAGCCCTGACCCGCTCACAGCGTACTGCCCCCGACAGCCGTGTCCCGCTCACAGCGGACTGGGCCCCGCAGCCGTGTCCCGCTCACAGCATACTGCCCCCGGCAGCCCTGACCCGCTCACAGGTACTGCCCCCCGCAGCCGTGTCCCACTAACAGGGACTGGGCCCCGCAGCCCTGTCCCACTAACAGCGTACTGTCCCCCGCAGCCTTGTCCCTCTCACAGCGGACTGGGCCTCTCAGCCATGTCCCGCTCACAGGGACTGGGCCCCGGAGCACTGTCCCGCTCACAGCGACTGGCCCCCGCAGCCCTGACCCACTAACAGGGACTTGCCCCCGCATCCCTGACCCGCTCACAGCGTACTGCCCCCCCAGCAGCTGTGTCCCGCTCACAGGGACTGGCCCCCACAGCCCTGATCTGCTCACAGGGACTGGGCCCCGCAGCCCTGACCCACTCACAGGGACTTGGCCCCGCAGTCCTGACCCACTCACAGCAACTTGCCCCCTGCAGTCCTGTCCCGCTCACAGCGTACTGACCCCCGCAGCCCTGACCCACTCACAGCGACTTTCCCGCCGCAGTCCTGTCCCGCTCACAGCGTACTGCCCCCCCGCAGCCGTGTCCCGCTTACAGGGTCTGGCCCCCGGAGCCCTGACCCACTCACAGGGACTTGGCCCCGCAGCCCTAACCTGCTCACAGCGACTTGCCCCCTGCAGCCCTGACCCGCTCACAGCGTACTGACCCCCGCAGCCCTGTCCCACTCACAGTGACTGACCCCCGCAGCCCTGACCCACTAACAGGTACTGGCCCCCGCAGCCCTGACCCGCTCACAGGGACTGGGCCCAACAGCCCTGACCCGCTCACAGGGACTGGGCCCCACAGCCCTGTCCCGCTCACAGCGTACTGACCCTGCAGCCTTGTCCCGCTCACAGGGACTGGGCCCCGGAGCACTGTCCCGCTCACAGCGACTGGCCCCGCAGCCCTGACCCACTAACAGGGTCTGGCCCCCGCAGCCCTGACCCGCTCACAGCGTACTGCCCCCGACAGCTGTGTCCCGCTCACAGCGGACTGGGCCCCGCAGCCCTGTCCCGCTCACAGCGTACTGCCCCCCGCAGCCCTGTCCCGCTCACAGGGACTAGCCACCGCAGATATTTCCCGCTCACAGGGACTGGGCCCAACAGCCCTGACCCACTCACAGGGACTGGGCCCCGCAGCCCTGTCCCGCTCACAGGGACTGGGCCCTGCAGCCCTGACCCGCTCACAGGTACTGGCCCCCGCAGCCCTGACCCGCTCACAGGGACTGGGCCCAACAGCCCTGACCCGCTCACAGGGACTGGGCCCCACAGCCCTGTCCCGCTCACAGCGTACTGACCCTGCAGCCTTGTCCCGCTCACAGGGACTGGGCCCCGGAGCACTGTCCCGCTCACAGCGACTGGCCCCCGCAGCCCTGACCCACTAACAGGGTCTGGCCCCCGCAGCCCTGACCCGCTCACAGCGTACTGCCCCCGACAGCCGTGTCCCGCTCACAGCGGACTGGGCCCCGCAGCCCTGTCCCGCTCACAGCGTACTGCCCCCCGCAGCCCTGTCCCGCTCACAGGGACTAGCCACCGCAGACATTTCCCGCTCACAGGGACTTGGCCCAACAGCCCTGACCCACTCACAGGGACTGGGCCCCGCAGCCCTGTCCCGCTCACAGGGACTGGGCCCTGCAGCCCTGTCCCACTCACAGCGTACTGCCCCCGCAGCCGTGTCCCGCTCACAGCAGATTGGGCCCCCGCAGCCCTGACCGCTCACGGACTGGCACCCGCAGCCCTGTCCCGCTTACAGGGTCTGGCCCCCGGAGCCCTGACCCACTCACAGGGACTTGGCCCCGCAGTCCTGACCCACTCACAGCAACTTGCCCCCTGCAGTCCTGTCCCGCTCACAGCGTACTGACCCCCGCAGCCCTGACCCACTCACAGCGACTTTCCCGCCGCAGTCCTGTCCCGCTCACAGCGTACTGCCCCCCGCAGCCGTGTCCCGCTTACAGGGTCTGGCCCCCGGAGCCCTGACCCACTCACAGGGACTTGGCCCCGCAGCCCTAACCTGCTCACAGCGACTTGCCCCTGCAGCCCTGACCCGCTCACAGCGTACTGCCCCCCGCAGCCGTGTCCCGCTAACAGGGACTGGGCCCCGCAGCCCTGTCCCGCTCACAGCCTACTGCACCCCGCAGCCGTGTCACGCTAAAAGGGACTGGGCCCTGGAGCACTGTCCCGCTCACAGCGACTGGCCCCCGCAGCCCTGACCCACTAACAGAGATTGGCCCCCAGCAGTCCTGACCCGCTCACAGCGACTTGCCTCCCGCAGTCCTGTCCCGCTCACAGCGTACTGCCCCCCGCAGCCGTGGCCCGCTTACAGGGTCTGGCCCCCGCAGCCCTGACCCACTCACAGGGACTTGGCCATGCAGTCCTAACCCGCTCACAGCGTACTGCCCCCCGCAGCCGTGTCCCGCTCACAGGGACTGGGCCCCGCAGCCCTGTCCCGCTCACAGGGACTGGCCCCCGCAGCCCTGACCCGCTGACAGGGACTGGGCCCCGCAGCCGTGAGCCGCTCACAGCGGCCTGGGCCCCGAAGCCCTGACCCGCTCACAGGGCCTGGCCCCCAGCAGTCCTGACCCGCTCACAGCGTACTGCCCCCCGCAGCCATGTCCCACTTACAGGGTCTGGCCCCCGGAGCCCTGACCCACTCACAGGGACTTGGCCCCCTGCAGTCTTGACCCGCTCACAGCGTACTGACCCCCGCAGCCCTGTCCCACTCACAGTGACTGGCCCCCGCAGCCCTGACCCGCTCACAGCGACTTGCCCGCCGAAGTCCTGTCCCGCTCACAGCTTACTGCCCCCCACAGCCGTGTCCCGCCCACAGAGACTGGCCCCCGGAGCCCTGTCGCGCTGACCGGGACCCTGGCCCCGCCGCCCTGACCCGCTGACAGTGACTGGGCCCTGCAGCCCTGTCCCGCTCACAGGGACCCTGGCCCCGCCGCCCTGACCCGCTGACAGTGACTGGGCCCTGCAGCCGTGAGCCGCTCACAGCGGCCTGGGCCCCGCAGCCCTGACCCGCTCACAGGGCCTGGCCCCCCGCAGTCCTGACCCGCTCACAGCGACTTGCCCCCTGCAGTCCTGACCCGCTCACAGCGTACTGACCCCCGCAGCCCTGACCCACTAACACGGACGGGCCCGCGCAGCCCTGTCCCGCTCACAGCGGACTGGGCTCCGCAGCCCTGTCCCGCTCACAAGGTATTGCCCCCCGCAGCCCTGTCCCGCTCCCAGACTGGCCCCCGCAGCCCTGTCCCGCTCACAGGGACTGGGCCCCACAGCCCTGACCCGCTTCACAGTGACTTTCCCCCTCAGTCCTGACCCCCTCACAGGGACTGTCCCCCGCAGCCCTGACCCGCTCCCGGACTGGCCCCCGCAGCCCTGTCGCGCTGACAGGGACTGGGCCACGCCGCCCTGACCTGCTCACAGCGGCCTGGGCCCCGCCGCCCTGACCCGCTCACGGCGGCCTGCCCCCTCAGTCCTGACCTGCTCGCAGTGACCTGGACCCCGAAGCCCTGACCCGCTCACGGCGGCCTGCCCCCTCAGTCCTGACCCGCTCGCAGTGGCCTGGACCCCGAAGCCCTGACCCGCCACAGTGGCCTGCCCCCGCCGCCCTGACCCGCTTGCAGCGGCCTGGGCCCTGCCGCCCTGACCCACTCACCGCGGCCTGGGCCCTGCGGACCTGTGCCGCTCATAGCGGCCTGACCCCTGCGCCTTGACCCGCTCACAGCAGCCTGCCCTCGCTGCCCTGACCCGCTGACAGGGACTGGGCCCCGCAGTCCTGACCCGCTCACAGCGGCTCGCTCCCACAGACCTGACCCGCTCACAGCGACTGGCCCCAGCAGCCCTGACCCGCTCACAGCGACTTGCCCCCTCCAGTCCTGTCGTGCTCGCAGCGACTTGCCCCGCAGCCCTGACCTGCTCACAGGGACTGGCCCCCACAGCCCTGTCGCGCTCACAGCGACTTGCCCCCTGCAGTCCTGTCGCGCTCACAGTGACTTGCCCCCTCATTCCTGTCCCACTGTCGGGGGTCGGCCCCCGCAGCCCTGTCCCACTGACGGGGGCCGGCCGCCGCAGCCCAGACCCGCTCACGGGATCCGGCCCCCGCAGCCCTGTCGCGCTGACGGCGTCCGGCCCCCGAAGCCCTGTCGCGCGGACAGGGACTGGCCCCCATAGCCCTGTCCCACTCATAGGGACTGGCCCCTGCAGCCCAGTCCCGCTCACAGGGACTGGCCCCCGCGGCCCAGACCTGCTCACAGGGACTGGCCCCCGCAGCCCTGTCCCGCTTACAGGGACTGGCCCCCGCAGCCCTGTCCCGCTTACAGGGACTGGCCCCCGCAGCCCTGTCCCGCTTACAGGGACTGGCCCCCGCAGCCCTGACCCGCGCTCAGGGACTGGCCCCCGCAGCCCTGACCCGCTCACAGCGATTTGCCCCCGCAGTCCTGTCCCGCTGACAGGGACTCGCCCCCGCAGCTCTGTCCCGCTGACAGGGACTGGTCCCCTCAGCCCTGTCCCGCAGACAGGGACTGGCCCCCTCAGCCCTGTCCTGCTGACAGGGTCTGGCCCCCTCAGCCCTGTCCTGCTGACAGGGACTGGCCCCCGCAGCCCTGTCCCGCTGACAGGGACTGGACCCCGCAGCCCTGTCCCGCTGACAGGGACTGGACCCCGCAGCCCTGTCCCGCTGACAGGGACTGGACCCCGCAGCCCTGTCCCGCTGACAGGGACTCGCCCCCGCAGCCCTGTCCCGCTGACAGGGACTCGCCCCCGCAGCCCTGTCCCGCTGACAGCGATTTGCCCGCGCATCCCTGTCCCGCTGACAGTGATTTGCCCCCGCACTCCTGTCCCGCTCACAGCGGTTTGCCCCCGCAGTCCTGTCCCGCTGACAGGGACTGGCCCCCGCAGCTCTGTCCCGCTGACAGGGACTGGCCCCCTCAGCCCTGTCCCGCTGACAGGGACTGGCCCCCGCAGCCCTGTCCCGCTGACAGGGACTGGCCCCCGCAGCCCTGTCCCGCTGACAGGGACTGGCCCCCGCAGCCCTGTCCCGCTGACAGGGACTGGACCCCGCAGCCCTGTCCCGCTGACAGGGACTGGCCCCCGCAGACCTGTCCCGCTGACAGGGACTGGCCCCCGCAGACCTGTCCCGCTGACAGGGACTCGTCCCCGCAGCCCTGTCCCGCTGACAGGGACTGGCCCCCGCAGTCCTTTCCCACTGACAGGGACTGGCACCTGCAACGCTGTCCCGCTGACAGGGACTGGCCCCCGCATCCCTGACCCGCTCAGAGGGACTGGCACCCACAGTCCTGACCCGCTCACAGCGATTTTCCCCCGCAGTCCTGTCCCGCTGACAGGGACTCGCCCCCGCAGCCCTGTCCCGCTGACAGCGATTTGCCCGCGCATCCCTGTCCCGCTGACAGTGATTTGCCCCCGCACTCCTGTCCCGCTCACAGCGGTTTGCCCCATGCAGTCCAGTCACGCTCACAGCGACTTGCTCCCTCAGTCCTGACCCGCTCATCGGGACTGACCCCCGCAGCCCTGACCCGCTCACAGCGATTTGTCACACGCAGCCCTGACCCGCTCACAGGTTTGGCCCCCGCATTGCTGTCGCTGTCAGAGCAGCTGGCCCCCGCAGGCCTGACCGGCTCGCAGCGATTTGCCCCCAGCAGTCCTGTCGCGCTCTCAGGAACTGGCCCCTGCAGCCCTGTCCAGCTGACAGCAACGGGCCCCCGCAGTCCTGACCTGCTCACAGGGACTGGCCCCCGCAGCCCTGACCCGTTCCCGGACTGTCCCCCGCACCCCTGTCGCGCTCACAGGGACTGGGCCCCGCCTCCCTGTCCCGCTCACAGCGGCTGGCCCCCACCGCCCTGACCCGCTCACAGCAGCCTGCCCCCACCGCCCTGACCTGCTCACAGCGGCCTGCACCTCCGCCCTGTCCCACTCACAGTGTATTGCCCCCCGCAGCCCTGTCCCGCTCACAGCGTATTGCCCCCTGCAGTCCAGACCCGCTGACAGCGGCCTGCCCCCGCCGCCCTGACCCTCTCACAGCGGCCTGCCCCTGCCGCCCTGACCCGCTCACAGCGTATTGCCCCCTGCAGTCCAGACCCGCTGACAGCGGCCTGCCCCCGCCGCCCTGACCCGCTCACAGCGTATTGCCCCCTGCAGTCCAGACCCGCTGACAGCGGCCTGCCCCCGCCACCCTGACCCGCTCACAGCGGCCGGCCCCCGCAACCCGGTCCCGCTCACAGCGTATTGCCCCCTGCAGTCCTGACCCGCTCACAGTCGCCTGCCCACTCAGTCCTGACCCGCTCATAGGGGCTGGCCCCCACAGCCCTGTCCCGCTCACAGCGGCTCGCTCCAGCAGCCCTGACCCGCTCACAGCGACTTGCCCCCTCCAGTCCTGTCGTGCTCGCAGCGACTTGCCCCGCAGCCCTGACCTGCTCACAGGGACTGGCCCCCACAGCCCTGTCGCGCTCACAGTGACTTGCCCCCTCATTCCTGTCCCACTGACGGGGGCCGGCCCCCGCAGCCCTGTCCCACTGACGGGGCCCGGCCCCCGCAGCCCAGACCCGCTCACGGGATCCGGCCCCCGCAGCCCTGTCGCGCTGACGGCGTCCGGCCCCCGAAGCCCTGTCGCGCGGACAGGGACTGGCCCCCATAGCCCTGTCCCACTCATAGGGACTGGCCCCTGCAGCCCAGTCCCGCTCACAGGAACTGGCCCCCGCGGCCCAGACCTGCTCACAGGGACTGGCCCCCGCAGCCCTGTCCCGCGCTCAGGGACTGGCCCCCGCAGCCCTGTCCCGCGCTCAGGGACTGGCCCCCGCAGCCCTGACCCGCGCTCAGGGACTGGCCCCCGCAGCCCTGACCCGCGCTCAGGGACTGGCCCCCGCAGCCCTGACCCGCTCACAGCGATTTGCCCCCGCAGTCCTGTCCCGCTGACAGGGACTCGCCCCCGCAGCCCTGTCCCGCTGACAGGGACTGGTCCCCTCAGCCCTGTCCCGCAGACAGGGTCTGGCCCCCTCAGCCCTGTCCTGCTGACAGGGACTGGCCCCCGCAGCCCTGACCCGCTCACAGCGATTTGCCCGCGCAGCCCTGTCGCGCTCTCAGGAAATGGCCCCTGCAGCCCTGTCCAGCTGACAGCAACGGGCCCCCGCAGTCCTGTCCCGCTGACAGGGACTCGCCCCCGCAGCTCTGTCCCGCTGACAGGGACTGGTCCCCTCAGCCCTGTCCCGCAGACAGGGACTGGCCCCCTCAGCCCTCTCCTGCTGACAGGGACTGGCCCCCGCTGACCTGTCCCGCTGACAGGGACTGGCCCCCGCTGACCTGTCCCGCTGACAGGGACTGGCCCCCGCAGCTCTGTCCCGCTGACAGGGACTGGTCCCCTCAGCCCTGTCCCGCAGACAGGGACTGGCCCCCGCAGCCCTGTCCCGCTGACAGGGACTGGACCCTGCAGCCCTGTCCCGCTGACAGGGACTCGCCCCCGCAGCCCTGTCCCGCTGACAGGGACTGGTCCCCTCAGCCCTGTCCCGCAGACAGGGTCTGGCCCCCTCAGCCCTGTCCTGCTGACAGGGACTGGCCCCCGCAGCCCTGACCCGCTCACAGCGATTTGCCCGCGCAGCCCTGTCGCGCTCTCAGGAAATGGCCCCTGCAGCCCTGTCCAGCTGACAGCAACGGGCCCCCGCAGTCCTGTCCCGCTGACAGGGACTCGCCCCCGCAGCTCTGTCCCGCTGACAGGGACTGGTCCCCTCAGCCCTGTCCCGCAGACAGGGACTGGCCCCCTCAGCCCTCTCCTGCTGACAGGGACTGGCCCCCGCTGACCTGTCCCGCTGACAGGGACTGGACCCCGCAGCCCTGTCCCGCTGACAGGGACTGGCCCCCGCAGACCTGTCCCGCTGACAGGGACTGGCCCCCGCAGCCCTGTCCCGCTGACAGGGCCTGGCCCCCGGACCCCTGACCCGCTCACAGGGACTTGTCCCCGCAGCCCTGTCCCGCTTACAGGGACTGGCCCTCAGCAGTCCTGACCCGCTCACAGTGTACTGCCCCCCGCAGCCGGGTCCCGCTCACAGCGGACTGGGCCCCGCAGCCCTGTCCCTCTCACAGGGACTGTGCCACGCCGCCCTGTCGCGCTGACAGGGACTGGGCCCCGCCTCCTTGTCCCGCGCAAAGTTACTTGCCCCCGCAGCCCTGACCCCCTCACAGTGACTTTCCCCCTCAGTCCTGACCCCCTCACAGGCACTGTCCCCCGCAGCCCTGACCCGCTCACAGGGACTGGCCCCCGCAGTCCTGTCCCGCTGACAGGGACTCGCCCCCGCAGCTCTGTCCCGCTGACAGGGACTGGTCCCCTCAGCCCTGTCCCGCAGACAGGGACTGGACCCCGCTGCCCTGTCCCGCTGACAGGGACTGGTCCCCTCAGCCCTGTCCCGCAGACAGGGACTGGCCCCCTCAGCCCTGTCCCGCTGACAGGGACTGGCCCCCTCAGCCCTGTCCCGCTGACAGGGACTGGCCCCCGCAGCCCTGTCCCGCTGACAGGGACTGGACCCCGCAGCCCTGTCCCGCTGACAGGGACTCGCCCCCGCAGCTCTGTCCCGCTGACAGGGACTGGCCCCCTCAGCCCTGTCCCGCTGACAGGGACTGGCCCCCGCAGCCCTGTCCCGCTGACAGGGACTGGCCCCCGCAGCCCTGTCCCGCTGACAGGGACTGGCCCCCGCAGCCCTGTCCCGCTGACAGGGACTGGCCCCCGCAGACCTGTCCCGCTGACAGGGACTGGCCCCCGCAGACCTGTCCCGCTGACAGGGAACCGCCCCCGCAGCCCTGTCCCGCTGACAGGGACTGGCCCCCGCAGTCCTTTCCCACTGACAGGGACTGGCACCTGCAACGCTGTCCCGCTGACAGGGACTGGCCCCCGCAACCCTGACCCGCTCAGAGTGACTGGCACCCACAGTCCTGACCCGCTCACAGCGATTTTCCCCCGCAGTCCTGTCCCGCTGACAGGGACTCGCCCCCGCAGCCCTGTCCCGCTGACAGCGATTTGCCCGCGCATCCCTGTCCCGCTGACAGTGATTTGCCCCCGCACTCCTGTCCCGCACACAGCGGTTTGCCCCATGCAGTCCAGTCACGCTCACAGCGACTTGCTCCCTCAGTCCTGACCCGCTCATCGGGACTGACCCCCGCAGCCCTGACCCGCTCACAGCGATTTGTCACACGCAGCCCTGACCCGCTCACAGGTTTGGCCCCCGCATTGCTGTCGCTGTCAGAGCAGCTGGCCCCCGCAGGCCTGACCGGCTCGCAGCGATTTGCCCCCAGCAGTCCTGTCGCGCTCTCAGGAACTGGCCCCTGCAGCCCTGTCCAGCTGACAGCAACGGGCCCCCGTAGTCCTGACCTGCTCACAGGGACTGGCCCCCGCAGCCCTGACCCGTTCCCGGACTGTCCCCCGCACCCCTGTCGCGCTCACAGGGACTGGGCCCCGCCTCCCTGTCCCGCTCACAGCGGCCGGCCCCCACCGCCCTGACCCGCTCACAGCAGCCTGCCCCCACCGCCCTGACCTGCTCACAGCGGCCTGCACCTCCGCCCTGTCCCACTCACAGTGTATTGCCCCCCGCAGCCCTGTCCCGCTCACAGCGTATTGCCCCCTGCAGTCCAGACCCGCTGACAGCGGCCTGCCCCCGCCGCCCTGACCCTCTCACAGCGGCCTGCCCCCGCCGCCCTGACCCGCTCACAGCGTATTGCCCCCTGCAGTCCAGACCCGCTGACAGCGGCCTGCCCCCGCCGCCCTGACCCGCTCACAGCGTATTGCCCCCTGCAGTCCAGACCCGCTGACAGCGGCCTGCCCCCGCCACCCTGACCCGCTCACAGCGGCCGGCCCCCGCAACCCGGTCCCGCTCACAGCGTATTGCCCCCTGCAGTCCTGACCCGCTCACAGTCGCCTGCCCACTCAGTCCTGTCCCGCTCACAGCGGCTCGCTCCCGCAGCCCTGACCCGCTCACAGCCACTGGCACCAGCAGCCCTGACCCGCTCACAGCGACTTGCCCCCTCCAGTCCTGTCGTGCTCGCAGCGACTTGCCCCGCAGCCCTGACCTGCTCACAGGGACTGGCCCCCACAGCCCTGTCGCGCTCACAGCGACTTGCCCCCTGCAGTCCTGTCGCGCTCACAGTGACTTGCCCCCTCATTCCTGTCCCACTGACTGGGGCCGGCCCCCGCAGCCCTGTCCCACTGACGGGGCCCGGCCCCCGCAGCCCAGACCCGCTCACGAGATCCGGCCCCCGCAGCCCTGTCGCGCTGACGGCGTCCGGCCCCCGAAGCCCTGTCGCGCGGACAGGGACTGGCCCCCATAGCCCTGTCCCACTCATAGGGACTGGCCCCTGCAGCCCAGTCCCGCTCACAGGGACTGGCCCCCGCGGCCCAGACCTGCTCACAGGGACTGGCCCCCGCAGCCCTGTCCCGCTTACAGGGACTGGCCCCCGCAGCCCTGACCCGCGCTCAGGGACTGGCCCCCGCAGCCCTGACCCGCTCACAGCGATTTGCCCCCGCAGTCCTGTCCCGCTGACAGGGACTCGCCCCCGCAGCCCTGTCCCGCTGACAGGGACTGGTCCCCTCAGCCCTGTCCCGCAGACAGGGTCTGGCCCCCTCAGCCCTGTCCTGCTGACAGGGACTGGCCCCCGCAGCCCTGACCCGCTCACAGCGATTTGCCCGCGCAGCCCTGTCGCGCTCTCAGGAAATGGCCCCTGCAGCCCTGTCCAGCTGACAGCAACGGGCCCCCGCAGTCCTGTCCCGCTGACAGGGACTCGCCCCCGCAGCTCTGTCCCGCTGACAGGGACTGGTCCCCTCAGCCCTGTCCCGCAGACAGGGACTGGCCCCCTCAGCCCTCTCCTGCTGACAGGGACTGGCCCCCGCTGACCTGTCCCGCTGACAGGGACTGGCCCCCGCTGACCTGTCCCGCTGACAGGGACTGGCCCCCGCAGCTCTGTCCCGCTGACAGGGACTGGTCCCCTCAGCCCTGTCCCGCAGACAGGGACTGGCCCCCGCAGCCCTGTCCCGCTGACAGGGACTGGACCCTGCAGCCCTGTCCCGCTGACAGGGACTCGCCCCCGCAGCCCTGTCCCGCTGACAGGGACTGGTCCCCTCAGCCCTGTCCCGCAGACAGGGTCTGGCCCCCTCAGCCCTGTCCTGCTGACAGGGACTGGCCCCCGCAGCCCTGACCCGCTCACAGCGATTTGCCCGCGCAGCCCTGTCGCGCTCTCAGGAAATGGCCCCTGCAGCCCTGTCCAGCTGACAGCAACGGGCCCCCGCAGTCCTGTCCCGCTGACAGGGACTCGCCCCCGCAGCTCTGTCCCGCTGACAGGGACTGGTTCCCTCAGCCCTGTCCCGCAGACAGGGACTGGCCCCCTCAGCCCTCTCCTGCTGACAGGGACTGGCCCCCGCTGACCTGTCCCGCTGACAGGGACTGGACCCCGCAGCCCTGTCCCGCTGACAGGGACTGGCCCCCGCAGACCTGTCCCGCTGACAGGGACTGGCCCCCGCAGCCCTGTCCCGCTGACAGGGCCTGGCCCCCGGACCCCTGACCCGCTCACAGGGACTTGTCCCCGCAGCCCTGTCCCGCTTACAGGGACTGGCCCTCAGCAGTCCTGACCCGCTCACAGTGTACTGCCCCCCGCAGCCGGGTCCCGCTCACAGCGGACTGGGCCCCGCAGCCCTGTCCCTCTCACAGGGACTGTGCCACGCCGCCCTGTCGCGCTGACAGGGACTGGGCCCCGCCTCCTTGTCCCGCGCAAAGTTACTTGCCCCCGCAGCCCTGACCCCCTCACAGTGACTTTCCCCCTCAGTCCTGACCCCCTCACAGGGACTGTCCCCCGCAGCCCTGACCCGCTCACAGGGACTGGCCCCCGCAGTCCTGTCCCGCTGACAGGGACTCGCCCCCGCAGCTCTGTCCCGCTGACAGGGACTGGTCCCCTCAGCCCTGTCCCGCAGACAGGGACTGGACCCCGCTGCCCTGTCCCGCTGACAGGGACTGGTCCCCTCAGCCCTGTCCCGCAGACAGGGACTGGCCCCCTCAGCCCTGTCCCGCTGACAGGGACTGGCCCCCTCAGCCCTGTCCCGCTGACAGGGACTGGCCCCCGCAGCCCTGTCCCGCTGACAGGGACTGGACCCCGCAGCCCTGTCCCGCTGACAGGGACTCGCCCCCGCAGCTCTGTCCCGCTGACAGGGACTGGCCCCCTCAGCCCTGTCCCGCTGACAGGGACTGGCCCCCGCAGCCCTGTCCCGCTGACAGGGACTGGCCCCCGCAGCCCTGTCCCGCTGACAGGGACTGGCCCCCGCAGCCCTGTCCCGCTGACAGGGACTGGCCCCCGCAGACCTGTCCCGCTGACAGGGACTGGCCCCCGCAGACCTGTCCCGCTGACAGGGAACCGCCCCCGCAGCCCTGTCCCGCTGACAGGGACTGGCCCCCGCAGTCCTTTCCCACTGACAGGGACTGGCACCTGCAACGCTGTCCCGCTGACAGGGACTGGCCCCCTCAGCCCTGTCCCGCTGACAGGGACTGGCCCCCGCAGCCCTGTCCCGCTGACAGGGACTGGACCCCGCAGCCCTGTCCCGCTGACAGGGACTCGCCCCCGCAGCTCTGTCCCGCTGACAGGGACTGGCCCCCTCAGCCCTGTCCCGCTGACAGGGACTGGCCCCCGCAGCCCTGTCCCGCTGACAGGGACTGGCCCCCGCAGCCCTGTCCCGCTGACAGGGACTGGCCCCCGCAGCCCTGTCCCGCTGACAGGGACTGGCCCCCGCAGACCTGTCCCGCTGACAGGGACTGGCCCCCGCAGACCTGTCCCGCTGACAGGGAACCGCCCCCGCAGCCCTGTCCCGCTGACAGGGACTGGCCCCCGCAGTCCTTTCCCACTGACAGGGACTGGCACCTGCAACGCTGTCCCGCTGACAGGGACTGGCCCCCGCAACCCTGACCCGCTCAGAGTGACTGGCACCCACAGTCCTGACCCGCTCACAGCGATTTTCCCCCGCAGTCCTGTCCCGCTGACAGGGACTCGCCCCCGCAGCCCTGTCCCGCTGACAGCGATTTGCCCGCGCATCCCTGTCCCGCTGACAGTGATTTGCCCCCGCACTCCTGTCCCGCACACAGCGGTTTGCCCCATGCAGTCCAGTCACGCTCACAGCGACTTGCTCCCTCAGTCCTGACCCGCTCATCGGGACTGACCCCCGCAGCCCTGACCCGCTCACAGCGATTTGTCACACGCAGCCCTGACCCGCTCACAGGTTTGGCCCCCGCATTGCTGTCGCTGTCAGAGCAGCTGGCCCCCGCAGGCCTGACCGGCTCGCAGCGATTTGCCCCCAGCAGTCCTGTCGCGCTCTCAGGAACTGGCCCCTGCAGCCCTGTCCAGCTGACAGCAACGGGCCCCCGTCGTCCTGACCTGCTCACAGGGACTGGCCCCCGCAGCCCTGACCCGTTCCCGGACTGTCCCCCGCACCCCTGTCGCGCTCACAGGGACTGGGCCCCGCCTCCCTGTCCCGCTCACAGCGGCCGGCCCCCACCGCCCTGACCCGCTCACAGCAGCCTGCCCCCACCGCCCTGACCTGCTCACAGCGGCCTGCACCTCCGCCCTGTCCCACTCACAGTGTATTGCCCCCCGCAGCCCTGTCCCGCTCACAGCGTATTGCCCCCTGCAGTCCAGACCCGCTGACAGCGGCCTGCCCCCGCCGCCCTGACCCTCTCACAGCGGCCTGCCCCCGCCGCCCTGACCCGCTCACAGCGTATTGCCCCCTGCAGTCCAGACCCGCTGACAGCGGCCTGCCCCCGCCGCCCTGACCCGCTCACAGCGTATTGCCCCCTGCAGTCCAGACCCGCTGACAGCGGCCTGCCCCCGCCACCCTGACCCGCTCACAGCGGCCGGCCCCCGCAACCCGGTCCCGCTCACAGCGTATTGCCCCCTGCAGTCCTGACCCGCTCACAGTCGCCTGCCCACTCAGTCCTGTCCCGCTCACAGCGGCTCGCTCCCGCAGCCCTGACCCGCTCACAGCCACTGGCACCAGCAGCCCTGACCCGCTCACAGCGACTTGCCCCCTCCAGTCCTGTCGTGCTCGCAGCGACTTGCCCCGCAGCCCTGACCTGCTCACAGGGACTGGCCCCCACAGCCCTGTCGCGCTCACAGCGACTTGCCCCCTGCAGTCCTGTCGCGCTCACAGTGACTTGCCCCCTCATTCCTGTCCCACTGACTGGGGCCGGCCCCCGCAGCCCTGTCCCACTGACGGGGCCCGGCCCCCGCAGCCCAGACCCGCTCACGAGATCCGGCCCCCGCAGCCCTGTCGCGCTGACGGCGTCCGGCCCCCGAAGCCCTGTCGCGCGGACAGGGACTGGCCCCCATAGCCCTGTCCCACTCATAGGGACTGGCCCCTGCAGCCCAGTCCCGCTCACAGGGACTGGCCCCCGCGGCCCAGACCTGCTCACAGGGACTGGCCCCCGCAGCCCTGTCCCGCTTACAGGGACTGGCCCCCGCAGCCCTGACCCGCGCTCAGGGACTGGCCCCCGCAGCCCTGACCCGCTCACAGCGATTTGCCCCCGCAGTCCTGTCCCGCTGACAGGGACTCGCCCCCGCAGCCCTGTCCCGCTGACAGGGACTGGTCCCCTCAGCCCTGTCCCGCAGACAGGGTCTGGCCCCCTCAGCCCTGTCCTGCTGACAGGGACTGGCCCCCGCAGCCCTGACCCGCTCACAGCGATTTGCCCGCGCAGCCCTGTCGCGCTCTCAGGAAATGGCCCCTGCAGCCCTGTCCAGCTGACAGCAACGGGCCCCCGCAGTCCTGTCCCGCTGACAGGGACTCGCCCCCGCAGCTCTGTCCCGCTGACAGGGACTGGTCCCCTCAGCCCTGTCCCGCAGACAGGGACTGGCCCCCTCAGCCCTCTCCTGCTGACAGGGACTGGCCCCCGCTGACCTGTCCCGCTGACAGGGACTGGCCCCCGCTGACCTGTCCCGCTGACAGGGACTGGCCCCCGCAGCTCTGTCCCGCTGACAGGGACTGGTCCCCTCAGCCCTGTCCCGCAGACAGGGACTGGCCCCCGCAGCCCTGTCCCGCTGACAGGGACTGGACCCTGCAGCCCTGTCCCGCTGACAGGGACTCGCCCCCGCAGCCCTGTCCCGCTGACAGGGACTGGTCCCCTCAGCCCTGTCCCGCAGACAGGGTCTGGCCCCCTCAGCCCTGTCCTGCTGACAGGGACTGGCCCCCGCAGCCCTGACCCGCTCACAGCGATTTGCCCGCGCAGCCCTGTCGCGCTCTCAGGAAATGGCCCCTGCAGCCCTGTCCAGCTGACAGCAACGGGCCCCCGCAGTCCTGTCCCGCTGACAGGGACTCGCCCCCGCAGCTCTGTCCCGCTGACAGGGACTGGTTCCCTCAGCCCTGTCCCGCAGACAGGGACTGGCCCCCTCAGCCCTCTCCTGCTGACAGGGACTGGCCCCCGCTGACCTGTCCCGCTGACAGGGACTGGACCCCGCAGCCCTGTCCCGCTGACAGGGACTGGCCCCCGCAGACCTGTCCCGCTGACAGGGACTGGCCCCCGCAGCCCTGTCCCGCTGACAGGGCCTGGCCCCCGGACCCCTGACCCGCTCACAGGGACTTGTCCCCGCAGCCCTGTCCCGCTTACAGGGACTGGCCCTCAGCAGTCCTGACCCGCTCACAGTGTACTGCCCCCCGCAGCCGGGTCCCGCTCACAGCGGACTGGGCCCCGCAGCCCTGTCCCTCTCACAGGGACTGTGCCACGCCGCCCTGTCGCGCTGACAGGGACTGGGCCCCGCCTCCTTGTCCCGCGCAAAGTTACTTGCCCCCGCAGCCCTGACCCCCTCACAGTGACTTTCCCCCTCAGTCCTGACCCCCTCACAGGGACTGTCCCCCGCAGCCCTGACCCGCTCACAGGGACTGGCCCCCGCAGTCCTGTCCCGCTGACAGGGACTCGCCCCCGCAGCTCTGTCCCGCTGACAGGGACTGGTCCCCTCAGCCCTGTCCCGCAGACAGGGACTGGACCCCGCTGCCCTGTCCCGCTGACAGGGACTGGTCCCCTCAGCCCTGTCCCGCAGACAGGGACTGGCCCCCTCAGCCCTGTCCCGCTGACAGGGACTGGCCCCCTCAGCCCTGTCCCGCTGACAGGGACTGGCCCCCGCAGCCCTGTCCCGCTGACAGGGACTGGACCCCGCAGCCCTGTCCCGCTGACAGGGACTCGCCCCCGCAGCTCTGTCCCGCTGACAGGGACTGGCCCCCTCAGCCCTGTCCCGCTGACAGGGACTGGCCCCCGCAGCCCTGTCCCGCTGACAGGGACTGGCCCCCGCAGCCCTGTCCCGCTGACAGGGACTGGCCCCCGCAGCCCTGTCCCGCTGACAGGGACTGGCCCCCGCAGCCCTGTCCCGCTGACAGGGACTGGCCCCCGCAGACCTGTCCCGCTGACAGGGACTGGCCCCCGCAGACCTGTCCCGCTGACAGGGAACCGCCCCCGCAGCCCTGTCCCGCTGACAGGGACTGGCCCCCGCAGTCCTTTCCCACTGACAGGGACTGGCACCTGCAACGCTGTCCCGCTGACAGGGACTGGCCCCCGCAACCCTGACCCGCTCAGAGGGACTGGCACCCACAGTCCTGACCCGCTCACAGCGATTTTCCCCCGCAGTCCTGTCCCGCTGACAGGGACTCGCCCCCGCAGCCCTGTCCCGCTGACAGCGATTTGCCCGCGCATCCCTGTCCCGCTGACAGTGATTTGCCCCCGCACTCCTGTCCCGCTCACAGCGGTTTGCCCCATGCAGTCCAGTCACGCTCACAGCGACTTGCTCCCTCAGTCCTGACCCGCTCATCGGGACTGACCCCCGCAGCCCTGACCCGCTCACAGCGATTTGTCACACGCAGCCCTGACCCGCTCACAGGTTTGGCCCCCGCATTGCTGTCGCTGTCAGAGCAGCTGGCCCCCGCAGGCCTGACCGGCTCGCAGCGATTTGCCCCCAGCAGTCCTGTCGCGCTCTCAGGAACTGGCCCCTGCAGCCCTGTCCAGCTGACAGCAACGGGCCCCCGTAGTCCTGACCTGCTCACAGGGACTGGCCCCCGCAGCCCTGACCCGTTCCCGGACTGTCCCCCGCACCCCTGTCGCGCTCACAGGGACTGGGCCCCGCCTCCCTGTCCCGCTCACAGCGGCCGGCCCCCACCGCCCTGACCCGCTCACAGCAGCCTGCCCCCACCGCCCTGACCTGCTCACAGCGGCCTGCACCTCCGCCCTGTCCCACTCACAGTGTATTGCCCCCCGCAGCCCTGTCCCGCTCACAGCGTATTGCCCCCTGCAGTCCAGACCCGCTGACAGCGGCCTGCCCCCGCCGCCCTGACCCTCTCACAGCGGCCTGCCCCCGCCGCCCTGACCCGCTCACAGCGTATTGCCCCCTGCAGTCCAGACCCGCTGACAGCGGCCTGCCCCCGCCGCCCTGACCCGCTCACAGCGTATTGCCCCCTGCAGTCCAGACCCGCTGACAGCGGCCTGCCCCCGCCACCCTGACCCGCTCACAGCGGCCGGCCCCCGCAACCCGGTCCCGCTCACAGCGTATTGCCCCCTGCAGTCCTGACCCGCTCACAGTCGCCTGCCCACTCAGTCCTGTCCCGCTCACAGCGGCTCGCTCCCGCAGCCCTGACCCGCTCACAGCCACTGGCACCAGCAGCCCTGACCCGCTCACAGCGACTTGCCCCCTCCAGTCCTGTCGTGCTCGCAGCGACTTGCCCCGCAGCCCTGACCTGCTCACAGGGACTGGCCCCCACAGCCCTGTCGCGCTCACAGCGACTTGCCCCCTGCAGTCCTGTCGCGCTCACAGTGACTTGCCCCCTCATTCCTGTCCCACTGACTGGGGCCGGCCCCCGCAGCCCTGTCCCACTGACGGGGCCCGGCCCCCGCAGCCCAGACCCGCTCACGGGATCCGGCCCCCGCAGCCCTGTCGCGCTGACGGCGTCCGGCCCCCGAAGCCCTGTCGCGCGGACAGGGACTGGCCCCCATAGCCCTGTCCCACTCATAGGGACTGGCCCCTGCAGCCCAGTCCCGCTCACAGGGACTGGCCCCCGCGGCCCAGACCTGCTCACAGGGACTGGCCCCCGCAGCCCTGTCCCGCTTACAGGGACTGGCCCCCGCAGCCCTGACCCGCGCTCAGGGACTGGCCCCCGCAGCCCTGACCCGCTCACAGCGATTTGCCCCCGCAGTCCTGTCCCGCTGACAGGGACTCGCCCCCGCAGCTCTGTCCCGCTGACAGGGACTCGCCCCCGCAGCTCTGTCCCGCTGACAGGGACTCGCCCCCGCAGCTCTGTCCCGCTGACAGGGACTGGTCCCCTCAGCCCTGTCCTGCTGACAGGGTCTGGCCCCCTCAGCCCTGTCCTGCTGACAGGGACTGGCCCCCGCAGCCCTGTCCCGCTGACAGGGACTGGACCCCGCAGCCCTGTCCCGCTGACAGGGACTGGACCCCGCAGCCCTGTCCCGCTGACAGGGACTCGCCCCCGCAGCCCTGTCCCGCTGACAGGGACTGGCCCCCGCAGTCCTTTCCCACTGACAGGGACTGGCACCTGCAACGCTGTCCCGCTGACAGGGACTGGCCCCCGCATCCCTGACCCGCTCAGAGGGACTGGCACCCACAGTCCTGACCCGCTCACAGCGATTTTTCCCCGCAGTCCTGTCCCGCTGACAGGGACTCGCCCCCGCACTCCTGTCCCGCTGACAGCGGTTTGCCCCCGCAGTCCTGTCCCGCTGACAGGGACTCGCCCCCGCAGCTCTGTCCCGCTGACAGGGACTGGCCCCCTCACCCCTGTCCCGCTGACAGGGACTGGCCCCCGCAGCCCTGTCCCGCTGACAGGGACTGGACCCCGCAGCCCTGTCCCGCTGACAGGGACTGGCCCCCGCAGCCCTGTCCCGCTGACAGGGACTGGCCCCCGCAGACCTGTCCCGCTGACAGGGACTGGCCCCCGCAGACCTGTCCCGCTGACAGGGACTGGCCCCCGCAGACCTGTCCCGCTGACAGGGACTCGCCCCCGCAGCCCTGTCCCGCTGACAGGGACTGGCCCCCGCAGTCCTTTCCCACTGACAGGGACTGGCACCTGCAACGCTGTCCCGCTGACAGGGACTGGCCCCCGCATCCCTGACCCGCTCAGAGGGACTGGCACCCACAGTCCTGACCCGCTCACAGCGATTTTCCCCCGCAGTCCTGTCCCGCTGACAGGGACTCGCCCCCGCAGCCCTGTCCCGCTGACAGCGATTTGCCCGCGCATCCCTGTCCCGCTGACAGTGATTTGCCCCCGCACTCCTGTCCCGCTCACAGCGGTTTGCCCCATGCAGTCCAGTCACGCTCACAGCGACTTGCTCCCTCAGTCCTGACCCGCTCATCGGGACTGACCCCCGCAGCCCTGACCCGCTCACAGCGATTTGTCACACGCAGCCCTGACCCGCTCACAGGTTTGGCCCCCGCATTGCTGTCGCTGTCAGAGCAGCTGGCCCCCGCAGGCCTGACCGGCTCGCAGCGATTTGCCCCCAGCAGTCCTGTCGCGCTCTCAGGAACTGGCCCCTGCAGCCCTGTCCAGCTGACAGCAACGGGCCCCCGCAGTCCTGACCTGCTCACAGGGACTGGCCCCCGCAGCCCTGACCCGTTCCCGGACTGTCCCCCGCACCCCTGTCGCGCTCACAGGGACTGGGCCCCGCCTCCCTGTCCCGCTCACAGCGGCCGGACCCCACCGCCCTGTCCCGCTCACAGCGGTTTGCCCCCGCACTCCTGATCCGCTCACAGCGGTTTGCCCCATGCAGTCCAGTCACGCTAACAGCGACTTGCTCCCTCAGTCCTGACCCGCTCATCGGGATTGACCCCCGCAGCCCTGACCCGCTCACAGCGATTTGTCACCCGCAGCCCTGACCCGCTCACAGGGACTGGCAGCCGCAGCTGTGACCCGCTAACAGGTACTGGCCCCCACAGCCCTGACCCGCTCACAGCGGCTGGCCCCCACAGCCCTGACCCGCCCACAGCGACTTGCCCCCCGCAGCCCTGACCTGCTGACAGTGACTTACCCCTGCAGCCCTGACCCGCTCACAGGTTTGGCCCCCGCATTGCTGTCGCTGTCACAGCAGCTGGACACCGCAGGCCTGACCGGCTCGCAGCGATTTGCCCCCAGCAGTCCTGTCGCGCTCTCAGGAACTGGCCCCTGCAGCCATGTCCAGCTGACAGCAACGGGCCCCCGCAGTCCTGACCTGCTCACAGGGACTGTCCCCCGCACCCTATCGCGCTCACAGGGACTGGGCCCCGCCTCCCTGACCCGCTCGCAGTGGCCTGGGCCCTGAAGCCCTGACCCGCTCACAGCGGCTTGCCCCTGCAGCCCTGTCCCTCTGACAGGGACTGGGAACCCCAGCCCTGACCCGCGCACAGGGACTGGGTCCCGCAGCCCTGACCCGCTCACAGCAACTTGCCCCCTGCAGCCCTTACCCGCTCACTGCGATTTGCCCCCTGCAGCCGAGTCCCGCTCACCGGGACTGCGCCCCGCAGCCCTGTCCCGCTCACAGCGGCCGGCCCCCACCGCCCTGACCCGCTCACAGCAGCCTGCCCCCACCGCCCTGACCTGCTCACAGCGGCCTGCCCCCTCCGCCCTGTCCCGCTCACAGCGACTTGCCCCCTGCAGCCCTGTCCCGTTCACAGCGACTTGCCTCCTCAGTCCTGCCCCGCTCACGGGGTCTGGCCCCCGCAGCCCTGACCCGCTCCCGGACTGGCCCCCGCAGCCCTGTCGCGCTGACAGGGACTGGGCCCCGCCTCCCTGACCCGCTCACAGCGGCCTGTGCCCGGCAGCCCTGTCCCGCTCACAAGGATTGAGCCCGGCCGCCCTGACCCGCTCGCAACGGCCTGCCCCCGCCGCCCTGACCCGCTGGCAGGGACCGGGCCCTGCCGCCCTGACCCGCCCACAGCGGCCTGGCCCCCGCAGTCCTGTCCTGCTCACAGGGACCCTGGCCCCACCGCCCTGACCCGCTCACAGTGGCCTGGGCCCCGAAGCCCTGACCCGCTCACCATGTATTGCCCCCTGCAGTCCTGACCCGCTCACAGCGGCCTGCCCCCGCCGCCCTGACAGGCTCGCAGCGGCCTGGGCCCCGCAGCCCTGTCCCGCTGACAGGGACTGGCCCTCAGCAGTCCTGACCCGCTCACAGTGTACTGCCCCCCGCAGCCGGGTCCCGCTCACAGCGGACTGGGCCCCGCAGCCCTGTCCCTCTCACAGGGACTGTGCCACGCCGCCCTGTCGCGCTGACAGGGACTGGGCCCCGCCTCCTTGTCCCGCTCAAAGTTACTTGCCCCCGCAGCCCTGACCCCCTCACAGTGACTTTCCCCCTCAGTCCTGACCCCCTCACAGGGACTGTCCCCCGCAGCCCTGACCCGCTCACAGGGACTGGCCCCCGCAGTCCTGTCCCGCTGACAGGGACTCGCCCCCGCAGCTCTGTCCCGCTGACAGGGACTGGTCCCCTCAGCCCTGTCCCGCAGACAGGGACTGGCCCCCGCAGCCCTGTCCCGCAGACAGGGACTGGCCCCCGCAGCCCTGTCCCGCTGACAGGGACTGGCCCCCGCAGCCCTGTCCCGCTGACAGGGACTGGCCCCCGCAGCCCTGTCCCGCTGACAGGGACTGGCCCCCGCAGCCTTGTCCCGCTGACAGGGACTGGCCCCCGCAGCCCTGTCCTGCTGACAGGGACTGGTCCCCTCAGCCCTGTCCCGCTGACAGGGACTGGTCCCCTCAGCCCTGTCCCGCTGACAGGGACTGGCCCCCGCAGACCTGTCCCGCTGACAGGGACTGGCCCCCGCATCCCTGACCCGCTCACAGGGACTGGCACCCACAGCCCTGACCCGCTCACAGCGATTTGCCCCCTGCAGTCCTGTCCTGCAGACAGGGACTGGCCCCCGCTGCCCTGTCCCACTGACAGTGACTGGCCCCCGCAGCCCTGACCCGCTCACAGCGATTTTCCCCCGCAGTCCTGTCCCGCTGACAGGGACTCGCCCCCGCAGCCCTGTCCCACTGACAGCGATTTGCCCGCGCAGCCCTGTCCCGTTGACAGCGATTTGCCCCCGCACTCCTGTCCCGCTGACAGCGATTTGCCCCCGCACTCCTGTCCCGCTCACAGCGGTTTGCCCCCGCACTCCTGATCCGCTCACAGCGGTTTGCCCCATGCAGTCCAGTCACGCTAACAGCGACTTGCTCCCTCAGTCCTGACCCGCTCATCGGGATTGACCCCCGCAGCCCTGACCCGCTCACAGCGATTTGTCACCCGCAGCCCTGACCCGCTCACAGGGACTGGCAGCCGCAGCTGTGACCCGCTAACAGGTACTGGCCCCCACAGCCCTGACCCGCTCACAGCGGCTGGCCCCCACAGCCCTGACCCGCTCACAGCGACTTGCCCCCTGCAGCCCTGACCCGCTCACAGGTTTGGCTCCCGCATTGCTGTCGCTGTCACAGCAGCTGGCCCCCGCAGGCCTGACCGGCTCGCAGCGATTTGCCCCCAGCAGTCCTGTCGCGCTCTCAGGAACTGGCCCCTGCAGCCCTGTCCAGCTGACAGCAACGGGCCCCCACAGTCCTGACCTGCTCACAGGGACTGTCCCCCGCAGCCCTGACCCGCTCCCGGACTGTCCCCCGCACCCTGTCGCGCTCACAGGGACTGGGCCCCGCCTCCCTGACCCGCTCGCAGTGGCCTGGGCCCTGAAGCCCTGACCCACTCACCGCGGCCTGGGCCCCGCAGCCCTGTCCCGCACACAGCGGCCTGTGCCCCGAAGCCCTGACCCGCTCACAGCGGCTTGCCCCTGCAGCCCTGTCCCTCTGACAGGGACTGGGAACCCCAGCCCTGACCCGCGCACAGGGACTGGGTCCCGCAGCCCTGACCCGCTCACAGCAACTTGCCCCCTGCAGCCCTTACCCGTTCACTGCGATTTGCCCCCTGCAGCCGAGTCCCGCTCACCGGGACTGCGCCCCGCAGCCCTGTCCCGCTCACAGCGACCGGCCCCCACCGCCCTGACCCGCTCACAGCAGCCTGCCCCCACCGCCCTGACCTGCTCACAGCGGCCTGCCCCCTCCGCCCTGTCCCGCTCACAGCGACTTGCCCCCTGCAGCCCTGTCCCATTCACAGCGACTTGCCTCCTCAGTCCTGCCCCGCTCACGGGGTCTGGCCCCCGCAGCCCTGACCCGCTCCCGGACTGGCCCCCGCAGCCCTGTCGCGCTGACAGGGACTGGGCCCCGCCTCCCTGACCCGCTCACAGCGGCCTGTGCCCGGCAGCCCTGTCCCGCTCACAAGGATTGAGCCCGGCCGCCCTGACCCGCTCGCAACGGCCTGCCCCCGCCGCCCTGACCCGCTGGCAGGGACCGGGCCCTGCCGCCCTGACCCGCCCACAGCGGCCTGGCCCCCGCAGTCCTGTCCTGCTCACAGGGACCCTGGCCCCACCGCCCTGACCCGCTCACAGTGGCCTGGGCCCCGAAGCCCTGACCCGCTCACAGCGTATTGCCCCCTGCAGTCCTGACCCGCTCACAGCGGCCTGCCCCCGCCGCCCTGACAGGCTCGCAGCGGCCTGCCCCCGCCGCCCTGACAGGCTCGCAGCGGCCTGGGCCCCGCAGTCCTGTCTCTCTCACAGGGACTGGGCCCCGCCGCCCTGACCTGCTCACAGCAGCCTGCCCCCGCCGCCCAGACCCGCTCGCAGCGGCCGGGCCCCACCACCCTGACCCGCTGGCAGGGACTGGGCCCCGCCTCCCTGACCCGCACACAGCGGCCTGGGCCCTGCAGCCATGACCCAGTCACAGCGTATTGCCCCCTGCAGTCCTGACCCGCTCACAGCGGCCTGCCCGCTCAGTCCTGACCCGCTCACAGCAGCCTGCCCCCGCCACCCTGACCCGCTTGCAGGGGCCTGGGCCCCGCAGCCCTGACCCGCTCACAGCGGCCTGGTCCCCGCAGCCCTGACCCGCTGGCAGGGACTGGGCCCCGCCTCCCTGACCCGCTCACAGTGGCCTGCCCCCGCCGCCATGTCCCGCTCACAGCGTATTGCCCTCTGCAGTCCTGTCCCGCTCACAGGGACTGCGCCCCGCTGCCCTGTCTCGCTCACAGCGACCTGCCCCCGCCGCCCTGACCCGCTGGCAGGGACCGGGCCCGCTGCCCTGACCCGCTCACAGCGTTCTGGGCCCCGCAGCACTGTCCTGCTCACAGGGACCCTGGCCCCGCCGCCCTGACCCGCTCGCAGTGGCCTCAGCCCCGAAGCCCTGACCCGCTCACAGCGTCTTGCCCCCTGCAGTCCTGACTCGCTCACAGCGGCCTGCCCCCGCCGCCCTGACTGGCTCGTAGCGGCCTGCCCCCGCCGGCCTGGGCCCCGCCGCCCTGACCCGCTTGCAGCGACTTGCCCCCGCAGCCCTCTCCCCTGACAGCAACTTGCCCCGCAGCCCTGACCCGCTCACAGCGACTGGCCCCCGCAGCCCTGACCTGCTCACAGCGGCTGGCCCCCGCAGCCCTGTCCCATTCTCAGCGACTGGCCCCCGCAGCCCTGACCCACTAACAGGGACTTGCCCCCGCAGCCCTGACCCGCTCACAGCGTACTGCCCCCCGCAGCCGCATCCCGCTCACAGTGGACTGGCCACCGCAGCCCTGTCCCACTGACAGGGATGGGCCCCTGCGCCCTGACCCACTCACAGCGGCCAGGGCCCCGAAGCCCTGACCGGCTCACAGCGGCTTCCCCCTGCAGCCATGTCCCTCTGACAGCGACTGGGGCTCCCAGCACTGTCCCGCTCACAGGGACTGCCCCCCGCAGCCGTGTCCCGCTCCCAGGGACTTGCCTCCGCAGTCCAGACCTGCTCACAGCGACTTGCCCCCCGCAGTCCTCTCCCGCTCACAGCGTACTGCCCCCTGCAGCCGTGTCCCGCTCACAGCGTCTGGCCCCCGGAGCCCTGACCCGCTCACAGGGACTGGATCCCGCAGGCCTGACCCGCTCACAGCGGCCTGGGCCCCGCCGCCCTGACCTGCTCACAGCATATTGCGCCCCGCAGCCCTGACCCGCTCACAGCGGCCTGGTCCCCGCAGCCCTGACCCGCTGGCAGGGACTGGGCCCCGCCTCCCTGACCCGCTCACAGTGGCCTGCCCCCGCCGCCATGTCCCGCTCACAGCGTATTGCCCTCTGCAGTCCTGTCCCGCTCACAGGGACTGCGCCCCGCTGCCCTGTCTCGCTCACAGCGACCTGCCCCCGCCGTCCTGACCCGCTGGCAGGGACCGGGCCCGCTGCCCTGACCCGCTCACAGCGTTCTGGGCCCCGCAGCACTGTCCTGCTCACAGGGACCCTGGCCCCGCCGCCCTGACCCGCTCGCAGTGGCCTCAGCCCCGAAGCCCTGACCCGCTCACAGCGTCTTGCCCCCTGCAGTCCTGACTCGCTCACAGCGGCCTGCCCCCGCCGCCCTGACTGGCTCGTAGCGGCCTGCCCCCGCCGGCCTGGGCCCCGCCGCCCTGACCCGCTTGCAGCGACTTGCCCCCGCAGCCCTCTCCCCTGACAGCGACTTGCCCCGCAGCCCTGACCCGCTCACAGCGACTGGCCCCCGCAGCCGTGACCTGCTCACAGCGGCTGGCCCCCGCAGCCCTGTCCCACTCACAGCGACTGGCCCCCGCAGCCCTGACCCACTAACAGGGACTGGCCCCTGCAGCCCTGACCCGCTCACAGGCTCTCGCCCCCGCACCCCTGACCCGCACTCATGGACTGGGCCCTGCAGCCCTGACCCGCTCACAGCGATTTGCCCCCTGCAGTCCTGACCCGCTGACAAGGACTGACCCCCTGCAGTCCTGACCCGCTCACAGGGACTGGCCCCCACAGCCCTGATCCGCTCACAGCGATTTACCCCGCAGTCCTGTCCCGCTGACAGAGACATGCCCTCGCAGCCCTGACCCGCTCCCAGGGACTTGCCCCCGCAGCCCTGACCCGCTCCCAGGGACTGGCCCCCGCAGCCCTGACCCGCTCACAGGGACTGGTCCCCGCAGCCCTGACCCGCTCACAGGGGCTCGCCCCCACAGCCCTGACCCGCTCACAGGGGCTGGCCCCCTGCAGTCCTGACCCGCTCACAGGGACTGGACCCACAGCCCTGACCGGCTCACAAGCACTGGCCTCCGCAGCCCTGACCCGCTCACAAGCACTGGCCTCCGCAGCCCTGACCCGCTCACAGGCACTGGCCCCCGCAGCCCTGACCCGCTCACAGGGACTGGCCCCCTGCAGTCAGACCCGCTCACAGGGACTGGCCCCCTGCAGTCAGACCCGCTCACAGGGACTGGCCCCCGCAGCCCTGACCCACTCACAGTGACTGGCCCCCGCAGCCCTGACCCGCTCACAGTGACTGGCCCCCGCAGCCCTGACCCGCTCACACTGACTGGCCCCCGCAGCCCTGACCCGCTCACAGGGACTGGTCCCCTGCAGTCACACCCGCTCACATGAACTGGCCCCCGCAGCCCTGTCCCGCTCGCAGTGATTTTCCCCCTGCAGTCCTTTCGCGCTCACAGGGACTGGCCCCCGCTGCCCTGACCCTCTCACAGGGATTTGCCCTCGCAGCCCTGACCCGCTCCCAGGGACTTGCCCCGCAGCCCTGACCTGCTCACATGGACTGGCCCCCGCAGCCCTGACCCGCTCACACCGATTTACCCCGCAGTCCTGTCCCGCTGACAGGGACTTGCCCCCACAGCCCTGACCCGCTCACAGGTACTGGCTCTCACAACCCTGACCCACTCACAGGGACTGGCCCCCTGCAGTCCTGACCCGCTCACAGGGACTGGCCCCCTGCAGTCCGGACCCGCTCACAGGGACTGGCCCCCTGCAGCCCTGACCCGCTCACACCGATTTGCCCCGTGCAGTCCTGTCCCGCTGACAGGAACTTGCCCCCGCAGCCCTGAGCCGCTCACAGGAACTGGCCCCCGCAGCCCTGACCCGCGCATGGGGACTGGCCCCCGCAGCCCTGTTCCGCTCACAGCGATTTGCCCCCTGCAGTCCTTTCGCGCTCACAGGGACTTGCCCCGCAGCCCTGACCCGCTCACAGCGACTTGTCCCCCGCAGGCCTGTCCCGCTGACAGCGACTTGACCCCGCAGGCCTGTCCCGCTGACAGGGACTTGGCCCCGCAGCCCTGACCCGCTGACAGGTACTTGCCCCCGCAGCCCTGACCCGCTGACAGGGACTTGCCCCCGCAGCCCTGAGCCGCTCACAGGGACTGGCCCCCTGCAGTCCGACCCGCTCACATGAACTGGCCCCCGCAGCCCTGTCCCGCTCGCAGTGATTTGCCCCCTGCAGTCCTTTCGCGCTCACAGGGACTGGCCCCCATTGCCCTGACCCTCTCACAGGGACTGGCCCCCACAGCCCTGACCCGCTCACAGGCTCTGGCCCCCGCAGCCCAGACCCGCACACATGGACTGGGCCCTGCAGCCCTGACCCGCTCACAGCGATTTGCCCCCTGCAGTCCTGTCCCGCTGACAAGGACTGACCCCCTGCAGCCCTGACCTGCTCACAGGGACTGGCCCCCACAGCCCTGATCCGCTCACAGCGATTTACCCCGCAGTCCTGTCCCGCTGTCAGGGACTTGCCCTCACAGCCCTGACCTGCTCACAGCAACTTGCCCCTCCGTTGTGACCCGCTCACAACGACTTGTCCCCTCTGTCCTGACCTGCTCACAGCGTCTTGCCTCCCATCCCTCTTAGACAGGTCACCCCTTGCTCAGAAACGGTCCCAATTATCCATGAACCGGAAACCCTGCCCCCTGTGCCAGCTCCTTAACCATGCATTCATTTCACCTATCTTTCTATGACTTAGCTCACTAACATGTGGCACTCATGGCAACCCATAAATTATTACCCTCTCGGTCCTGCCTTTCAGCCTCTTTGCTAACTCCTTGCACATAGTCTGCAGGATGTCATCCCTCTTTCTGCCCATGTCATTGGTACCAACGTGCACCGTGGCCTCTGGCTGCTCACCCTCCCCTTTAAGAATTTCTTGCAACCACTCAGAGATGTCCTTGACCTTGCACCAGGCGAAGCAACACGCTGCCCTGGTGTCTCAAATGTGGCTACAGAATCTATGCCCCCAACGAATGAGTCTCCAACCACACTCGCTCACTTGGATTTGCCTTACTCTGTCCCACAGCAGGGCTGTTTGCACTATGGACCTGGCTACTGCTGATTATATAACTGACCCAGTTTAGTTTTAGATCAGTGTTAACCTTGGTTTAGTGGATAGCCAAGCACCTCAGTAGTCTACAATACAGGAGAAATACATTATAAGCTGACAGATTCTGTGACAGTCAAGAACAAGCACTGAATTGTTCTGACCTCATTTCCAACACCTGGCCCGTAGCCTTGCATGGCTTGGATTGCACTTGCACATTAAAAAAAAAATAAATGTAACGATGATGTGAGGGTAAGGACATGGAATTTTTTTGATATGGTCATATTCTCTCTTGTTGGAGCTGATTGCTGCTTAGCACTTGTATGGTGCAAATGTAACTTATCCTTTATCAGGCCAAGCCTGATCGTTGTCCAAGTCTCACTGTATTTTCTCATTGTTGACTTAATGTTGGTTCGGCCCAACAGTGTTGTACATACCCTGCCTATTCTGAAACTCTACCACTTAATATTAAGTCTAATAAAGACAAGTATCCAATCTGCCTTCCAAACCACTTCAACGACCTGGTCCATTACATTGGGGGCTCAACAGGCATGCACATCAAGATCCTGAGATCCCTCTGATCATTGGTGCTTGTGAGGTCCCTATGATTCATCATGGGCTCCAAGATCTGATTGTGCTGTGTCACCTAATCCTTATCCCATTTGTCCTTACATGAAATAATGTTCACAAACGCTTCTCAAAAATTCTTCCCAATCCTACTTTTTGCAATCATGACACAGGTGAGCATAAAACTTGGAACACGACAGCAACAGGAATGTGCCCTTTGGCCCACCATGTTGGGCCAAACATGACAACAAATGAAATAATCCCTTCTGCCTGTCCTTGATCCATAGTCCTCCATTCCTTGCATATTCGTGCACTTAACTAAAAGTCCCTTTTAAATGCTTTCATCGTATCTGCATCCACTACCACCCCGGGCAATGTATTCCACACTTGTAACATGCTCAGTGTGAAATATTTGCCCCTCACATCTCTTTTGAACTTCCCCCCTCTCAGCTTAAATGCATGCCCCCTAATAGTGGACACTTCAACTCCGGGGGAGAAATTTTCTGACCGTTAGCTGTATTTATGTATCTCCTAATTTTGTAGACTTCTATCAAGCCTGCCCTCAGCTTCTACTGCTCCAGAGAAAACTAAGAGTTTTTCCAGCTTCTCCCTCTTGTTCATACCCTCTATTCCAGTCAGCATGCTGGTAAATCTCTTCTGCACCCTGTCCAAAGCCTGCACGTCCTTAGTGTAATGTGGCGGCCAGAATTGAATGCAATACTCTGTGTGGTCTCACCAAAGTCTTGTCAAGCTGCAATGTGACATCCTGACTCTTGCACTGAGTTCCCCTATGAATAAAGGCAAGCATGCGATATGCCTTCTTGACCACCCTATCTACTTGTGTGGCTACTGTCAGGGAGTTATGGTCTAGGACCCCAAGATCCCTCTGGACATCACTGCTGTTTGGGGTCCTGCCATTAACTGTGTATCCCTTTCCTGAACACTTGGTCTCCTAAAATGCAACACCTCATGCCTGCCCAGATTAAATTCCATCGGCCATTTCTCCGCTCGTGTTTGCAATTGGTCTGTATCTTGCTGTGTCCTTTGACAACCTTCCATGCTGTCCACAAGTCCACTGGTCCTTATATCATCTGCAAACTTACGAATCCCCCATCTACATTTGCAACCAAGTCATTTACATATATCACAAACAGCAGAAGTCACATCGATGCGGAACACCACTCGTCACTGAGCTGCAGCCAGAAAAACAGCTTTCCACCACTGAGACGGCAAGAACTGTAGATGCTGGAATCAGAGATAACCAAGTGTGGAGCTGGAGGAACGCAGCAGGTCAGGCAGCATCAGAGGAACAGGAAAGCTGACATTGTTGATGCTGCCTGGCCTGCTGTGTTCCTCCAGCCCTATACTGTGTTCTCTTTGTTAGCCTTCCACCGCTACCGTCTGCCTTATATGGGCAGGCCAAGTCACCACGGATCTCATGGATCTTAATCTTCTGGATGAGCATACCATGAGGGACCTTGTTGAAAACCTTCGTAAAATCCATGTATATGTTATCAACTGTTCTACCCTAATTGATCACCCTTGTCACCTCCTTGAAAACTTCAACTGACTTGGTAAGACATAACCTGCCCCGCATAATGCCATGCTGGCTGTCCCTTATTAGCCCATACCTTTGAGACATGAGACACTCACCAGTCTGTAGTTTCCTGGAAAGTCCCCGTTTTCCTGCTTGAACAGAGGAACGACTTTATCCACTCACCAGTCTCCGCAACCCCTCCAGTGCCTGGCAAGGATATCAGATCCTGTTGAAAGTGGGGTGTTGATGCATTTGTGTAATGATTGTGTTTTGTTTCAGCCCTAACATTCAAAGCAGTGCAAGAATGTCTTTGTGCAGCAGGCGAGTTGTGATGAGACTGAACCTTCATACAATTGCAAGATGTTGAAAATTTGCCATTATTTATGAAAACAGTGATAAATTTCCATGATCAACATTTCTGTTACACTGCAATGATTATCCCGTGGCATGTAAAATCAGAAAGATACGATAAAATGAGACTGGGTCATATGCAGGGAGAATGTTTGCCTTTCATGTCGATAGAAGTAGTGAAATATTTCCATGAATCTAAGAGTCACTTTTCCGTTCATTGAAGGACACAATCATCGCCTTGGAAGCTTCATCACGATACTACTTTGCATTTCTGAAGAGGGAAGAAGAAATCAATATGCAAATTCAATTCCATGGTTTTGGAAGTCCCATTGAGAACACGATTCATTTGCGCCGGCACAATGCTCTGACCGAGAAAGAATTGAAGGTGAGTTTGTAGTTTGGAAGATCGCAGCAATTTATGCATCAACTTCTTCATCGATAATGTTCCATTGCTTTCAAACTGCACTTTCCTCTCTGCAAGATAATAACTGTTAGAACAAGCAACAGTATCGGTAGATGGTCTATGGGGAATGCAATGTTACAAAACCCAATCCATTCAACAACATATTTCAGATAAGTCAACAAATTAAATATTCCAGCACAGGATAAAACAAGGAAGATGAGAGTGAGGAGGCAATAGCTCTGATGACAAAAGAACAGAAATTTACCTTTATTCATTTGAGCAAAAAAGCAGGCACACAAATAAATAATCATCTAACAATGCACATGTGCAACGGAGGCTACAGGGGGACTAAGAATGCCGAATTGTTGTCATGCGTATTGCTGAAAGGATGATTGAAACAGAATCTGTGGTAAATTTGAAGAAATACAGATGATGCATCTCAGGATGTTGGAGGAAGAACATTTATGGACTGAGGCAAATTGTATTGCCCTTTTCAGGAGTTATTGGGTTCATAATATTGGGTTCAAATTGAAAGACTTCCTTCCGTGCTGAAAGCTTTAGTTTAGTTGCAGCTGGATGACAATTTCTGTTCCTGGTAGTATTTAGCAAACTGTTAAAAGTGAATGTCACTGCACAGAATTCCAAACATGACTCCAATCAGTAGAGAAAATATCCAAGGTGTGTGATGAGTTGTATCCTCTCATGTTGAACAATGCAGCTACAGATACAATGGAGGCACTGATGATAATCTTCCAAGAATCCTTAGATTGTGGAAAATTCTCAGAGGATTGAAAGATTGTGAACATAACACCATTATTACAAAGATACTTCGACAAAATAGCATGCCAGTATTGCCAATTTAGGTCAACCTGGGTAGATGTTCATGCCGGCCATGAAAGATGAAATAACAGGGTACTGAATGTGCTATAACATCCTACAGAGTTAACATCCTTTTATAAAGGGGAAATAATACTTGACAAACTTGCTACAGTGCTTTGAGAAGGAAACAAACATTACTGATGAAGGACCACCAGTTGATGTAGTACATTGAGATTTCAACAAAGCATTTGATAAGGTACAGCTCATAAGGTGTCTCAGATGAAAAGAGCCCATGTGTTCAAGGGTAGTTTGTTCGGATGGACAGAGGACTGCATCGTAAATAGAAGTAGAGTTGTAGCAGCAGGATGGTAACTGACAAGTCATGTACGGCCACAGAGCGAATGCTGCGGAGGCCATGCACCTCATGTTGACTGGGTTGATTTTGGAAATGGCGTAGGGGATTGCTATGCTTAGGAAAGTTGGGCAGGCTGGGACTACGTTCATTGGCGTTTATAAGATTGAAAAAATCTTATTTTTTCAACATGTAAGATTCTAAAGAGGCTTGATAGTGTATATCCGTAGAGATTACTCCCATTTGTGAAAGATTTTACGACCAGAGGCCACATTTTCAAATTGGTTGCCTATTAATTCAGGGAAGAATTACTTCTTTCAGGTTGTAGCACTCTATTGAACACTTTAGCCAAGAAGATTTTTGAGGTAATGCCATTAGTCATATGCTAGGCTGTAACGGCCAGGTTAATTTTTAAATCAAGAAACAATGATAATGAGAAAAGGGTCGAGGCCTGAAACGTCAGCTTTTGTGCTCCTGAGATGCTGCTTGGCCTGCTGTGTTCATCCAGCTTCACACTTGGTTATCTTGGATTCTCTTGCATCTGAGCTTCCCATTATCAGTGATAATGAGAAAAGGGTAGTCTTTGCAGTGGAGATACTTCAAGGATCCCCTTATTACTATAGAATACAGGGAGGAATTAAACACATCACTACCACACCATCACTACCATGAGAGAAGTAGCAGTCGACAATCTAATGGAGTGAAAGCAGATTAGACTCTTTGCCGTGATGGTTTACTTTCTAAGATTCTCAACAATGAGCTACAGAGTCGGTGTATGCGTTGATTGTAATTTCCCAAAAAGGTTTAGATTCTAGAGAAGCATCTGAGGGCTGGAAAACTGCCGATGTGACATACCTATTTAAAAAGGAGAGAGGCAAAAAGAAGATAACTACAACCGAAACAAAGTAACATCTATTGTTGGAAATATGTGGCAATCAACTATGAAGAAAATAATAGCAGGACATTTGGAAAATCAGAATTTAATCAAACAGAATCACCATAGATCATGGGAACTGCAGATGCTGGAGAATCCAAGATGACAAAATGTGAGGCTGGATGAACACAGCAGGCCAAGCAGCATCTCAGGAGCACAAAAGCTGACGTTTCGGGCCTGGACCCTTCATCAGAGATGGGGATGGGGTGAGGGTTCTGGAATAAATAGGGAGAGAGGGGGAGGCGGACTGAAGATGGAGAGAAAAGAAGATAGGTGGAGAGAGTATAGGTGGGGAGGTAGGGAGGGGATAGGTCAGTCCAGGGAAGACGGACAGGTCAAGGAGGTGAGATGAGGTTAGTAGGTAGATGGGGGTGCGGCCAGGGGTGGGCGGAAGGGATGGGTGAGAGGAAGAACAGGTTAGGGAGGCAGAGACAGGTTGGACTGGTTTTGGGATGCAGTGGGTGAAGGGGAAGAGCTGGGCTGGTTGTGTGGTGCAGTGGGGGGAGGGGACGAATTGGGCTGGTTTAGGGATGCGGTGGGAGAGATTTTGAAACTGGTGAAGTCCACGTTGATACCATTATGCTGCAGGGTTCCCAGGCGGAATATGAGTTGCTGTTCCTGCAACCTTGGGGTGGCATCATTGTGGCACTGCAGGAGGCCCATGATGGCCATGTCATCTAAAGAATGGGATGGGGAGTGGAAATGGTTTGCGACTGGGAGGTGCAGTTGTTTGTTGCGAACTGAGCGGAGGTGTTCTGCAAAGCGGTCCCCAAGCCTCCGCTTGGTTTCCCCAATGTTGAGGAAACCACACTGGGTACAGTGGATGCAGTATACCACATTGGCAGATGTGCAGATGAACCTCTGCTTAATGTGGAATGTCATCTTGGGGCCTGGGATAGGGGTGAGGGAGGTGGTGTGGGGCAAGTGTAGCATTTCCTGCGGTTGCAGGGGAACGTGTCGGGTGTGGTGGGGTTGGAGGGCAGTGTGGAGCGAACAAGGGAGTCACGGAGAGAGTGGTCTCTCCGGAAAGCAGACAGGGGTGGGGATGGAAAAATGTCTTGGGTGGTGAGGTCGGATTGTAGATGTCGGAAGTGTCAGAGGATGATGCGTTGTATCCGGAGGTTGGTGGGGTGGTGTGTGAGAACGAGCGGGATCCTCTTGGGGCGGTTGTGGCTGGGGCGGGGTGTGAGGGATGTGTTGCGGGAAATATGGGAGATGCGGTCAAGGGCGTTCTCGATCACTGTCGGGGGGAAGTTGCGGTCCTTGAAGAACTTGGACATGTGGGATGTGCGGGAGTGGAATGTCTTATCGTGGGAGCAGAAGCGGCGGAGGCGGAGGAATTGGGAATAGGGGATGGAATTTTTGCAGGATGGTGGGTGGGAGGAGGTGTATTCTGGGTAGCTGTGGGAGTCGGTAGGCTTGAAATGGACATCAGTTACAAGCTGGTTGCCTGAGATGGAGACTGAGAAGTCCAGGAAGGTGAGGGATGTGCTGGAGATGGCCAAGAGAACTGAAGGTTGGGGTGGAAGGTGTTGGTGAAGTGGATGAACTGTTTGAGCTCCTCTGGGGAGCAAGAGGCGGCACCGATACAGTCATCAATGTACCGGAGGAAGAGGTGGGGTTTGGGGCCTCCAGTGACAGTGCAGCACTCCCTTAATATTGTGAAAGATTTTACGACCAGAGGCCACATTTTCAAATTGGTTGCCTATGAATTTAGGGGAAGAATTACTTCTTTCAGGTTGTAGCAATCTATTGAACACTTTAGCAGAGAAGGTTTTAGAGGTAATGCCATTAATTATATGCTCGGCTGAGATGGCCAGGTTAATTTTTAAATCAAGGAACAACGACAATGAGAAAAGGGTAGCCTTTACAGTGGAAGATACTTCAAGGATCCCCTTATTACGAAAGAATACAGGGAGGAATTAAACACATCACTACCACACCATCAGTACCATGAGAGAAGTAGCAGTAGACAATCTAATGGAGTGAAAGCAGATTGGACTCTTCGCCGTGATGGTTGACTTTCTAAGATTCTAAACAATGAGCTTCAGAGTCGGTATATGCATTGACTGTAATTTCCCAAAAAGGTTCAGATTCTCGAGAAGCATCTGAGGGCTGGAAAAATGCTGATGTGATGTCCCTATTTAAAAAGGAGAGAGGCAAAAAGAAGATAACTACAACCGAACCAGTCTAATATCTATTGTTGGAAATGTGTGGCAATCAACTATGAAGAAAATAATAGCAGGACATTTGGAAAATCATCATCTCATCAAACAGAATCACCATAGCCTGATGAAAGAGAAATTATGTCTGGCTAATTTGTTTGGGTTTTTGGAGGAAGTTTTGGGAGGAGAATTAACAGAGGAAAACCAGTAAATGTGTTGTGTTTGGACTTGGAGAAAGCATTTGAGAATGTACACAAAAGTAATAAGCTAAGAGCTGAGGTTTTGAAGGTAGTATATTGCTATGGATCAGTATGCTTTGCATGTTCTGGAAGAAGAGATCACATCTCGAGTGAAATGCACCAAGTGAATATATATTTTGGGGAACTTGGTGGCAATGCGGTAAGTCAGTGCAGAGGGTAAGAGGTGCCATTTGCTTGCTTTTTTTGCCTTATAGTTCATAAGCATTTTGTTTTTGAGACAGGGTGAATTGAAGCCAGAATCAGGGACCGAGAGGGTGAACCAGGTTCATTGGTTGGTGATCGCGACTGGTTTAAGAATCTATTATCGGTAGCTTTCAGATTGAAAGTAAATCGGAGAAATATTTACAGGCTACAAAGTAAAAGACCAGAATGTTTTCAAATCAAATTAAGATCGAAGTAATTGAAATGGAGATGCCAGGCCAGATGATTATTTGTACCTACATGACGGGCGAGTGGTCAGGCCCCAGACTCCAGCTTACGTTTGATGAACTGGAATCTCAGTTTTGACCAATCAACAAATCATGTGGGGCAGAGTTACCAGGGAATGCTGTGTTTCAGGAGGCAGTCACACACCTTAGATTAACTAGCTGAAATTCGGTCAGTGGCCAATGACAAAGAACAGGGCAGGTGGAAGGATCCAGGATGTAGTGCAGAAGGAACCTTGGCCTTTGATCTTATCGAACAGGTTTGAGATTCTTTCTTCGTGTGTGGATGAGAGTGCAGGGTATAGGGAAGATGAGTAAACTGACTGTAGCACTGTGGGACAGGTGGGACATTCAGGAGGGGATAAAAAGTGAAATGTAGTTATAATCAGAGGTAGTATAGTTAGGGGAATGAACACTGTTCATTGTGACCAGGATCGAGAGTCTCGAAAGTAGTGTTGCCTGCCTGGTGCCCAGGTTCAGGATATTCCATCTCGGCTACAAAGGAACGTGAAGTGGGAGGAGTAGAAATCCAGCTATCGTGGTCCACACAGGTACCATTGATATGGAAGAAAGAGGAAAGAGGTTCTCCTGAGGGATTATGAGCACCGAGGTGCTGAGGTGAGAAAGCAGAACCAGAATGGTAATAATCTCTGGATTATTATCTGAGCAATTTGGCACAGTGTGAACATAATTATAGATGTACATTGTTCAAATGGTGGCATGGCAGAAATGTGTTTGAATTCATGGGACATGGGCATCGGTACGGGGAAGGAGGGAGTCGTTCTGGTGTTATAGGCTCGACGAGAATCATATTGGGACAAGTATCCTCGCAAAATACAGAGCTAGGTCTGGGGCTAGGGCGTTTTAATAAAAAGTGTGGAGTGGTTGAGCTCAGTTGCATGGAAAATTGTGGAAAAAGTTAGAAGCTGGTAAGTGCTCAGCAAAGTTTCCAGAGCAAGTAATAGGACAAAAAGTATGGAAATGGCCAGGAGTCTCACTTCAGCTGCAGCAGATAAGAAGGGTGGCTGTAAATGCCAGACTGAAGATCTTGTATTGAATTGCAGGGAGTGTATGAAACAAAGTGAATGAGTTTGTGGTGCAGATTGAAATTGACAGATACATCACTCTGGGTATCACAGAGAGGTGGTTGTTAGGGGATAAGTGTTGGGAACGAAATAGCCAATGATTCATGTCCGATAGAAAGAACAGGCAAATGAACAGAGATAACAAAGTGTGGAGCTGGATGAGCACAGCAGGCCAAGCAGCATCTCAGGAGCGTAAAAGCTGACGTTTTGTGCCGAGACCCTTCTACTTCTGTGTGTTCATCCTGATCCACACTTTGTTATCTTGGATTCTGAAGCATCTGCAGTTCCCATTATCTCCGACACAAATGGACAGAGATGCCAGGGTTGGCTTGTCCGTAAGAAATGAGGTCGCGCTGAAGGAACCACAGCTCTTGTGCTTGTTTATTAATGACTTGGAGGAAAGAGGTGCATGTGCTGTGGCTAAATTTGTAGATGACAGAAAAAATATTTAGAAAGACAAGGCATGGCCCAGAAACAGAGATTTACCGGGATGTTACTTGGATCGGAATGTATTAGCTATAAGGAGGGTTTGGTGGAAATGCTGTGTCATGATAAATGTAATGAGATCAACCATGATCTCACCGAATGATGGAGGAATATTCAATGGGCCAAATGGCTTTTTTTGTGAGTCTTCTTGTTTGACAATGCATTCATGAAGGTGTTTTTTTTTCTCTCTTGGATAAGATGTGAAAATGAAATGTATACGAGATAATGGGAACTACAGATGCTGGAGAATCCAAGACAACAAAATGTGAGGCTGGATGAACACAGCAGGCCAAGCAGCATCTCAGGAGGACAAAAGTGCTCCTGAGATGCTGCTTGGCCTGCTGTGTTCATCCAGCCTCACATTTTGTTGTCATGAAATGTATACACTTCCTTTTCATCTGGGAATAAATAATTGTTCTGAACGATTTCCATTGACTAATAGCAATCTGACAAGCTTCGCAATGTAAAGAGATTTTTAGCTTCTTTTTAATTGTAAAGATATTCTTTGGAATTAATTTGGCAGATATTATTTGCATCTCAGGAAGTATGTTCATCACTGCATCTCAAAAAGTGCTCTGTTGTATAACAACAGCTTTTTAAAGATCACTTCAATGGTTGTGATTTTGAGTTGCCATAACACACATTAAATTACACTGTTGGCCAATCTGTCCACGATTATTTCATTATCTTATGCTTCAAACAGACAAGGAAATATTGGTGATGCAATGAAGTGTTTGACTCTCAAATATAATTGCTGTTATAGTTTCCACTTGGAAGAAAGAATCACATCAAATTGACTGGTCAAGGAAATGGGACACTGACTGTGAGTACTTTGAATGTTCGAGTTATTCCTCAAATGAAAGTTATGACCTTGATGATTTCTCTTTCATGCAGCTATGAACAGACTCTTTTAAAATATCCTCTGGGTTAGTGGTTCAGGCATAAAAGTGCAATATGTATATTTATGTATATACATGTACATGCGTCATCTGAAAAGATAATGAGTATAAATCACTTGTGACAAGGTGAGAATGAGTTATCCAGATAGTAAGAACTGCCAATGTTGGTGTCTGAGATAACACATTGTGGAGCTGGAGGAACACAGCAGGGCAGGCAGCATCAGAGGCTCAAGAAAGTTGAGGTTTTGGGTCAGGACCCTTCCTGAGAAATGGAGGGTGGAAGGGAGCTCAGAAACAAATAGCGTGGAGGGGGAGGAGGTGCTGGGGAAGGTAGGTGGGATGGTAATAAGTGAGTACTATCCAGATTGGAACAGATTTTCCCCAGGGGGTGTTGAGTCCGAATTCCAAATCACTCTCAAAATCTTAGTGACTGTTAACGTTGATGTTTTTTGTCTGTGCGTTTCAGTAATTGCATGACAGTTGAATGGTTCGTTGAGAGTGAGGAACCTGTGGACTCTCAGACACCAAGATGGAATTTAGTTCGAAGAGTGACTTCAAAATAGTTGCTTGCTTTTAAAATCTTGACCGTTTTTGCTGTCCAGTTGAATGAATTTAGCTCATACTGCTTCAATAGGAATTAGTGTTTAATAGGAACATATTTGTGAAACTTAGTTTCGCAAGTTTTCGCTTAAACTGGTGCAGACTTTCGGTGCTTGCAAAAAGGCTCATCTCTCCATTAATACCGAAGGAAAATTGGAGTTTAAAAGTAAGTTCACCCGCTGTCAGGGAATGAAATGTTAATGTTGACTCGAACATAATTTTTAAAAAAGTCATATATTTGTGCAACACTGACCTCAAATTAAAATTTGGATATGCTAGTTTTACAGATGGTTGGATATTGAATTCATTTTAAATGAGGGTGAAGATCACTTTAAATCCAGCATATTTGTGAAGAAAAGAAATAGCATGTCAAATAAAATTAACTGCATGACTCTTCATAGCCCTACATGTAGAATTTCATTCCGAACTATGAGACAGTTGTGACCCCATACTACCTCAGTGCTCATGGCAAGAGTAAGACTCCTGTTTGACGTGCTGTGCACTGCATGGAATGGCGGCAACATCAGATTCATTGATGCTTGAGAATCAAAAGAATATGACCATAAGATTTAAAATCAAAATCTCATTGAACACTTCAAGGAATGTATTACAGGAAGAGGGGGAAAGCATGTTTGACTAATAGAAGGTGGTGGCGCAGATCACATAGACCTGTGTGCTAAAACTTATCACAAATTTCACATTGAATGGAACAGTTTAAACAGGCTGGAGGAAGCAGACATGCCAGCCCAAACTTTTTGAATTTGAGCATTCTGTTCGTAAACATCAGCAAAATTGTGGGAAACATGTTTATTCTTTCTCTTTTATTGCACAGAACCATACGATGAGACTGTTTTGATGAGGAATTTAAAGATTATGTGTCCCATCCGTTTGACTCACAGTTTGGTACCATAGGTTGGTACGATCTTCGTTCGAGAAGGAAAAGGGATGTTCCAGATACAGAAAATCGTCAAACCATTTACTACAAAGTCCGTTTCTGGTTAGTATTAATTAATGCAGTTAACATTTTTAGCTCGAAATGATTGCACAATGGAGTCAATAAGAAAATTCCATCTGATATTCCACATAAATTTTAAGTGGATATTAAAGCAGCTCATTTCTTTTTCACGCTGTATGCTGCTTTCAAGAATGGTTGTCTTATTGTCGAAATGTTTAGCTTTGCCCCCATGGCTTCTTCCATTAGCTCACATTGAAACACATGTTTCTTCAGCCAAAAATGCACGTTTACTCGGTGTAACTTGACTAACCTTCCCCTGTGGTCATTCCCCTGAAATCCCCTGCGGTAGCTCCCCTGAAAAACAACTATACCATTTTGGATACTGTTCCGGGGGATGACTTAGCAGGGGTATGCAGTCGGGTGCAGGTCTCTGGCACAGAGTCTGTCCCTCTTGCACAGAAGGGAAGCGGGGATAGGAAGAGAGTGATAGTCATTGGGGACTCAATAGTTAGAGGCACTGATAGAAGATTTGCCGGGAACGAAAGACACTCACGATTGGTGTGTTGCCGACCAGGTGCCAGGGTCTGTGATGTCACGAATATCCTGGGTGGGAAATTGGCTCGTGCCATTCGGTTGGATTTAAACGAGCTCAGAAGTGGGATGGGAAGCTGAGGTGTAGTCCTAGTACACAGGAGGATGAGCATAGGGAGGACATGGTCAGGACCTCACTGTCACAGAAGTGTGCTGGCAGACAGCAAGCTGGATTGAAGTGTGACGACTTTAATGCCGGGAGTATCTGGAATAATGTAGGTGAGCTTGCAGCTTGGATAGGTACCTGGGACTTCGATGTTGTGGCCATTTCGGAGGCATGGATAGAGCAGGGTCAGGAATGGATGTTGCAGGTTCTTGGGTTTAGATCTTTCATTAAGGTCTGGGAAGGTGGTAAAAGACGGGGAGGTGTGGCTTTGTTGGTCAAGGACAGTATAACGGCGGCTGAAAGAACCTTTGAGGACTCGTCTACTGCGGTTGTATGGGCTGAGGTTGCCAAGGAAGGTTTGTCGACTGAGTCAGTGTGGGTGGACGTTCGGAACAGCAAGGCAGCAGTCACTTCACTGGGGGTTTTCTGCAGACCCCAAATAGCAGTTGGGAGATCGAAGAACTCATTGGCCGGCAGATTGTTGAAAAGTGCAAACGTATCAGGGTTGTTGTTATGGGTGACTTCAACTTTCCCAATATAGATCGAAACCTCCTTAGTGCAGATGGTTTGGATGGAGCCGTTTTTGTCAGGTGTGTTCAGGAGGGTTTCCTGACTCAGTATGTGGACAGGCCGACGAGGCGGGAGGCCATTTTGGATTTGGTGCTCGGCGATGAGCCAGGACAGGTGTCAGATCTCATGGTGGGAGAACACTTTGGCGACAGTGACCGCAAGAGCCTCCCATTTACCATAGCCATGGAAAGGGAAAGGAGCAGTTACCAGGGGAAGATATTTCACTGGGGTCAAGGAAACTATGATGCTGTCAGACAGGAGTTGGGAAGTACAGATTGGGAGCAATTGTTCCACAGAAAGGGCGCAGCAGACATGTGGAGGCTGTTCAAGGAGCAGTTTTTGCGAGTGATGTATAAATTTGTTCCTCTGAGACAGATAAGAAGGGGTAAGATTAAGGAGCCTTGGATGACGGGTACAGAGGTGCTTCTTGTCAAAAAGAAAAGGCAGCGTACGTAAGGTGGAGGAAGTGAGGGTCGAGCACAGCTTTAGAGTATTACAGGCCTGCTGGGAAGGAGCTCAAAAGATATTGCCTGTCCAATTGTTACCTGTTACAACCTTTGCGTCCACGCTTGCTCATTCAATGGTGTCAAGATGCCAGCAGTGCATGTACCTTCTCCATCCCCTAATGCCGTCAGCTCACACAAGACATAGTCCTTACTTAAAATCTTCTGATCAACCAAAGTTCATTGTAATGGACATTTTAGTTATCTGTCATGAAACGAAAACTGATTCTGACTGGCATGACCTGCAGTGCAAATGAATATAATCTGCGAAACGAGATTCCTTATGGGCTTGCAGCCGCTACAAATAATTGCTTTTCAAAGACGTTGCATACATACATTTTTTTCTCCTATCACCTTAGATTTTTTTTTGTTTATGCATGTTGTGTGGGTTTCCAGTCAGGCCCATAAACACAGGTTGATGCAGTCACTGTTACAACACGGTATTGAAGGAGAATTTGTGATCTTTGGAGTTTCATTCCACTGAATGAAGGAGTGCACCATCAAGCCACTTCAGAGCACTACTGGTGACAAATTGTTGCAAGTTTTCAAGTGTTACTGATTGTCACATAAAATATGGCCTTTTTGTTGTTGCGCTATTCATCTTAACTGCAACATATCTAGTATTTAGGCTTGGAAACTATTTCAATTTTTTTGATTTACTTATTCAAAATCATTTATGATTGTTGTCATGATATCTACAATATGTTATTTTGATTGGACATACAGGATTGGATCTGTCTTAATGGAAATAATGTATGCGCTTATAAAACCCCTTCTGGGCAAGGTAGTTGCTCAGTGGTTAGAGCTGCTCATGCACTGGGGAGCCAATTGAGATTCCAGTCTTGGGTAACTATCTGTGTGGAATTGACATGTCCTCCCCGCGTCTGCGAGGGGCTTCCGCCAGGTGCTGCAGTTTCCTCCCATTGTTCAAAGATGTGCAGGTCCTTATATGTGATTTGTGAAGCATTTCTTCAATGTTTCAATCCTGCCAGCATCCAGTGCCTTGGACAAAATAACTGGAGATGAATAAAAGATACTGTGCCTTTTGACACCATTTCCTGCTGGATTTTCATCAATCCTGCTTTATATCAGTGACAACTTCCATGATCTTTTTTGATGCTCTGTCTGAATTGACAGTCTAGTTCCAAATATTTGTTGTGCAGTATTTCAAGGTCTCTGTTATAGCATACCCATGAATGTCCACTTCAAAAGATACTTCCATATCATAGAATCCCTACGGTGTGGAAACAAGCCCCTTTTGACCCAAGAAGTCCACGGTCACCCTCCAAAGAGCGTCTCACCCTGACTCATCCCCCGACCCTTTCCTCAGTAACCCTACATTTCCCATGACTAACACACCTAATCTACACATCCCTAAACACAATGGGCAAGTTTAGCATGGCCCATACATTGAGCCTGCGCATCTTTGGACTGTGGGAGGAAACCAGAGCACCCAGCAGGAACCCATGCAGGCATGGGCAGAATGTACAAACTCCGCACAGAAGATCGTCCAACGGTGGGATCGAACCTGGGTCCCTGGCGCTGTGAGTCAGCAGTGCAAACCACTGAGCCACCGTGCTGCCCTTGGAGTTAGACAGAGCTTGCTTGTTCCTGGGTGGCCTGAAATTGCCAACCTCCACTTAGTGGCAAAAGTGCTGACCAACTGCACTCATCTTCACTGGTTTTTGCTTTGTATCATTGAATTCAATCCTTCAAACTCTATGATAAATATTTAAATTTCCATTGATATGTGAGCGTTGTTTTTAGTACGCAGTATTGGTTTATTATGTTTCATTGGTACATAATGAATATTGTATGTATATGCAAATAGGCAAGTTGGTAACGATGCAGTCCACAGACCTGGAGGATAATAACACTGTCCTTCAATCGCCCACGATGCCCTCTGCAAATTGGTAGAAAACAAAAATTTCTATAAAATTCATCTCTCCTCCCGTCAGTCGATCAAAATTAATTCAGGATTTTGTACAGGCCAATAAGCGTAAGATTACACGAGCCTAAACAAAACTACTGGCTCATATTAGTTCAGTAAAGTGAAAGGGCAACAATAGAGGTAGTAGGAACTGCAGATGCTGGAGAATCTGAGATAAGAAGGTGTAAAGCTGGATGAACACAGCAGGCCAAGCAGTATCATCCGGCTCTGCACCTTGTTATCTCAGATTCTCCAGCGCCAATTTTCTGAAGCAGGGTCTCGTCCCGAAACATCAGCTTTCTTGCTTCTCTGATGCTGCTTGACCTGCTGTGTTCATCCAGCTCTCCACCTTGGGCAACAATAGAGTATGCTTTAAGTCACTAGATATGTTACATGGGTTTGTCTTCCTTAGGGTGGAGTTAGTGGAACCGAAAAAGATGTCTCCCTCACAGCGTTTGTGACACAAGAATTGCATCGTTCCTTGGCGGCCTTTCAACAGAAGAATATTCAGAGATTTCCCGAGTGGTAAGAATGTAACTTCTTTTACTTCTCTTTATCTCACTTTTTCCAACAATTGGAAAATAGATTTTAGAAATAACGTCGAGCTGATGAAGTGTGAAAAGAAGAATAATTCCAAGCAGTGGTGGGAGTTGGTCAGTGAGGTGGGAGGAGTGGATAGGTGGGAGAGAAGGCGGACAGGTCACGGAGGCGGGGATGAGGGGAGGAACTAGTCTTGGGATGAGGCTGGCGGGTGGGGAGATTTTGAGGGTGGCCAAGTCCACATTGCGGCTATTGAGTTGGAAGCTCCCGAGGCGGAATATGAGGTGCTGCTCCTCCAGTTTCTGGGTGGTCTGGTTGTGACACTGGAAGAGGCCCAGGATGGACATGTCATTCAGGGAGTGGGAGGGGGAGTTGAAGTGATGCAATGATTTGGACATGAAAATGGAAGGTGTGGTTCGTAAGTTTCCCAATGATTGAAGGTGTAGTCGCCAGCCAAGAAGGTCACCTCAGAATACAATGGGACATTGACAAGGGCCAATAAACTGAGGAATGGCAGATGGTGTTGAGGTTAGACAAATGTGAGGTGCTACATTTTGAAAAGGCAAATCAGGGCAGCACGTTTACACTGAAGGTTGTGGGGAGTGTTGCTTAATAAAGAGACACTGGAGTGCAGTTTCGTAGTTCCATCAAAGTACAGCCACCGGTAGAAAGGATATGAAGGAGACATTTGGTGTGCTCGCCTTTATCGGTCAGTGCATTGAGTATAGGAGTTGGGAGATCAATTAGCAGCCATATAGGACGTTGGTTCGGCTGCTTTTGGAATACTGCAATCGATTTTGGTCTCCTTGCAAGAGGAAGGATGTCGGCGCACCATTGAGGGCCGAAGGGCCTGTTGTGCGCTGTATTGTTGTATGTTGTAAACTTGAAAGGGTTCAGAGAAGATCTACAAGGATGTTATGAGCATCGGAGGTTGGAGGTATACCGTGGGCTTGAACAGGCAGCTATTTCTTGGAACTTTGGAGTTCAGGGCTGACCATATAGAAGTTTATACAATTACGAGGGACGTGGATAGAGCGAACAGCCAAGATCTTTTCCCCGGGTTGCTGGAATCCAAAACTGGAGGGAATAGGTTAAAAATGAGAGAGGCAAGATTTAAAATAGACCGGATTTTTTTCATAGTGGTGCATGTATGGAGTGAGCTGCCAGAGGAAGTGGTGGAGGCTTGTACGTTTAAAAGGCATGTGGATGGGTATATGAATAGGATGGGTTGAGAGGAATATGGGCCACATGCTGGCAAATGGGACTAAATTAATTTAGGATATCTGGTCAACATAGACAAATTGGGCCAAAGGATCTGTTTCCCGACTGTACATCTCTCTGATTCTAAGTGTCTTTTTTCTTAACCACGTGGCCCATAATTAGAAAAACTTGAATCAGGATTTGGGAATGTGACAATTCTAATTGGATCTGTTTGATGAAATTAACTCTGTAGGTAATGGTGGTTGAATTATGATTCGTCAAATTTGAGTTTATTGCAGCATCTTATAGAACAGAGAGACACATGTAATCAAAATTGAAAATCAAAACTTGGTAAAATTTTGCATTGGAAATACATGACAAGCCATTGGAGGAGATTCATGACCATTGCATTCAAGTGAGAACAACAAATGCGATTCAGTGACTCAGTGAAACGGGATGCAGTGACTCAGTGAAATTGGATGCAGTGACTGTGTGAACTGGGATGCAGTGACTGAGGGTAATGGGATGCAGTGACTGAGGGTAATTAGATGCAGTGACTGAGTGAAATAGGATGCAGTGACTGCGGGAAATGGGTTGTGGTGACTGCGGGAAATGGGTTGTAGTGACTGAGAGAAATGGGATACAGTGACTGATGGAAATGGGATGCAGTGACTGATGGAAATGGGATGCGTTGACTGATGGAAAGGAGATGCAGTGACTGTGGGAAATGGCATGCTGTGTCTGAGGGTAATGGGATGCAGTGACTGAGGGGAATGGGATGCCGAGACTGATTGAACTGGGTTGCAGTGACTGAGTAAACTGGGATGCTGTGACTGTGTCTCATGGGATGCAGTGACTGAGTGAAATGGGATCCATTGACTGTGGGAAATGGGTTGCAGTGTGTGAGTGAAATGGGATCCAGTGACTGAGTGAAATGGGCTGCAGTGAATGTGTGAACTGGGATGCAGTGACTGATGGAGATGGGATGCTGTGACTGAGTGAAATGGGATGCTGTGACTGAGGGTAATGGGAGGCAGTGACAGAGGGAAAGGTGATTCTGTGTATTTGGGAAATGGGATGCGGTGACTGTGGCGAATGGTATGCAGTGACGGTGGGAGATGGAATGCAGTGACTGAGTGAAATGGGATGCTGTGACTGAGGTTAATGGGATGCAGTGACTGAGGGAAAGGAGATGCAGTGACTGTGGGAAATGGCATGCTGTGACTGAGAGAAATGGGATGCTGTGACTGTTTTGGGATGCAGTGACTCTTAAATGGGATGCAGTGACTGCGTGAAGTGGGCTGCAGTGACTGTGCGAAACGGGTTGCAGTGACTGAGTGAAATGGGATGCAGTGACTGAGTGCAATGGGATGCAGTGAATGAGTGCAATGGGATGCAGTAACGGAGGAAAGGAGATGCGGTGACTGTGGGAAATAGCTTGCTGTGTCTGATGGGAATGGGATGCAGTGACTGTGGAAATGGGATGCAGTGACTGTTAAATGGGCCGCAGTGACTGAGTAAAATGGGCAGCAGTGACTTGGTGAAATGGGATGCAGTGACTGAGGAAAGGAGATGCAGTGACTGTCTGAAATGGGACGCAGTGACTGAGTGACCTGGGATGCAGTGACTGAGTGACCTGGGATGCAGTAACTGAGTGAAATGGGATGCAGTGACTGAGCTAAATGGGATGCATGATTGATGGAAATCGGATGCAGTGACTGAGGGGAATGCGATGTAGTGACTGAGGGGAATGCGATGCAGTGACTCATGGAAATGGGACGCTGTGACTGAGGGAACGGAGATGCAGTGACTGAGTGAAATGGGCTGCAGTGACTGTGTGAAATGGGCTGCAGTGTCTGTGCGAACTGTAATGCAGTCACTGTGTGATCTAGGATGCGGTGGCCGAGTGAAATGGGGTGCAGTGGCTGAGTGAAATGGGATGCAGTGGCTGAGTGAAATGGGATGCAGTGGCTGAGTGAAATGGGATGCAGTGGCTGAGTGAAATGGGATGCATTGACTCTTGGAAATGGGATGCACTGACTCTTGGAAATGGGATGCAGTGAATGTTGGAAATGGATTGCAGTGACTGTTGGCAATGGGATGCAGTCACTGTTGGAAATGGGATGCAGTGACTATGGGAAATGGGATGCAGTGACTGAGGGAAAGGAGATGCAGTGACTGAGGGAAAGGAGATGCAGTGACTGTGGGAAATGGCATACTGTGACTCAGGGTCATGGGATGCAGTGACTGAGGGGAATGGGATGCGGTGACTGAGTGAAATGGGATACTGTGACTGAGGAAAGGAGATGCAGTGACTATGGGAAATGGCATGCAGTGACTGAGTGAAACGGGATGCAGTGACTGATGGAAATGGGATGCAGTGACTGATGGGAATGTGATGCAGTGTCTGAGGGAAATGGGATGCTGTGACTGAGCGTACTGTGATGCAGTGACTGAGGGTAATGGGATGTAGTGACTGATGGTAATGGGATGCAGTGACTGGGAAATGGGATGCAGTGATTGATGGAAATGGGACGCAGTGACTAAGTGAAATGGGACGCAGTGACTGATGGAAAGGAGATGCAGTGACTCTGTGAAATGGGATGCAGTGACTGAGGGTAATGGGATGTAGTCACTGATGGTAATGGGATGCAGTGACTGGTAAATGGGATGCAGTGACTGGGAAATGGGATGCAGTGCTTGATGGAAATGGGACACAGTGACTGAGGACAATGGGACGCAGTGACTGATGGAAAGGAGATGCAGTGACTGAGGGAAATGGGATGCAGTGACTGAGGGAAATGGGATCCTGCGACTGAAGGTAATGGGATGCAGTGACTGAGGGTAATGTGATGCAGTGACTGAGTGAAATGGGATGCAGTGACTGAGGGGAATCGGCTGCAGTGAATGAGGACAATGGGATGCAGTGACTGGGAAATGGGATGCAGTGACTATGGGGAATGGGACGCAGTGACTGAATGAAATGGGATGCAGTGACTGGGAAATGGGATGCAGTGACTGAGGGAAATGGGATCCTGCGACTGAAGGTAATGGGATGCAGTGACTCTGTGAAATGGGATGCAGTGACTCTGTGAAATGGGATGCATTGACTGAGTGAAATGGGATTGCCGTGACGGATGGAAATGGGATGCCCTGTCTGAGTGTAAGGTGAAGCTTTGAGTGAAATGGGATGCAGTGGCTGTGTGAAATGGGATGCAGTGGCTGTGTGAAATGGGATGCAGTGGCTGTGTGAAATGGGATGCAGTGGCTGTGTGAACTGGGATGCAGTGGCTGTGTGAATAGGGATGCAGTGACTGAGGGAAAGGAGATGCAGTGTCTGTTTGAAATGGGATGCTGCGACTCAAGTGAATGGGATGCCGTGTCTGTGGGGAATGGGATGCAGTGACTGTGGGGAATTGTGTGCAGCGACTGTGGGGAATGAGATGCAGTGACTGAGATAAATGGGATGCAGTGACTGATGGAAATGGGATGCAGTGAATGAGGGAAATGGGATTCAGTGACTGTGGGGAATGGGATGCAGTGACTGTGGTGAAGGAGATGCAGTGACTGAGGGAAATGGGATGCAGTGACTGAGTGAAATGGGATGCAGTGACTGAGATACTGGGAAGGAGTGACTGAGTTCATGGGGATGCAGTGCCCGAGCAGACCTGGGGTGCAGTGAGTGAGGGAAATGGGATACAGTGCCTGAGTGAAATGGGATGCAGTGCCTGAGTGAAATGGGATGCAGTGCCTGAGTGAAATGGGATGCAGTGACTGAGTGAAATGGGATGCAGTGACTGAGTGAAATGAGATGTAGTGACTGAGTGAAATGAGATGTAGTGACTGAGTGAAATGAGATGCAGTGACTGAGTGAAATGGGCTGCAGTGTCTGTGCGAACTGTAATGCAGTCAGTGTGTGATCTAGGATGCGGTGGCCGAGTGAAATGGGGTGCAGTGGCTGAGTGAAATGGGATGCAGTGGCTGAGTGAAATGGGATGCAGTGGCTGAGTGAAATGGGATGCACTGACTCTTGGAAATGGGATGCACTGACTCTTGGAAATGGGATGCAGTGAATGTTGGAAATGGATTGCAGTGACTGTTGGCAATGGGATGCAGTCACTGTTGGAAATGGGATGCAGTGACTATGGGAAATGGGATGCAGTGACTGAGGGAAAGGAGATGCAGTGACTGTGGGAAATGGCATACTGTGACTCAGGGTAATGGGATGCAGTGACTGAGGGGAATGGGATGCGGTGACTGAGTGAAATGGGATACTGTGACTGAGGAAAGGAGATGCAGTGACTATGGGAAATGGCATGCAGTGACTGAGTGAAACGGGATGCAGTGACTGATGGAAATGGGATGCAGTGACTGATGGGAATGTGATGCAGTGTCTGAGGGAAATGGGATGCTGTGACTGAGCGTACTGTGATGCAGTGACTGAGGGTAATGGGATGTAGTGACTGATGGTAATGGGATGCAGTGACTGGGAAATGGGATGCAGTGATTGATGGAAATGGGACGCAGTGACTAAGTGAAATGGGACGCAGTGACTGATGGAAAGGAGATGCAGTGACTCTGTGAAATGGGATGCAGTGACTGAGGGTAATGGGATGTAGTCACTGATGGTAATGGGATGCAGTGACTGGTAAATGGGATGCAGTGACTGGGAAATGGGATGCAGTGCTTGATGGAAATGGGACACAGTGACTGAGGACAATGGGACGCAGTGACTGATGGAAAGGAGATGCAGTGACTGAGGTAAACGGGATGCAGTGACTGAGGGAAATGGGATCCTGCGACTGAAGGTAATGGGATGCAGTGACTGAGGGTAATGTGATGCAGTGACTGAGTGAAATGGGATGCAGTGACTGAGGGGAATCGGCTGCAGTGAATGAGGACAATGGGATGCAGTGACTGGGAAATGGGATGCAGTGACTATGGGGAATGGGACGCAGTGACTGAATGAAATGGGATGCAGTGACTGGGAAATGGGATGCAGTGACTGAGGGAAATGGGATCCTGCGACTGAAGGTAATGGGATGCAGTGACTCTGTGAAATGGGATGCAGTGACTGAGTGAAATGGGATGCATTGACTGAGTGAAATGGGATTGCCGTGACGGATGGAAATGGGATGCCCTGTCTGAGTGTAAGGTGAAGCTTTGAGTGAAATGGGATGCAGTGGCTGTGTGAAATGGGATGCAGTGGCTGTGTGAAATGGGATGCAGTGGCTGTGTGAAATGGGATGCAGTGGCTGTGTGAACTGGGATGCAGTGACTGAGGGAAAGGAGATGCAGTGTCTGTTTGAAATGGGATGCTGCGACTCAAGTGAATGGGATGCCGTGTCTGTGGGGAATGGGATGCAGTGACTGTGGGGAATTGGGTGCAGCGACTGTGGGGAATGAGATGCAGTGACTGAGATAAATGGGATGCAGTGACTGATGGAAATGGGATGCAGTGAATGAGGGAAATGGGATTCAGTGACTGTGGGGAATGGGATGCAGTGACTGTGGTGAAGGAGATGCAGTGACTGAGGGAAATGGGATGCAGTGACTGAGTGAAATGGGATGCAGTGACTGAGATACTGGGAAGGAGTGACTGAGTTCATGGGGATGCAGTGCCCGAGCAGACCTGGGGTGCAGTGAGTGAGGGAAATGGGATACAGTGCCTGAGTGAAATGGGATGCAGTGCCTGAGTGAAATGGGATGCAGTGCCTGAGTGAAATGGGATGCAGTGCCTGAGTGAAATGGGATGCAGTGACTGAGTGAAATGGGATGCAGTGACTGAGTGAAATGGGATGTAGTGACTGAGTGAAATGAGATGTAGTGACTGAGTGAAATGAGATGTAGTGACTGAGTGAAATGAGATGCAGTGACTGAGGGAAATGGGAAGCATTGACTGAGTGAAATGCGATGCAGAGACTGAGGGAAAGGAGATGCTGTGCCTGTGGGAAATGGGATGCAGTGAGTGTGGGAAATTGAATGCAGCGCCTGTGAGATACGGGAAACAGTGACCGAGGGAAATGGAATGCAGTGACTATGGTGAACGAGATGCAGTGACTGAGTGAAATGTGATGCAGTGACTGTGTGAAATGTGATGCAGTGACTGAGTGAAATGTGATGCAGTGACTGAGTGAAATGTGATGCAGTGACTGAGTGAAATGTGATGCAGTGACTGAGTGAAATGGGATGCAGTGACTGAGGGAAATGGGATGCAGTCTCTGAGTGAAATGTGTTGCAGCCACTGAGTGAAATGTGTTGCTGTCACTGAGTGAAATGGGACGCATCACTGAGTGAAATGGGACGCAGTGACTGAGGGAAATGGGATGCAGTCACTGAGTGAAATGACATGCAGTGACTAAGTGAAATGGGAAGCACTGACTGAGTGAAATGCGATGCAGTGACTGAGTGAAATGAGATGCCTTGTTTGATGGAAATATGATGGAGTAACTGACGGAAATGAGATGCAGTGACTGAGTGAAATGGGATGCAGTGACTGAGGAGAATGGGATGCAGTGACTGAGGGCAATGGGATGCAGTGACTGAGGACAATGGGATGCAGTGACTGAGGAGAATGGGATGCAGTGACTGAGGACAATGGGATGCAGTGACTGAGTGAAATGGGATGCTGTGACTGAGGGCAATGGGATGCTGTGACTGAGGGCAATGGGATGCAGTGACTGAGGGCAATGGGATGCAGTGACTGAGGGAAATGGGATGCAGTGACTGAGGGAAATGGGATGCAGTGACTGAGGACAATGGGATGCAGTGACTGAGGGCAATGGAATGCAGTGACTGAGGGAAATGGGATGCAGTGACAGTGGGAAATGGGATGCAGTGACAGTGGGAAATGGGACGCAGTGACTGATGGAAATGGGACGCAGTGACTGAGTGAAATGGGACACAGTGACTGAGTGAAATGGAATTGCCGTGACTGTGGAAAGGAGATTCAGTGACTGAGGAAATGGGATGCAGTGACTGAGGGAAATGTGATGCAGTGACTGAGGGAAATGTGATGCAGTGACTGAGGGAAATGGGATGCAGTGACTGAGTGGAATGGGATGCAGTGACTGAGTGGAATGGGATGCAGTGACTGAGTGGAATGGGATGCAGTGACTGAGTGGAATGGGATGCAGTGACTGAGTGGAATGGGATGCAGTGACTGAGTGAAATGGGATGCAGTGACTGAGTGAAATGGAATTGCCGTGACTGTGGAAAGGAGATTCAGTGACTGAGGAAATGGGATGCAGTGACTGAGGGAATTGGGATGCAGTGACTGAGTGGAATGGGATTCAGTGACTGAGTGGAATGGGATGCAGTGACGGAGGTACTGGGAAGGAGTGACTGAGTTAATAGGGATGCAGTCCCTGAGCGGGCTTGGGGTGCACTGACTTAGGGAAATGGGATACAGTGCCTGAGTGAAATGCGACGCACTGACTGAGTGAAATGGGATGCAGTGACTGAGTGGAATGGGATGCATTGACCGAGTGAAATGGGATGCAGTGACTGAGTGAAATGGGATGCAGTGAATGAGTGAAATGAGATGCAGTGACTGAGTGAATTGCGTGCCGTGACTGATAGAAATCAGATACAGTGACTGATGGAACTGGGATGCAGTGACTGACGGAACTGGGATGCGGTGACTTTGTGAACTGGGATGTGGTGACACTGTGAACTGGGATGCGGTGACTGTGTGAACTGGGATGCATTGGCTGAGTGAAATGGGATGCAGTGGCTGAGTGAAATGGGATGCAGTGGGGAGTGAAATGGGATGCAGTGACTGGTGGAAATGAGATGCAGTGACGAAGGGAAAGGAAATGCAGTGTCTGTGGGGTATAGGATGGTGCGACTGAGGGAAATGGGATGGAGTGTCTGACGGAAATGGGATGCAGTGTCTGATGGAAATGGGATGCAGTGTCTGAGCGAAATGGGATGCAGTGACTGAGTGAAATGGGATACAGTGACTGAGTGAAATGGGATGCAGTGACTGAGTGAAATGGGATGCAGTGACTGAGTGAAATGGGATGCAGTGACTGAGGACAATGGGATGCAGTGACTGACGGCAATGGGATGCAGTGACTGATGGAAATTGGACGCAGTGACTGAGTGAAATGGGACGCAGTGACTGAGTGAAATGTAATTGCCGTGACTGTGGAAAGGAGATGCAGTGACTGAGGAAATGGGATGCAGTGACTGAGGGCAATGGGATGCAGTGACTGAGGGAAATGGGATTGAGTGACTGGGAAATGGGATGCAGTGACAGTGGGAAATGGGATGCAGTGACTGATGGAAATGGGACGCAGTGACTGAGTGAAATGGGACGCAGTGACTGAGTGAAATGGAATTGCCGTGACTGTGGAAAGGAGATGCAGTGACTGAGGAAATAGGATGCAGTGACTGAGGCAAATGTGATGCACTCACTGAGTGAAATGGGATGCAGTGACTGAGTTGAATGGGATGCAGTGACTGAGTTGAATGGGATGCAGTGACTGAGTTGAATGGGATGCAGTGACTGAGTGGAATGGGATGCAGCGACTGAGTGAAATAGGATGCAGTGACTGAGTGAAATGCGATGCAGTGACTGCGTGAAATGAGATGCATTGGGGAATGAAACGGGATGCAGTGACTGGTGGAAATAAGATGCAGTGTCTTTGGGAAATGAAATGCAGTGTCTGTGGGAAATGGGATGCTGGGACTGAGGGTAATGGGATGCAGTGACTGATGGAAATTGAAGCAGTGACTGAGTGAAATGGGATGCAGTGTCGGAGGTACTGGGAAGGAGTGACTGAGTTAATAGGGATGCAGTGCCCGAGCGGGCTTGGGGTGCAGTGACTTAGGGAAATGGGATACAGTGCCTGAGTGAAATGTGACGCACTGACTGAGTGAAATGGGATGCAGTGACTGAGTGGAATGGGATGCAGTGACTGAGTGGAATGGGATGCAGTGACTGAGTGAAATGCGATGCAGTGACTGCGTGAAATGGGATGCAGTGACTGAGTGGAATGGGATGCAGTGACTGAGTGAAATGCGATGCAGTGACTGCGTGAAATGCGCGCAGTGCCTGATAGAAATCAGATACAGTGACTGATGGAACTGGGATGCAGTGACTGACGGAAATGGGATGCGGTGACTTTGTGAACTGGGCTGTGGTGACTGTGTGAACTGGGATGCGGTGACTGTGTGAACTGGGATGCATTGGCTGAGTGAAATGGGATGCAGTGGCTGAGTGAAATGGGATGCAGTGGGGAGTGAAATGGGATGCAGTGGGGAGTGAAATGGGATGCAGTGACTGGTGGAAATGAGATGCAGTGACGAAGGGAAAGGAAATGCAGTGTCTGTGGGAAATGGGATGCTGCGACTGAGGGTAATGGGATGCAGTGACTGTGGTGAAGGAGATGCAGTGACTGAGGGAAATGGGATGCAGTGACTGAGTGAAATGGGATGCAGTGACTGAGTGAAATGGGATGCAGTGACTGAGTGAAATGGGATGTAGTGACTGAGTGAAATGAGATGTAGTGACTGAGTGAAATGAGATGTAGTGACTGAGTGAAATGAGATGCAGTGACTGAGGGAAATGGGAAGCATTGACTGAGTGAAATGCGATGCAGAGACTGAGGGAAAGGAGATGCTGTGCCTGTGGGAAATGGGATGCAGTGAGTGTGGGAAATTGAATGCAGTGCCTGTGAGATACGGGAAACAGTGACCGAGGGAAATGGAATGCAGTGACTATGGTGAACGAGATGCAGTGACTGAGTGAAATGTGATGCAGTGACTGTGTGAAATGTGATGCAGTGACTGAGTGAAATGTGATGCAGTCACTGAGTGAAATGTGATGCAGTGACTGAGTGAAATGTGATGCAGTGACTGAGTGAAATGTGATGCAGTGACTGAGTGAAATGTGATGCAGTGACTGAGTGAAATGTGATGCAGTGACTGAGTGAAATGGGATGCAGTGACTGAGGGAAATGGGATGCAGTCTCTGAGTGAAATGTGTTGCAGCCACTGAGTGAAATGTGTTGCTGTCACTGAGTGAAATGGGACGCATCACTGAGTGAAATGGGACGCAGTGACTGAGGGAAATGGGATGCAGTCACTGAGTGAAATGACATGCAGTGACTAAGTGAAATGGGAAGCACTGACTGAGTGAAATGCGATGCAGTGACTGAGTGAAATGAGATGCCTTGTTTGATGGAAATATGATGGAGTAACTGACGGAAATGAGATGCAGTGACTGAGTGAAATGGGATGCAGTGACTGAGGAGAATGGGATGCAGTGACTGAGGGCAATGGGATGCAGTGACTGAGGGCAATGGGATGCAGTGACTGAGGACAATGGGATGCAGTGACTGAGGAGAATGGGATGCAGTGACTGAGGACAATGGGATGCAGTGACTGAGTGAAATGGGATGCTGTGACTGAGGGCAATGGGATGCTGTGACTGAGGGCAATGGGATGCTGTGACTGAGGGCAATGGGATGCAGTGACTGAGGGCAATGGGATGCAGTGACTGAGGGCAATGGGATGCAGTGACTGAGGGAAATGGGATGCAGTGACTGAGGGAAATGGGATGCAGTGACTGAGGACAATGGGATGCAGTGACTGAGGGCAATGGGATGCAGTGACTGAGGGAAATGGGATGCAGTGACAGTGGGAAATGGGATGCAGTGACAGTGGGAAATGGGACGCAGTGACTGATGGAAATGGGACGCAGTGACTGATGGAAATGGGACGCAGTGACTGAGTGAAATGGGACACAGTGACTGAGTGAAATGGAATTGCCGTGACTGTGGAAAGGAGATTCAGTGACTGAGGAAATGGGATGCAGTGACTGAGGGAAATGTGATGCAGTGACTGAGGGAAATGGGATGCAGTGACTGAGTGGAATGGGATGCAGTGACTGAGTGAAATGGGATGCAGTGACTGAGTGGAATGTGATGCTGTGACTGAGTGAAATGGGATGCAGTGACTGAGTGAAATGGAATTGCCGTGACTGTGGAAAGGAGATTCAGTGACTGAGGAAATGGGATGCAGTGACTGAGGGAATTGGGATGCAGTGACTGAGTGGAATGGGATTCAGTGACTGAGTGGAATGGGATGCAGTGACGGAGGTACTGGGAAGGAGTGACTGAGTTAATAGGGATGCAGTCCCTGAGCGGGCTTGGGGTGCACTGACTTAGGGAAATGGGATACAGTGCCTGAGTGAAATGCGACGTACTGACTGAGTGAAATGGGATGCAGTGACTGAGTGGAATGGGATGCAGTGACCGAGTGAAATGGGATGCAGTGACTGAGTGAAATGGGATGCAGTGAATGAGTGAAATGAGATGCAGTGACTGAGTGAATTGCGCGCCGTGACTGATAGAAATCAGATACAGTGACTGATGGAACTGGGATGCAGTGACTGACGGAACTGGGATGCGGTGACTTTGTGAACTGGGATGTGGTGACACTGTGAACTGGGATGCGGTGACTGTGTGAACTGGGATGCATTGGCTGAGTGAAATGGGATGCAGTGGCTGAGTGAAATGGGATGCAGTGGGGAGTGAAATGGGATGCAGTGACTGGTGGAAATGATATGCAGTGACGAAGGGAAAGGAAATGCAGTGTCTGTGGGAAATGGGATGCTGCGACTGAGGGTAATGGGATGCAGTGACTGAGGGTAATGGGATGCAGTGACTGATGGAAATGGATGCAGTGACTGAGTGAATTGGGATGCAGTGACTGAGTGAAATGCGATGCAGTGTCTTAAGGAAAGGAAATGCAGTGTCTGTGGGGTATAGGATGGTGCGACTGAGGGAAATGGGATGGAGTGCCTGACGGAAATGGGATGCAGTGTCTGACGGAAATGGGATGCAGTGTCTGAGCGAAATGGGATGCAGTGACTGAGTGAAATGGGATACAGTGACTGAGTGAAATGGGATACAGTGACTGAGTGAAATGGGATGCAGTGACTGAGTGAAATGGGATACAGTGACTGAGTGAAATGGGATGCAGTGACTGAGTGAAATGGGATGCAGTGACTGAGGACAATGGGATGCAGTGACTGACGGCAATGGGATGCAGTGACTGATGGAAATTGGACGCAGTGACTGAGTGAAATGGGACGCAGTGACTGAGTGAAATGTAATTGCCGTGACTGTGGAAAGGAGATGCAGTGACTGAGGAAATGGGATGCAGTGACTGAGGGCAATGGGATGCAGTGACTGAGGGAAATGGGATTGAGTGACTGGGAAATGGGATGCAGTGACAGTGGGAAATGGGATGCAGTGACTGATGGAAATGGGACGCAGTGACTGAGTGAAATGGGACGCAGTGACTGAGTGAAATGGAATTGCCGTGACTGTGGAAAGGAGATGCAGTGACTGAGGAAATAGGATGCAGTGACTGAGGCAAATGTGATGCACTCACTGAGTGAAATGGTATGCAGTGACTGAGTTGAATGGGATGCAGTGACTGAGTTGAATGGGATGCAGTGACTGAGTTGAATGGGATGCAGTGACTGAGTGGAATGGGATGCAGCGACTGAGTGAAATGGGATGCAGTGACTGAGTGAAATGCGATGCTGTGACTGCGTGAAATGAGATGCATTGGGGAATGAAACGGGATGCAGTGACTGGTGGAAATAAGATGCAGTGTCTTTGGGAAATGAAATGCAGTGTCTGTGGGAAATGGGATGCTGGGACTGAGGGTAATGGGATGCAGTGACTGATGGAAATGGAAGCAGTGACTGAGTGAAATGGGATGCAGTGTCAGAGGTACTGGGAAGGAGTGACTGAGTTAATAGGGATGCAGTGCCTGAGCGGGCTTGGGGTGCAGTGACTTAGGGAAATGGGATACAGTGCCTGAGTGAAATGTGACGCACTGACTGAGTGAAATGGGATGCAGTGACTGAGTGGAATGGGATGCAGTGACTGAGTGGAATGGGATGCAGTGACTGAGTGAAATGCGATGCAGTGACTGCGTGAAATGCGCGCAGTGACTGATAGAAATCGGATACAGTGACTGATGGAACTGGGATGCAGTGACTGACGGAAATGGGATGCGGTGACTTTGTGAACTGGGCTGTGGTGACTGTGTGAACTGGGATGCGGTGACTGTGTGAACTGGGATGCATTGGCTGAGTGAAATGGGATGCAGTGGCTGAGTGAAATGGGATGCAGTGGGGAGTGAAATGGGATGCAGTGGGGAGTGAAATGGGATGCAGTGACTGGTGGAAATGAGATGCAGTGACGAAGGGAAAGGAAATGCAGTGTCTGTGGGAAATGGGATGCTGCGACTGAGGGTAATGGGATGCAGTGACTGAGGGTAATGGGATGCAGTGACTGATGGAAATGGATGCAGTGACTGAGTGAAATGGGATGCAGTGACTGAGTGAAATGTGATGCAGTGTCTTAAGGAAAGGAAATGCAGTGTCTGTTGGGTATAGGATGCTGCGACTGAGGGAAATGGGATGGAGTGTCTGACGGAAATGGGATGCAGTGTCTGACGGAAATGGGATGCAGTGTCTGAGCGAAATGGGATGCAGTGACTGAGTGAAATGGGATGCAGTGACTGAGTGAAATGGGATGCACTGACTGAGGGAAATGGGATGCAGTGACTGAGGGAAATGGGATGCAGTGACTGAGGGAAATGGGATGCAGTGACTGATGGAAATGGAAGCAGTGACTGAGTGAAATGGGATGCAGTGACGGAGGTACTGGGAAGGAGTGACTGAGTTAATAGGGATGCAGTCCCTGAGCGGGCTTGGGGTGCTCTGACTTAGGGAAATGGGATACAGTGCCTGAGTGAAATGCGACGCACTGACTGAGTGAAATGGGATGCAGTGACTGAGTGGAATGGGATGCATTGACCGAGTGAAATGGGATGCAGTGACTGAGTGAAATGGGATGCAGTGAATGAGTGAAATGAGATGCAGTGACTGAGTGAAATGCGCGCAGTGACTGATAGAAATCGGATACAGTGACTGATGGAACTGGGATGCAGTGACTGACGGAACTGGGATGCGGTGACTTTGTGAACTGGGATGTGGTGACTGTGTGAACTGGGATGCGGTGACTGTGTGAACTGGGATGCAGTGGCTGAGTGAAATGGGATGCAGTGGCTGAGTGAAATGGGATGCAGTGGGGAGTGAAATGGGATGCAGTGACTGGTGGAAATGAGATGCAGTGACGAAGGGAAAGGAAATGCAGTGTCTGTGGGAAATGGGATGCTGCGACTGAGGGTAATGGGATGCAGTGACTGATGGAAATGGATGCAGTGACTGAGTGAAATGGGATGCAGTGACTGAGTGAAATGCGAAGCAGTGACTGAGTGAAATGGAATTGCCGTGACTGTGGAAAGGAGATGCAGTGACTGAGGAAATAGGATGCAGTGACTGAGGCAAATGTGATGCACTCACTGAGTGAAATGGTATGCAGTGACTGAGTTGAATGGGATGCAGTGACTGAGTGGAATGGGATGCAGCGACTGAGTGGAATGGGATGCAGCGACTGAGTGAAATGGGATGCAGTGACTGAGTGAAATGCAATGCAGTGACTGCGTGAAATGAGATGCATTGGGGAATGAAACGGGATGCAGTGACTGGTGGAAATAAGATGCAGTGTCTTTGGGAAATGAAATGCAGTGTCTGTGGGAAATGGGATGCTGGGACTGAGGGTAATGGGATGCAGTGACTGATGGAAATGGAAGCAGTGACTGAGTGAAATGGGATGCAGTGTCGGAGGTACTGGGAAGGAGTGACTGAGTTAATAGGGATGCAGTGCCCGAGTGGGCTTGGGGTGCAGTGACTTAGGGAAATGGGATACAGTGCCTGAGTGAAATGTGACGCACTGACTGAGTGAAATGGGATGCAGTGACTGCGTGAAATGCGCGCAGTGCCTGATAGAAATCGGATACAGTGACTGATGGAACTGGGATGCAGTGACTGACGGAAATGGGATGCGGTGACTTTGTGAACTGGGATGTGGTGACTGTGTGAACTGGGATGCGGTGACTGTGTGAACTGGGATGCATTGGCGGAGTGAAATGGGATGCAGTGGCTGAGTGAAATGGGATGCAGTGGGGAGTGAAATGGGATGCAGTGGGGAGTGAAATGGGATGCAGTGACTGGTGGAAATGAGATGCAGTGACGAAGGGAAAGGAAATGCAGCGTCTGTGGGAAATGGGATGCTGCGACTGAGGGTAATGGGATGCAGTGACTGAGGGTAATGGGATGCAGTGACTGATGGAAATGGATGCAGTGACTGAGTGAAATGGGATGCAGTGACTGACGGCAATGGGATGCAGTGACTGAGGGAAATGGGATGCAGTGACAGTGGGAAATGGGATGCAGTGACAGTGGGAAATGGGACGCAGTGACTGATGGAAATGGGACGCAGTGACTGAGTGAAATGGGACACAGTGACTGAGTGAAATGGAATTGCCGTGACTGTGGAAAGGAGATTCAGTGACTGAGGAAATGGGATACAGTGACTGAGGGAAATGTGATGCAGTGACTGAGGGAAATGGGATGCAGTGACTGAGTGGAATGGGATGCAGTGACTGAGTGAAATGGGATGCAGTGACTGAGGGAAATGGGATGCAGTGACTGAGTGGAATGGGATGCAGTGACTGAGTGAAATGGGATGCAGTGACTGAGTGAAATGCGATGCGGTGACTGAGTGAAATGGAATTGCCGTGACTGTGGAAAGGAGATACAGTGGGGAATAAAATGGGATGCAGTGACTGGTGGAAATGAGATGCAGTGACTGAGTGAAATGGGATGCAGTGACTGAGTGAAATGGGATGCAGTGACTGAGGGGAATGGGATGCAGTGACTGAGTGAAACGCGATGCAGTGACTGCGTGAAATGAGATACAGTGGGGAATAAAATGGGATGCAGTGACTGGTGGAAATGAGATGCAGTGACTGAGTGAAATGGGATGCAGTGACTGAGTGAAATGGGATGCAGTGACTGAGTGGAATGGGATGCAGTGACTGAGGGTAATGTGATGCAGTGACTGATGGAAATGGAAGCAGTGACTGAGTGAAATGGGATGCAGTGACGGAGGTACTGGGAAGGAGTGACTGAGTTAATAGGAATGCAGTCCCTGAGCGGGCTTGGGGTGCACTGGCTTAGGGAAATGGGATACAGTGCCTGAGTGAAATGCGACGCACTGACTGAGTGAAATGGGATGCAGTGACTGAGTGGAATGGGATGCAGTGACCGAGTGAAATGGGATGCAGTGACTGAGTGAAATGGGATGCAGTGAATGAGTGAAATGAGATGCAGTGACTGAGTGAAATGCGCGCAGTGACTGATAGAAATCGGATACAGTGACTGATGGAACTGGGATGCAGTGACTGACGGAACTGGGATGCGGTGACTTTGTGAACTGGGATGTGGTGACTGTGTGAACTGGGATGCGGTGACTATGTGAACTGGGATGCATTGGCTGAGTGAAATGGGATGCAGTGGCTGAGTGAAATGGGATGCAGTGGGGCGTGAAATGGGATGCAGTGACTAAGGGAAAGGAAATGCAGTGTCTGTGGGAAATGGGATGCTGCGACTGAGGGTAATGGGATGCAGTGACTGAGGGTAATGGGATGCAGTGACAGTTGGAAATGGGATGCACTGACTGAGTGAAATGCGATGCAGTGTCTTAAGGAAAGGAAATGCATTGTCTGTGGGGTATAGGATGCTGCGACTGAGGGAAATGGGATGGAGTGTCTGACGGAAATGGGATGCAGTGTCTTTGCGAAATGGGATGCAGTGACTGAGCGAAATGGGATGCAGTGACTGAGTGAAATGGGATGCAGTGACTGAGTGAAATGGGATGCAGTGACTGAGGGAAATGGGATACAGTGACTGAGGACAATGGGATGCAGTGACTGACGGCAATGGGATGCAGTGACTGACGGCAATGGGATGCAGTGACTGATGGAAATTGGACGCAGTGACTGAGTGAAATGGGACGCAGTGACTGAGTGAAATGGGACGCAGTGACTGAGTGAAATGGGACGCAGTGACTGAGTGAAATGGAATTGCCGTGACTGTGGAAAGGAGATGCAGTGACTGAGGAAATAGGATGCAGTGACTGAGGCAAATGTGATGCACTCACTGAGTGAAATGGTATGCAGTGACTGAGTTGAATGGGATGCAGTGACTGAGTTGAATGGGATGCAGTGACTGAGTGGAATGGGATGCAGTGACTGAGTGAAATGGGATGCAGTGACTGAGTGAAATGCGATGCAGTGACTGCGTGAAATGAGATGCATTGGGGTATGAAACGGGATGCAGTGACTGGTGGAAATAAGATGCAGTGTCTTTGTGAACTGGGATGTGGTGACTGTGTGAACTGGGATGCGGTTACGATGTGAACTGGGATGCAGTGGCTGAGTGAAATGGGATGCAGTGACTGAGGGAAGTGGGATGCAGTGACTGAGGGAAATGGGATGCAGTGACTGAGGGAAATGGGATGCAGTGACTGAGGGAAATGGGATGCAGTGTCTGTTTGAAATGGGATCCTGCGACTGAAGTTAATGGGATGCAGTGACTGAGGGTAATGGGATGCAGTGACTGAGTGAAATGGGACGCAGTGACTGAGTGATATGGGACGCAGTGACTGAGTGAAATGGAATTGCCGTGACTGTGGAAAGGAGATGCAGTGACTGAGGTGAATGGGATGCAGTGACTGAGTGGAATCAGATGCAGTGACTGAGTGAAATGGGATGCAGTGACTGCGTGAAATGAGATGCAGTCGGGAATGAAATGGGATGCAGTGACTGGTGGAAATAAGATGCAGTGTCTTAGGGAAATGAAATGCAGTGTCTGTGGGAAAGGGGATGCTGGGACTGAGGGTAATGGGATGCAGTGACTGATGGAAATGGTAGCAGTGACTGAGTGAAATGGGATGCAGTGACGGAGGTACTGGGAAGGAGTGACTGAGTTAATAGGGATACAGTGCCCGAGCGGGTTTGGGGTGCAGTGACTTAGGGAAATGGGATACAGTGCCTAAGTGAAATGTGACGCACTGACTGAGTGAAATGGGATGCAGTGACTGTGTGGAATGGGATGCAGTGACTGAGTGGAATGGGATGCAGTGACTGAGTGGAATGGGATGCAGTGACTGAGTCAAATGGGATGCAGTGACTGAGTGAAATGCGATGCAGTGACTGCGTGAAATGGGATGCAGTGAATGAGTGAAATGAGATGCAGTGACTGAGTGAAATGCGCGGTGACTGATAGAAATCGGATACAGTGATTGATGGAACGGGGATGCAGTGACTGACGGAAATGGGATGCGGTGACTTTGTGAACTGGGATGTGGTGACTGTGTGAACTGGGATGTGGTGACTATGTGAAATGGGATGCAGTGGCTGAGTGAAATGGGATGCAGTGGCTGAGTGAAATGGGATGCAGTGACTGATGGAAATGGTATGCAGTGACTGAGGGAAATGGGATGCAGTGACTGACGGAAATGGGATGCAGTGTCTGTTTGAAATGGGATCCTGCGACTGAAGTTAACGGGATGCAGTGACTGAGGGTAATGGGATGCAGTGACTGAGTGAAATGGGATGCAGTGACTGAGTGGAATGGGATGCAGTGACTGAGTGAAATGGGATGCAGTGACTGAGTGAAATGGGATGCAGTGACTGAGTGAAATGCGATGCAGTGACTGCGTGAAATGAGATCCAGTGGGGAATGAAATGGTATGCAGTGACTGGTGGAAATGAGATGCAGTGACTAAGGGAAATGTGATGCAGTGAGTGAGTGAAATGGGATGCAGTGACTGAGTGGAATGGGATGCAGTGACTGAGGGTAATGGGATGCAGTGACTGATGGAAATGGATGCAGAGACTGAGTGAAATGGGATGCAGTGACTGAGTGAAATGCGATGCAGTGTCTTAAGGAAAGGAAATGCAGTGTCTGTGCGATATAGGATGCTGCGACTGTGGGAAATGGGATGGAGTGACTGACGGAAATGGGATGGAGTGACTGACGGAAATGGGATGCAGTGTCTGAGCGAAATGGGATGCAGTGACTGAGTGAAATGGGATGCAGTGACTGAGGGAAGTCGGATGCAGTGACTGCGGGAAATGGGATGCAGTGACTGCGGGAAATGGGATGCAGTGACTGAGGGAAATGGGATGCAGTGACTGAGTGAAATGGGATGCAGTGACTGAGCGAAGTGGGATGCAGTGACTGAGGGAAATGGGATGCAGTGACTGAGGGAAATGGGATGCAGTGACTGAGGGAAGTGGGATGCAGTGACTGAGGGAAGTGGGATGCAGTGACTGAGGGAAATGGGATGCAGTGACTGAGGGAAATGGGATGCAGTGACTGAGTGAAATGAGATGTAGTGACTGAGGGAAATGGGATGCAGTGTCTGTTTGAAATGGGATCCTGCGACTGATGTTCATGGGATGCAGTGACTGAGGGTAATGGGATGCAGTGACTGACGGAAATGGGATGCAGTGTCTGTTTGAAATGGGATCCTGCGACTGAAGTTGATGGGATGCAGTGACTGAGGGTAATGGGATGCAGTGACTGAGTGAAATGGGATGCAGTGACTGAGTGAAATGGGATGCAGTGACTGAGGACAATGGGATGCAGTGACTGAGGGCAATGGGATGCAGTGACTGAGGGAAATAGGATGCAGTGACTGAGGGAAATGGGATGCAGTGACTGACGGAAATGGGATGCAGTGACTGAGTGAAATGAGATGCAGTGACTGAGGGAAATGTATGCAGTGACTGAGGGAAATGGGATGCAGTGTCTGTTTGAAATGGGATCCTGCGACTGAAGTTAATGGGATGCAGTGACTGAGGGTAATGGGATGCAGTGACTGACGGAAATGGGATGCAGTGTCTGTTTGAAATGGGATCCTGCGACTGAAGTTAATGGGATGCAGTGACTGAGGGTAATGGGATGCACTGACTGAGGGTAATGGGATGCAGTGACTGAGTGAAATGGGATGCAGTGACTGAGTGAACTGGGATGCAGTGACTGAGTGAAATGCGATGCAGTGTCTTTAGGAAAGGAAATGCAGTGTCTGTGGGATATTGGATGCCGCGACTGAGGGAAATTGGATGCAGTGACTGAGGGAAATGGGATGCAGTGACTGAGGGTAATGGGATGCAGTGACTGAGTGAAATGGGATGCAGTGTCGGAGGTACTGGGAAGGAGTGACTGAGTTAATAGGGATACAGTGCCCGAGCGGGTTTGGGGTGCAGTGACTTAGGGAAATGGGATACAGTGCCTAAGTGAAATGTGACGCACTGACTGAGTGAAATGGGATGCAGTGACTGTGTGGAATGGGATGCAGTGACTGAGTGGAATGGGATGCAGTGACTGAGTCAAATGGGATGCAGTGACTGAGTGAAATGCGATGCAGTGACTGCGTGAAATGGGATGCAGTGAATGAGTGAAATGAGATGCAGTGACTGAGTGAAATGGGATGCAGTGAATGAGTGAAATGAGATGCAGTGACTGAGTGAAATGCGCGGTGACTGATAGAAATCGGATACAGTGATTGATGGAACGGGGATGCAGTGACTGACGGAAATGGGATGCGGTGACTTTGTGAACTGGGATGTGGTGACTGTGTGAACTGGGATGCGGTGACTATGTGAAATGGGATGCAGTGGCTGAGTGAAATGGGATGCAGTGGCTGAGTGAAATGGGATGCAGTGACTGAGTGAAATGGGATGCAGTGACTGAGTGAAATGAGATGCAGTGACTGATGGAAATGGTATGCAGTGACTGAGGGAAATGGGATGCAGTGACTGACGGAAATGGGATCCTGCGACTGAAGTTAACGGGATGCAGTGACTGAGGGTAATGGGATGCAGTGACTGAGTGAAATGGGATGTAGAGACTGAGTGAAATGGGATGCACTGACTGAGGACAATGGGATGCTGTGACTGAGGGAAATGTGATGCAGTGACTGAGTGGAATGGGATGCAGTGACTGAGTGGAATGGGATGCAGTGACTGAGTGAAATGGGATGCAGTGACTGAGTGAAATGCGATGCAGTGACTGCGTGGAATGAGATCCAGTGGGGAATGAAATGGTATGCAGTGACTGGTGGAAATGAGATGCAGTGACTGAGGGAAATGTGATGCAGTGAGTGAGTGAAATGGGATGCAGTGACTGAGTGGAATGGGATGCAGTGACTGAGGGTAATGGGATGCAGTGACTGAGTGAAATGCGATGCAGTGTCTTAAGGAAAGGAAATGCAGTGTCTGTGCGATATAGGATGCTGCGACTGTGGGAAATGGGATGGAGTGACTGACGGAAATGGGATGGAGTGACTGACGGAAATGGGATGCAGTGTCTGAGCGAAATGGGATGCAGTGACTGAGTGAAATGGGATGCAGTGACTGAGTGAAATGGGATGCAGTGACTGAGGGAAGTCGGATGCAGTGACTGAGGGAAATGGGATGCAGTGACTGAGGGAAATGGGATGCAGTGACTGAGGGAAATGGGATGCAGTGACTGAGTGAAATGGGATGTAGTGACTGAGGGAATTGGGATGCAGTGACTGAGGGAAATGGGATGCAGTGACTGAGGGAAATGGGATGCAGTGACTGAGTGAAATGAGATGTAGTGACTGAGGGAAATGGGATGCAGTGTCTGTTTGAAATGGGATCCTGCGACTGATGTTCATGGGGTGCAGTGACTGAGGGTAATGGGATGCAGTGACTGACGGAAATGGGATGCAGTGTCTGTTTGAAATGGGATCCTGCGACTGAAGTTGATGGGATGCAGTGACTGAGGGTAATGGGATGCAGTGACTGAGTGAAATGGGATGCAGTGACTGAGTGAAATGGGATACAGTGACTGAGTGAAATGGGATGCAGTGACTGAGGACAATGGGATGCAGTGACTGAGGGCAATGGGATGCAGTGACTGAGGGCAATGGGATGCAGTGACTGAGGGAAATAGGATGCAGTGACTGAGGGAAATAGGATGCAGTGACTGAGGGAAATGGGATGCAGTGACTGACCGAAATGGGATGCAGTGACTGAGTGAAATGAGATGCAGTGACTGAGGGAAATGGTATGCAGTGACTGAGGGAAATGGGATGCAGTGACTGAGGGAAATGGGATGCAGTGACTGACGGAAATGGGATGCAGTGACTGAGTGAAATGAGATGCAGTGACTGAGGGAAATGGAATGCAGTGACTGAGGGAAATGGGATGCAGTGTCTGAAGGAAATGGGATGCAGTGCCTGTTTGAAATGGGATCCTGCGACTGAAGTTAATGGGATGCAGTGACTGAGGGTAATGGGATGCAGTGACCGAGTGAAATGCGATGCAGTGACTGAGTGAAATGGGATGCAGTGACTGTGGAAAGGAGATGCAGTGACTGAGGAAATGGGATGCAGTGACAGTGGGAAATGGGATTGCCGTGACTGTGGAAAGGAGATGCAGTGACTGAGTGAAGTGGGATGCAGTGGCTGAGGGCAATGGGATGCAGTGACTGAGGGAAATGGGATGCAGTGACTGAGGGAAATGGGACGCAGTGACTGAGTGAAATGTAATTGCCGTGACTGTGGAAAGGAGATGCAGTGACTGAGAAAATGGGATGCAGTGACTGAAGGAAGTGGGATGCAGTGACTGAGGGAAATGGGATGCAGTGACTCGGAAATGGGATGCAGTGACAGTGGGAAATGGGATGCAGTGACAGTGGGAAATGGGATGCAGTGACTGATGGAAATGGGACGCAGTGACTGAGTGAAATGGGATGCAGTGACTGAGTGAAATGGGATGCCGTGACTGTGGAAAGGAGATGCGCTGACTGAGTGAAGTGGGATGCAGTGACTGAGGGCAATGGGATGCAGTGACTGAGGGAAATGGGATGCAGTGACTGTGGGAAATGGGATGCAGTGACTCTCTGAAATGGGATGCAGTGACTGAGTGAAATGGGATGCAGTGACTGAGTGAAATGGGATTGCCGTGACTGTGGAAAGGAGATGCAGTGACTGAGGAAATGGGATGCAGTGACAGTGGGAAATGGGATTGCCGTGACTGTGGAAAGGAGATGCAGTGACTGAGTGAAGTGGGATGCAGTGGCTGAGGGCAATGAGATGCAGTGACTGAGGGCAATGGGAAGCAGTGACTGAGGGAAATGTGATGCAGTGACTGTGGGAAATGGGATGCAGTCTCTGTGGGAAATGGGATGCAGTGACTGAGGGCAATGGGATGCAGTGACTGAGGGAAATGAGATGCAGTGACTGTGGGAAATGGGATGCAGTCACTGTGGGAAATGGGATGCAGTAACTGAGTGAAAACGGATTGCCGTGACTGTGGAAAGGAGATGCAGTGACTGAGGAAATGGGCCGCAGTGACTGATGGAAATGGTATGCCCTGACTGAGTGTAAAGTGAAGCATTGAGTGAAATGGGATGCAGTGGCTGTGTGAAATGGGATGCAGTGGTTGTGTGAAATGCGATGCAGTGACTGAGGGAAGTGGTATGCAGTGACTGAGGGAAATGGGATGCAGTGACTGAGGGAAATGGGATGCAGTGTCTGTTTGAAATGGGATGCAGTGACTGAGGGCAATGGGATGCAGTGACTGAGGGTAATGGGATGCTGTGACTGAGTGAAATGGGATGCAGTGACTGAGGGCAATGGGATGCAGTGACTGAGGGAAATAGGATGCAGTGACTGAGGGAAATGGGATGCAGTGACTGACGGAAATGGGATCCTGCGACTGAAGTTAATGGGATGCAGTGACTGAGGGTAATGGGATGCAGTGACTGAGTGAAATGGGATGCAGTGACTGAGTGAAATGGGATGCAGTGACTGAGGACAATGGGATGCAGTGACTGAGGGCAATGGGATGCAGTGACTGAGGGCAATGGGATGCAGTGACTGAGGGCAATGGGATGCAGTGACTGACGGAAATGGGATGCAGTGACTGAGTGAAATGAGATGCAGTGACTGAGGGAAATGGTATGCAGTGACTGAGGGAAATGGGATGCAGTGTCGGACGGAAATGGGATGCAGTGTCTGTTTGAAATGGGATCCAGCGACTGAAGTTAATGGGATGCAGTGACTGAGGGTAATGGGATGCAGTGACTGATGGAAATGGGATGCAGTGTCTGTTTGAAATGGGATCCTGCGACTGAAGTTAATGGGATGCAGTGACTGAGGGTAATGGGATGCAGTGACTGAGTGAAATGGGATGCAGTGACTGAGTGAAATGGGATGCAGTGACTGAGTGAAATGGGATGCAGTGACTGAGGGCAATGGGATGCAGTGACTGAGGGCAATGGGATGCAGTGACTGAGGGCAATGGGATGCAGTGACTGTGGGAAATAGGATGCAGTGACTGAGGGAAATGGGATGCAGTGACTGAGTGAAATGGGATGCAGTGTCTGAGTGAAATGGGACGCAGTGACTGAGTGAAATGTAATTGCCGTGACTGTGGAAAGGAGATGCAATGACTGAGGAAATGGGATGCAGTGACTGAAGGAAGTGGGATGCAGTGACTGAGGGAAATGGGATGCAGTGACTCGGAAATGGGATGCAGTGACAGTGGGAAATGGGATGCAGTGACAGTGGGAAATGGGACGCAGTGACTGATGGAAATGGGATGCAGTGACTGAGTGAAATGGGACGCAGTGACTGAGTGAAATGGGATGCAGTGACTGTGGAAAGGAGATGCGCTGACTGAGTGAAGTGGGATGCAGTGACTGAGGGCAATGGGATGCAGTGACTGAGGGAAATGGCATGCAGTGACTGAGGGAAATGGGATGCAGTGACTGGGAAATGGGATGCAGTGACAGTTGGACATGGGATGCAGTGACTGATGGAAATGGGACGCAGTAACTGAGTGAAATGGGACGCAGTGACTGAGTGAAATGTAATTGCCGTGACTGTGGAAAGGAGATGCAGTGACTGAGGAAATGGGATGCAGTGACTGAAGGAAGTGGGATGCAGTGACTCGGAAATCGGATGCAGTGACAGTGGGAAATGGGATGCAGTGACAGTGGGAAATAGGATGCAGTGACTGATGGAAATGGGACGCAGTGACTGAGTGAAATGGGACGCAGTGACTGAGTGAAATGGGATGCAGTGACTGAGTGTAATGGGATTGCCGTGACTGTGGAAAGGAGATGCAGTGACTGAGGAAATGGGATGCAGTGACAGTGGGAAATGGGATGCCGTGACTGTGGAAAGGAGATGCAGTGACTGAGTGAAGTGGGATGCAGTGACTGAGGGCAATGGGATGCAGTGACTGAGGGAAATGGGATGCAGTGACTGTGGGAAATGGGATGCAGTGACTGTGGGAAATGGGATGCAGTGACTCTCTGAAATGGGATGCAGTGACTGAGTGAAATGGGATGCAGTGACTGAGTGTAATGGGATTGCCGTGACTGTGGAAAGGAGATGCAGTGACTGAGGGACATGGTATGCAGTGACTGAGGGAAATGGGATGCAGTGTCTGACGGAAATGGGATGCAGTGTCTGTTTGAAATGGGATCCTGCGACTGAAGTTAATGGGATGCAGTGACTGAGGGTAATGGGATGCAGTGACTGAGTGAAATGTAATTGCCGTGACTGTGGAAAGGAGATGCAGTGACTGAGGAAATGGGATGCAGTGACTGAAGGAAGTGGGATGCAGTGACTGAGGGCAATGGGATGCAGTGACTGAGGGCAATGGGATGCAGTGACTGAGGGAAATGGGATGCAGTGACTGAGGGAAATGGGATGCAGTGACTGTGGGAAATGGGATGCAGTGACTCTCTGAAATGGTATGCAGTGACTGAGTGAAATGGGATGCAGTGACTGAGTGTAATGGGATTGCCGTGACTGTGGAAAGGAGATGCAGTGACTGAGGAAATGGGATGCAGTGACAGTGGGAAATGGGATGCCGTGACTGTGGAAAGGAGATGCAGTGACTGAGTGAAGTGGGATGCAGTGACTGAGTGAAATGGGATGCAGTGACGGAGTGAAATGGGATGCAGTGACTGAGGGCAATGGGATGCAGTGACTGAGGGCAATGGGATGCAGTGACTGAGGGCAATGGGATGCAGTGACTGAGGGAAATGGGATGCAGTGACTGACGGAAATGGGATGCAGTGACTGAGGGAAATGGTATGCAGTGACTGAGGGAAATGGTATGCAGTGACTGAGGGAAATGGGACGCAGTGTCTGAAGGAAATGGGATGCAGTGCCTGTTTGAAATGGGATCCTGCGACTGAAGTTAATGGGATGCAGTGACTGAGGGTAATGGGATGCAGTGACCGAGTGAAATGGGATGCAGTGACCGAGTGAAATGGGATGCAGTGACTGAGTGAAATGGGATGCAGTGACTGAGGACAATGGGATGCAGAGACTGGGAAATGGGATGCAGTGACAGTTGGAAATGGGATGCAGTGACTGATGGAAATTGGACGCAGTGACTGAGTGAAATGGGACGCAGTGACTGAGTGAAATGTAATTGCCGTGACTGTGGAAAGGAGATGCCGTGACTGAGGAAATGGGATGCAGTGACTGAAGGATGTGGGATGCAGTGACTGAGGGAAATGGGATGCAGTGACTCGGAAATGGGATGCAGTGACAGTGGGAAATGGGATGCAGTGACTGATGGAAATGGGACGCAGTGACTGAGTGAAATGGGATGCAGTGACTGAGTGAAATGGGATGCAGTGACTGTGGAAAGGAGATGCGCTGACTGAGTGAAGTGGGATGCAGTGACTGAGGGCAATGGGATGCAGTGACTGAGGGAAATGGGATGCAGTGACTGAGGGAAATGGGATGCAGTGACTGAGGGAAATGGGATGCAGAGACTGGGAAATGGGATGCAGTGACAGTTGGAAATGGGATGCAGTGACTGATGGAAATGGGACGCAGTGACTGAGTGAAATGGGACGCAGTGACTGAGTGAAATGTAATTGCCGTGACTGTGGAAAGGAGATGCAGTGACTGAGGAAATGGGATGCAGTGACTGAAGGAAGTGGGATGCAGTGACTGAGGGAAATGGGATGCAGTGACAGTGGGAAATGGGATGCAGTGACAGTGGGAAATGGGATGCAGTGACAGTAGGAAATGGGATGCAGTGACTGATGGAAATGGGACGCAGTGACTGAGTGAAATGGGATGCAGTGACTGAGTGAAATGGGATGCCGTGACTGTGGAAAGGAGATGCGCTGACTGAGTGAAGTGGGATGCAGTGACTGAGGGCAATGGGATGCAGTGACTGAGGGAAATGGGATGCAGTGACTGTGGGAAATGGGATGCAGTGACTGTGGGAAATGGGATGCAGTGACTATGGGAAATGGGATGCAGTGACTCTCTGAAATGGGATGCAGTGACTGAGTGAAATGGGATGCAGTGACTGAGTGAAATGGGATTGCCGTGACTGTGGAAAGGAGATGCAGTGACTGAGGAAATGGGATGCAGTGACAGTGGGAAATGGGATTGCCGTGACTGTGGAAAGGAGATGCAGTGACTGACTGACGTGGGATGCAGTGGCTGAGGGCAATGAGATGCAGTGACTGAGGGCAATGGGAAGCAGTGACTGAGGGAAATGTGATGCAGTGACTGTGGGAAATGGGATGCAGTCTCTGTGGGAAATGGGATGCAGTGACTGAGGGCAATGGGATGCAGTGACTGAGGGAAATGAGATGCAGTGACTGTGGGAAATGGGATGCAGTCACTGTGGGAAATGGGATGCAGTGACTGAGTGAAAACGGATTGCCGTGACTGTGGAAAGGAGATGCAGTGACTGAGGAAATGGGACGCAGTGACTGATGGAAATGGTATGCCCTGACTGAGTGTAAAGTGAAGCATTGAGTGAAATGGGATGCAGTGGCTGTGTGAAATGCGATGCAGTGACTGAGGGAAGTGGTATGCAGTGACTGAGGGAAATGGGATGCAGTGACTGAGGGAAATGGGATGCAGTGTCTGTTTGAAATGGGATCCTGCGACTGATGTTCATGGGATGCAGTGACTGAGGGTAATGGGATGCAGTGACTGAGTGAAATGGGATGCAGTGACTGAGGGAAATGGGATGCAGTGTCTGTTTGAAATGGGATCCTGCGACTGATGTTCATGGGATGCAGTGACTGAGGGTAATGGGATGCAGTGACTGAGGGTAATGGGATGCAGTGACTGAGGACAATGGGATGCAGTGACTGAGGGCAATGGGATGCAGTGACTGAGGGCAATGGGATGCAGTGACTGAGGGAAATAGGATGCAGTGACTGAGGGAAATGGGATGCAGTGACTGACGGAAATGGGATGCAGTGACTGAGTGAAATGAGATGCAGTGACTGAGGGAAATGGTATGCAGTGTCTGTTTGAAATGGGATCCTGCGACTGAAGTTAATGGGATGCAGTGACTGAGGGTAATGGGATGCAGTGACTGACGGAAATGGGATGCAGTGTCTGTTTGAAATGGGATCCTGCGACTGAAGTTAATGGGATGCAGTGACTGAGGGTAATGGGATGCAGTGACTGAGTGAAATGGGATGCAGTGACTGAGTGAAATGGGATGCAGTGACTGAGGACAATGCGATGCAGTGACTGAGGGCAATGGGATGCAGTGACTGAGGGCAATGGGATGCAGTGACTGAGGGCAATGGGATGCAGTGACTGAGGGCAATGGGATGCAGTGACTGACGGAAATGGGATGCAGTGACTGAGTGAAATGGTATGCAGTGACTGAGGGAAATGGTATGCAGTGACTGAGGGAAATGGGATGCAGTGTCGGACGGAAATGGGATGCAGTGTCTGTTTGAAATGGGATCCTGCGACTGAAGTTAATGGGATGCAGTGACTGAGGGTAATGGGATGCAGTGACTGATGGAAATGGGATGCAGTGTCTGTTTGAAATGGGATCCTGCGACTGAAGTTAATGGGATGCAGTGACTGAGGGTAATGGGATGCAGTGACTGAGTGAAATGGGATGCAGTGACTGAGTGAAATGGGATGCAGTGACTGTGGAAAGGAGATGCGCTGACTGAGTGAAGTGGGATGCAGTGACTGAGGGCAATGGGATGCAGTGACTGAGGGAAATGGGATGCAGTGACTGAGTGAAATGGGATGCAGTGACTGAGGGAAATGGGATGCAGAGACTGGGAAATGGGATGCAGTGACAGTTGGAAATGGGATGCAGTGACTGATGGAAATGGGACGCAGTGACTGAGTGAAATGGGACGCAGTGACTGAGTGAAATGTAATTGCCGTGACTGTGGAAAGGAGATGCAGTGACTGAGGAAATGGGATGCAGTGACTGAAGGAAGTGGGATGCAGTGACTGAGGGAAATGGGATGCAGTGACAGTGGGAAATGGGATGCAGTGACAGTGGGAAATGGGATGCAGTGACAGTAGGAAATGGGATGCAGTGACTGATGGAAATGGGACGCAGTGACTGAGTGAAATGGGATGCAGTGACTGAGTGAAATGGGATGCCGTGACTGTGGAAAGGAGATGCGCTGACTGAGTGAAGTGGGATGCAGTGACTGAGGGCAATGGGATGCAGTGACTGAGGGAAATGGGATGCAGTGACTGTGGGAAATGGGATGCAGTGACTGTGGGAAATGGGATGCAGTGACTATGGGAAATGGGATGCAGTGACTCTCTGAAATGGGATGCAGTGACTGAGTGAAATGGGATGCAGTGACTGAGTGAAATGGGATTGCCGTGACTGTGGAAAGGAGATGCAGTGACTGAGGAAATGGGATGCAGTGACAGTGGGAAATGGGATTGCCGTGACTGTGGAAAGGAGATGCAGTGACTGACTGACGTGGGATGCAGTGGCTGAGGGCAATGAGATGCAGTGACTGAGGGCAATGGGAAGCAGTGACTGAGGGAAATGTGATGCAGTGACTGTGGGAAATGGGATGCAGTCTCTGTGGGAAATGGGATGCAGTGACTGAGGGCAATGGGATGCAGTGACTGAGGGAAATGAGATGCAGTGACTGTGGGAAATGGGATGCAGTCACTGTGGGAAATGGGATGCAGTGACTGAGTGAAAACGGATTGCCGTGACTGTGGAAAGGAGATGCAGTGACTGAGGAAATGGGACGCAGTGACTGATGGAAATGGTATGCCCTGACTGAGTGTAAAGTGAAGCATTGAGTGAAATGGGATGCAGTGGCTGTGTCAAATGGGATGCAGTGGTTGTGTGAAATGCGATGCAGTGACTGAGGGAAGTGGTATGCAGTGACTGAGGGAAATGGGATGCAGTGACTGAGGGAAATGGGATGCAGTGTCTGTTTGAAATGGGATCCTGCGACTGATGTTCATGGGATGCAGTGACTGAGGGTAATGGGATGCAGTGACTGAGTGAAATGGGATGCAGTGACTGAGGGAAATGGGATGCAGTGTCTGTTTGAAATGGGATCCTGCGACTGATGTTCATGGGATGCAGTGACTGAGGGTAATGGGATGCAGTGACTGAGGGTAATGGGATGCAGTGACTGAGGACAATGGGATGCAGTGACTGAGGGCAATGGGATGCAGTGACTGAGGGCAATGGGATGCAGTGACTGAGGGCAATGGGATGCAGTGACTGAGGGAAATAGGATGCAGTGACTGAGGGAAATGGGATGCAGTGACTGACGGAAATGGGATGCAGTGACTGAGTGAAATGAGATGCAGTGACTGAGGGAAATGGTATGCAGTGTCTGTTTGAAATGGGATCCTGCGACTGAAGTTAATGGGATGCAGTGACTGAGGGTAATGGGATGCAGTGACTGACGGAAATGGGATGCAGTGTCTGTTTGAAATGGGATCCTGCGACTGAAGTTAATGGGATGCAGTGACTGAGGGTAATGGGATGCAGTGACTGAGTGAAATGGGATGCAGTGACTGAGTGAAATGGGATGCAGTGACTGAGGACAATGCGATGCAGTGACTGAGGGCAATGGGATGCAGTGACTGAGGGCAATGGGATGCAGTGACTGAGGGCAATGGGATGCAGTGACTGAGGGCAATGGGATGCAGTGACTGACGGAAATGGGATGCAGTGACTGAGTGAAATGGTATGCAGTGACTGAGGGAAATGGTATGCAGTGACTGAGGGAAATGGGATGCAGTGTCGGACGGAAATGGGATGCAGTGTCTGTTTGAAATGGGATCCTGCGACTGAAGTTAATGGGATGCAGTGACTGAGGGTAATGGGATGCAGTGACTGAGTGAAATGGGATGCAGTGACTGAGTGAAATGGGATGCAGTGACTGAGTGAAATGGGATGCAGTGACTGAGGGCAATGGGATGCAGTGACTGAGGGCAATGGGATGCAGTGACTGAGGGCAATGGGATGCAGTGACTGAGGGAAATAGGATGCAGTAACTGAGGGAAATGGGATGCAGTGACTGAGTGAAATGGGATGCAGTGACTGAGTGAAATGAGAGGCAGTGACTGAGGGAAATGGTATGCAGTGACTGAGGGAAATGGGATGCAGTGTCTGACGGAAATGGGATGCAGAGTCTGTTTGAAATGGGATCCTGCGACTGAAGTTAATGGGATGCAGTGACTGAGGGTAATGGGATGCAGTGTCTGAGTGAAATGGGACGCAGTGACTGAGTGAAATGTAATTGCCGTGACTGTGGAAAGGAGATGCAGTGACTGAGGAAATGGGATGCAGTGACTGAAGGAAGTGGGATGCAGTGACTGAGGGAAATGGGATGCAGTGACTCGGAAATGGGATGCAGTGACACTGGGAAATGGGATGCAGTGACAGTGGGAAATGGGACGCAGTGACTGATGGAAATGGGATGCAGTGACTGAGTGAAATGGGACGCAGTGACTGAGTGAAATGGGATGCAGTGACTGTGGAAAGGAGATGCGCTGACTGAGGGAAGTGGGATGCAGTGACTGAGGGCAATGGGATGCAGTGACTGAGGGAAATGGGATGCAGTGACTGAGGGAAATTGGATGCAGAGACTGGGAAATGGGATGCAGTGACAGTTGGACATGGGATGCAGTTCCTGATGGAAATGGGACGCAGTGACTGAGTGAAATGTAATTGCCGTGACTGTGGAAAGGAGATGCAGTGACTGAGGAAATGGGATGCAGTGACTGCTGGAAGTGGGATGCAGTGACTCGGAAATCGGATGCAGTGACAGTGGGAAATGGGATGCAGTGACAGTGGGAAATGGGATGCAGTGACTGATGGAAATGGGACGCAGTGACTGAGTGAAATGGGATGCAGAGACTTGGAAATCGGATGCAGTGACAGTGGGAAATGGGATGCAGTGACAGTGGGAAATGGGATGCAGTGACTGATGGAAATGGGATGCAGTGACTGTGGAAAGGAGATGCGCTGACTGAGGAAATGGGATGCAGTGACAGTGGGAAATGGGATGCCGTGACTGTGGAAAGGAGATGCAGTGACTGAGTGAAGTGGGATGCAGTGGCTGAGGGCAATGAGATGCAGTGACTGAGGGCAATGGGAAGCAGTGACTGAGGACAATGGGATGCAGTGACTGAGGGAAATGGGATGCAGTCACTGTGGAAAATGGGATGCAGTGACTGGGGGAAATGAGATGCAGTGACTGAGTGAAATGGGATGCAGTGACTGAGGACAATGGGATGCAGTGACTGAGGACAATGGGAAGCAGTGACTGAGGACAATGGGATGCAGTGACTGAGGACAATGGGATGCAGTGACTGAGGGCAATGGGATGCAGTGACTGAGGGCAATGGGATGCAGTGACTGAGGGCAATGGGATGCAGTGACTGACGGAAATGGGATGCAGTGACTGAGTGAAATGAGATGCAGTGACTGAGGGAAATGGGATGCAGTGTCGGACGGAAATGGGACGCAGTGTCTGTTTGAAATGGGATCCTGCGACTGAAGTTAATGGGATGCAGTGACTGATGGAAATGGGATGCAGTGTCTGTTTGAAATTGGATCCTGCGACTGAAGTTAATGGGATGCAGTGACTGAGGGTAATGGGATGCAGTGACTGAGTGAAATGGGATGCAGTGACTGAGTGAAATGGGATGCAGTGACTGAGTGAAATGGGATGCAGTGACTGAGTGAAATGGGATGCAGTGACTGAGGGCAATGGGATGCACTGACTGAGGGAAATAGGATGCAGTGACTGAGGGAAATGGGATGCAGTGACTGACGGAAATGGGATGCAGTGACTGAGGGAAATGAGATGCAGTGACTGAGGGACATGGTATGCAGTGACTGAGGGACATGGTATGCAGTGACTGAGGGAAATGGGATGCAGTGTCTGACGGAAATGGGATGCAGTGTCTGTTTGAAATGGGATCCTGCGACTGAAGTTAATGGGATGCAGTGACTGAGGGTAATGGGATGCAGTGACTGAGTGAAATGTAATTGCCGTGACTGTGGAAAGGAGATGCAGTGACTGAGGAAATGGGATGCAGTGACTGAAGGAAGTGGGATGCAGTGACTGAGGGAAATGGGATGCAGTGACTCGGAAATGGGATGCAGTGACAGTGGGAAATGGGATGCAGTGACAGTGGGAAATGGGATGCAGTGACAGTGGGAAATGGGATGCAGTGACTGATGGAAATGGGATGCAGTGACTGAGTGAAATGGGACGCAGTGACTGAGTGAAATGGGATGCAGTGACTGTGGAAAGGAGATGCGCTGACTGAGTGAAGTGGGATGCAGTGACTGAGGGCAATGGGATGCAGTGACTGAGGGAAATGGGATGCAGTGACTGAGGGAAATGGGATGCAGTGACTGAGGGAAATGGGATGCAGAGAATGGGAAATGGGTTGCAGTGACAGTTGGAAATGGGAAGCAGTGACTGAGTGAAATGGGATGCAGTGACTGTGGAAAGGAGATGCGCTGACTGAGTGAAGTGGGATGCAGTGACTGAGGGCAATGGGATGCAGTGACTGAGGGAAATGGGATGCAGTGACTGATGGAAATGGGACGCAGTGACTGAGTGAAATGGGACGCAGTGACTGAGGGAAATGGGATGCAGTGACTGAAGGAAGTGGGATGCAGTGACTCGGAAATCGGATGCAGTGACAGTGGGAAATGGGATGCAGTGACAGTGGGAAATGGGATGCAGTAACTGATGGAAATGGGACGCAGTGACTGAGTGAAATGGGACGCAGTGACTGAGTGAAATGGGATGCAGTGACTGTGGAAAGGAGATGCGCTGACTGAGTGAAGTGGGATGCAGTGACTGAGGGCAATGGGATGCAGTGACTGAGGGAAATGGGATGCAGTGACTGAGGGAAATGGGATGCAGTGACTGAGGGAAATGGGATGCAGTGACTGAGGGAAATGGGATGCAGTGACTGTGGGAAATGGGATGCAGTGACTCTCTGAAATGGGATGCAGTGACTGAGTGAAATGGGATGCAGTGACTGAGTGTAATGGGATTGCCGTGACTGTGGAAAGGAGATGCAGTGACTGAGGAAATGGGATGCAATGACAGTGGGAAATGGGATGCCGTGACTGTGGAAAGGAGATGCAGTGACTGAGTGAAGTGGGATGTAGTGACTGAGTGAAATGGGATGCAGTGACTGAGTGAAATGGGATGCAGTGACTGAGTGAAATGGGATGCAGTGTCTGAGGGCAATGGGATGCAGTGACTGAGGGCAATGGGATGCAGTGACTGAGGGCAATGGGATGCAGTGACTGAGGGAAATGGGATGCAGTGACTGACGGAAATGGGATGCAGTGACTGAGTGAAATGAGATGCAGTGACTGAGGGAAATGGTATGCAGTGACTGAGGGAAATGGGATGCAGTGTCTGAAGGAAATGGGATGCAGTGCCTGTTTGAAATGGGATCCTGCGACTGAAGTTAATGGGATGCAGTGACTGAGGGTAATGGGATGCAGTGACCGAGTGAAATGGGATGCAGTGACTGAGTGAAATGGGATGCAGTGACTGAGGACAATGGGATGCAGAGACTGGGAAATGGGATGCAGTGACAGTTGGAAATGGGATGCAGTGACTGATGGAAATTGGACGCAGTGACTGAGTGAAATGGGACGCAGTGACTGAGTGAAATGTAATTGCCGTGACTGTGGAAAGGAGATGCAGTGACTGAGGAAATGGGATGCAGTGACTGAAGGAAGTGGGATGGAGTGACTGAGGGAAATGGGATGCAGTGACTCGGAAATGGGATGCAGTGACAGTGGGAAATGGGATGCAGTGACTGATGGAAATGGGATGCAGTGACTGAGTGAAATGGGACGCAGTGACTGAGTGAAATGGGATGCAGTGACTGTGGAAAGGAGATGCGCTGACTGAGTGAAGTGGGATGCAGTGACTGAGGGCAATGTGATGCAGTGACTGAGGGAAATGGGATGCAGTGACTGAGGGAAATGGGATGCAGTGACTGAGGGTAATGGGATGCAGTGACTGACGGAAATGGGATGCAGTGTCTGTTTGAAATGGGATCCTGCGACTGAAGTTAATGGGATGCAGTGACTGAGGGTAATGGGATGCAGTGACTGAGTGAAATGGGATGCAGTGACTGAGTGAAATGGGATGCAGTGACTGAGTGAAATGGGATGCAGTGACTGAGGACAATGCGATGCAGTGACTGAGGGCAATGGGATGCAGTGACTGAGGGCAATGGGATGCAGTGACTGAGGGCAATGGGATGCAGTGACTGAGGGCAATGGGATGCAGTGACTGACGGAAATGGGATGCAGTGACTGAGTGAAATGGTATGCAGTGACTGAGGGAAATGGTATGCAGTGACTGAGGGAAATGGGATGCAGTGTCGGACGGAAATGGGATGCAGTGTCTGTTTGAAATGGGATCCTGCGACTGAAGTTAATGGGATGCAGTGACTGAGGGTAATGGGATGCAGTGACTGAGTGAAATGGGATGCAGTGTCTGTTTGAAATGGGATCCTGCGACTGAAGTTAATGGGATGCAGTGACTGAGGGTAATGGGATGCAGTGACTGAGTGAAATGGGATGCAGTGACTGAGTGAAATGGGATGCAGTGACTGAGTGAAATGGGATGCAGTGACTGAGGACAATGCGATGCAGTGACTGAGGGCAATGGGATGCAGTGACTGAGGGCAATGGGATGCAGTGACTGAGGGCAATGGGATGCAGTGACTGACGGAAATGGGATGCAGTGACTGAGTGAAATGGTATGCAGTGACTGAGGGAAATGGTATGCAGTGACTGAGGGAAATGGGATGCAGTGTCGGACGGAAATGGGATGCAGTGTCTGTTTGAAATGGGATCCTGCGACTGAAGTTAATGGGATGCAGTGACTGAGGGTAATGGGATGCAGTGACTGATGGAAATGGGATGCAGTGTCTGTTTGAAATGGGATCCTGCGACTGAAGTTAATGGGATGCAGTGACTGAGGGTAATGGGATGCAGTGACTGAGTGAAATGGGATGCAGTGACTGAGTGAAATGGGATGCAGTGACTGAGTGAAATGGGATGCAGTGACTGAGGGCAATGGGATGCAGTGACTGAGGGCAATGGGATGCAGTGACTGAGGGCAATGGGATGCAGTGACTGAGGGAAATAGGATGCAGTGACTGAGGGAAATGGGATGCAGTGACTGAGTGAAATGGGATGCAGTGACTGAGGGAAATGGGATGCAGTGACTGACGGAAATTGGATGCAGTGTCTGTTTGAAATGGGATCCTGCGACTGAAGTTAATGGGATGCAGTGACTGAGGGTAATGGGATGCAGTGACTGAATGAAGTGGGATGCAGTGACTGAGGACAATGGGATGCAGTGACTGAGGGAAATGGGATGCAGTGACTGGGAAATGGGATGCAGTGACCGTTGGAAATGGGATGCAGTGACTGATGGAAATGGGACGCAGTGACTGGGAAATGGGATGCAGTGACAGTTGGAAATGGGATGCAGTGACTGAGTGAAATGTAATTGCCGTGACTGTGGAAAGGAGATGCAGTGACTGAGGAAATGGGATGCAGTGACTGAATGAAGTGGGATGCAGTGACTGAGGACAATGGGATGCAGTGACTGAGGGAAATGGGATGCAGTGACTGGGAAATGGGATGCAGTGACCGTTGGAAATGGGATGCAGTGACTGATGGAAATGGGACGCAGTGACTGGGAAATGGGATGCAGTGACAGTTGGAAATGGGATGCAGAGACTGATGGAAATGGGACGCAGTGACTCATGGAAATGGGACGCAGTGACTGAGTGAAATGTAATTGCCGTGACTGTGGAAAGGAGATGCCGTGTCTGAGGGCAATGGGATGCAGTGATTGAGGGCCCTGGGATGCAGTGACTGAGGGCAATGGGATGCAGTCACTGTGGGAAATGGAATTGCCGTGACTGTGGAAAGGAGATGCAGTGACTGAGGAAAAGGGATGCAGTGACTGAGGGAAATGTGATGCACTGTCTGAGTGAAATGGGATGCAGTGACTGAGTGGAATGGGATGCAGTGACTGAGTGGAATGGGATGCAGTGACTGAGTGAAATGGGATGCAGTGACTGAGTGAAATGCGATGCAGTGACTGAGTGAAATGCGATGCAGTGACTGCGTGAAATGCGCGCAGTGACTGATAGAAATCGGATACAGTGACTGATGGAACTGGGATGCAGTGACTGACGGAACTGGGATGCGGTGACTTTGTGAACTGGGATGTGGTGACTGTGTGAACTGGGATGCGGTGAGTATGTGAACTGGGATGCAGTGGCTGAGTGAAATGGGATACAGTGGCTGAGTGAAATGGGATGCAGTGGGGAGTGAAATGGGATGCAGTGACTGTTGGAAATGAGATGCAGTGACTAAGGGAAAGTAAATGCAGTGTCTGTGGGAAATGGGATGCTGCGACTGAGGGTAATGGGATGCAGTGACTGAGGGTAATGGGATGCAGTGACTGATGGAAATGGATGTGCAGGTTAGATGGCTTGGCCATGCTAAGTTGCCCAGAGTGTCCAGGTATGTGTGGGTTAGGTGGGTTATAGTGGAATGGGTGTGGGTGGAATGCTACATCCAGCTCTACACCTTGTTATCTCTATTGTAGAGCATCTATGTGCCCCACTGTTATTTTACTATCATGCCAGATGTGTAGTATGTGATTTCTCTGCAAGTTGGTATGACAAATTAAAATCATGAGACATTTTTATTCTCTTAATGATAAAACTCAAAATTCCAACTGCACCTATGTCAACTCCTGTGCTCTGACATGTCTTTACAGATTGAAAGGTGCATTTTATTTCAGTTGGGATGATTCTTGGATTTCTGCCAGACTTCAGCAGTTTGAGGTTTGCTGTGACAATTCCATGCCTTTTGACCTTCAACACAATCACACTGAAAATGACGTGGAAATTACAATATGGATACTGTGTGTGTGTGTGTGTGTGTGTGTGTGTGTGTGTGTGTGTGTGTGTGTGTGTGTGTGTGTGTGTGTGTGTGTGTGTGTGTGTGTATACACCTTGTGATATTTGATATAATCATTTGATATAATCAGTGGCGTTACTTTGGAGAGGTTTTGGTCTCCCCTTTGAATATTGAAGTAGAATGTAAACCTCTTCCAGAAGTTCGCTCATGACATAGAACATCAGTCTGATGAAAACCTCCCTCTTCCCCTTGCTACTATCTACTTGTTATTGCAGTATCAGTTTCTGAGACATGCCTTAGAATCCATTAAAGACGTGAATAAAGGCAAACAGTTGCCACTCACTCTAACCAACGTTTTTGTATAAAGATTTTACCCTCTACATGGACATGAGTCTTAATCCCATGTGCCCACTCTGTTCCAGTGAATGCTTTATTCATCCTTACTTTGACCATTGCTTAACCTGTTCCTAAATATTGACTTGGCTGCCTGTTCAGTCATTAATTCTGGTTGCACGTTTTGAACTCTATGTGTTTGATGCAGCAGTTGGAAACAAGGGCTTGTGCTGCTTTAGTTATACCATCAATAGAGACTTTAAATAGTCATTAAAGAAAGGGAGAACTGGCACTGAATAAATTACCTGGGGTTTTTTTGTATTCATTCTTAGAATGGAGCTGCTGCTGGCTGGCCAGTATTTATTGCCCACTCATAGCTGCCCTTCACAAGGTGTTGGTGAGCTGCCTTCTTGAACCATGGCTTGGAGGGCAACTTGCAGGTGGTGGTATTCCCATAAATTTTTTGCCCTTATCCTTCTAGATGGTAGTATTTATGAAAGTGTTGGTTTCTAAAGAGCCTTGGTGAATTTATGCAGGGGATTTTGTAGATGATGTGCACAGCTGCTACTTCCCATCACTGGTGGAGGGAATGAATTTTTCTCGCTATTGCTTTGTTAACTGTAGCAGCTTGCTGTGCCTAAATTGACTGCTGCATTTCCTGACATTGCAATAGTGACTACACTTCCAAAATATGAATACTGCTGAGAAAAGGCATATATTGCTCCAGTTTTTCAACTTGCACTTAACAGGACAATTCACATCAAATACAATGTAAAAGGATCAACTATTATAGTAAATAAGAAGTGAGTCCTGGTGTTTTCCCTGTGGAAACAGCTCAGAGTCCACTGTAATTGCTTTATTCATCTTTACTTCAACCATTTGCTGTACCTGTTCCTAAATATTGATGTGGTTCCACTTCCAAATGAATCAGCACTCTCTTTGTGTACAGCTTTTCCCTTCACTTCTTGCAAATTGCCCCAAGAAGTGCAAGATGAAAAGGATAAACAAAATGTATATTTTTCAAGTTCTGTATTACCAACTGATTACTGCCAAAATACTTCATTGGCTGTAAAGTGCTTTGGAATGTCCTGAGGTCATGAAAGGGAAGAAAGAGAAGGCTTTCTTTCTTAACATTGTGCATTTCACAGCTTTAGGATATCCCAAACAACTTCTGGCCAAGAGAATAGTTGAGAATTGGAGTCACTGTCGTAATGTGGAAACATGGCAGTCCATTTGTGCACAGTGAGATCTCACAAACGGCAACATCACAGTGACCAGAAAACCCCTTCAGTAATATCAGTTCAGAGCTTAGTATTGACCAAAACACCAGGATAACTCTGCTTGACAACAGAGGCATTATATTACCTGAGAGGGAATACGAGTATTTAACAACTAGACACCTGAAGCCACAATTTCCAAGGGTAGAGTGTTGGTTCGAATGGTATCATCCAAAGGTCAGCACCTCCAACAATGGAGCACTGGGTATGTTAGCCTAGATTTTCTTCTCAGGTCTATAGATCCTGACTTGAACAATGACATTCTGTCTTAACGGTTGGAGTGAAACCCACTGAGCTGCAGCTAATATCCAATGATTGATCTGTATAGTGAGTGAAAGGAAAATGGTGTAAACACCACACTGTGCAGCCTGCTCTCATTCACTCACTCGGAGCAAATTTTCAGAAACTTGCCAGTAGATTGTGAGTGCACCTTCTTATTAAGCTGCTGCTTGTAGCCGCTCCTGCCAGGAGACCTGCTGTCATGGTGTGCCAATTCTGTCTGTCTTATGCCACCCTCATACATCGGTTGTGGTTTGTTGGCAGCCATTCTGTGACACCACTCTGTGACCTGTTCCTGGGAAGATAGGGTTCTCCTGTGAGGAAAGGTTGGATCTGTACCGGTTGGAACTTAGAAGAATGAGAATTGACCCTATGGCAATATATAAAATCCTGAGGGGACTTGATACATTGTGTACAGGGAAAATGTTTCCTCTTGTGAGGGAATCTCAAAAAAGGGGGTACAATTTAAGAACAGGAGGTCTTCTTTCTATGATGGAGACGAGGAGGATTTCCATCAGAGGGGTATGGGTCTGTGGAATTCTCTTCCCCAAAAAGTATTGGCGGCTGTACCATTGACTTTATTCTAGGTTGAGTTAGATGGTTTTTTGATAGATGTGGGAGACGAGGGCTTGGGGAAAAGGGACAGAGGGGCTTGAGTCCACAAGCAGATCAGCCACTGAATGGTGGAGCAGAGTTAAAGGGCTGAATGGCTTTCTGTTGCTCTCAAATGACATGTTCCTATATTCCGTTCTAACATCCATCATCCAACTGCACATAGGTTGACCCCTCTTCCTGCTGCTGTCCAGAATCTCTTAGCTTGTAAGCTCAGATCAAATAGCCAAAATTGTGACTCTTTTTTTCTGGGTGTCACTTATTAAACTTGGAGAGAGGAAAAAGGAGCATATGAGTACCTTTTGTTCTTCTCATTTTAGATTCAATCTTTTTATAATATTTCTGAGAACTGCTTGAGAAACAGAGTCATAGAATCATACAGCATGGAAACAGACTCTTCAGTCAAATCAGCCCGTGCCAAACATATTTTCGAGCTAAGCTAGTCCCACCTGCCTGCTCCTGGTCCATAACTCTGCAAATCTTTCCTGTTCATGTACGATTCTAAGTGTCTTTTAAGTGTTATAGCATCTAACTCAGGAAATGAATAGTTTTTTTGTGGGTGCATGTGGAATGTACTGTATCATGGTGAGGGAAAGTAAAAGGTGTATTCAGATTGAGGAAATGAATGCTGGCCTGAACAGAATTGGTTGCTTTGTATGGCCTTATTGATTTTGCTTGCCTCTCGTACCTTGTCGTAAAACTGCTTATAACTTCAAGGAAGGAGAATAGCAATTGCTGTGGGTTTTGCAGAACACATTGTAAGTACATACAGATTTATTTTTTTAAAAAGCTATTAAACCAAAGAAATGGAATTGCACAATAAATCAGAAAGTAATGTGGCAGCCTAGCTGCTTGTTGAAGCACTTAGACTTTGTATAGATGGCTTTGTGCTTTGCCATCCACTTTCCACAATGGTGAAAATCATAAAATTGTACAGCACAGAATGAGTCCATTCAATCCATTATGCCTGGGTTGACTGGCGGAAAGAGATTTCTGATCTGCCCCACTTCCCAGTCTTTTCTCTGCACCACTGCAAATATTTCCCATTTTAAACTACTTCATTCCTCCTGCCTCAGAGCATCTTGCTTTCATTGTGCTGCTTGGTTTGGCCTAGAAACACTATTGGCAAAGTGGGTGGCAAGAGAGGTGATTCATTCTGAATGCCTCTTTTTAAAATATTATTTATTTATTGAATGTGGGCATCATTAATTGCTCATGAGCAGATGCTCCTGAGCTGCCTTCCAAAACCACAGTATTCCCAAAGCGATGATAAGGAGGGAGCTGCAGAATTCTCAATCAGTAAAGATGATGGAATGGCAACATTTTCATGTCAGGATTGTGTGTACATCCGAAGATTGGAGGGAAACTGAGAAGTGATGCCCCCATGTGCCTGCTGTCCTTGCCCTGCTGGTTGGTAGATGTTGTGGGTTCTGGAGAAACCTTTGAAGAAATGTTGTTGCGTTACTGCACTGTATCTTGTAGATTCCAGTTGGAGCATCCACTTTAAGGCATCTACTTGCATCCTCATTCGAGATTCTCTATTCTGAGTGTATGGAGCCACTTACTATGCTAGTATTGTATGGTGCTGACTGTTTACAAGCTGCCAATCAAGATGAAGTCACGGAGAAAAGAAATAGCTGTGATGTGAAGGTACATGACAGATTCCATTGTTACTGTATTGGCTTAGTAGAAGTATCACCATTGAGTCAAAAGGTTGTGGATTCAGTCACTTTCTAGAGATATGAGCACGTTTCACTGCAGTATTGAAGGAGTGCTGCAATGTCAGAGGTACTTTTTATTGGGTGAGAAATTAAGTTAAGGTTTGGCCTTCACCAAATATTGTACTTATTTGGCTGAAAAAAATGCTTTGGAGATGTCCTGAAGCTCAGAGAGAGATTATATAAAGGCAAGTTATTTGTGGATTTCTGTCGGAGAGTTGGCTCCAGTTATATTTTCTCAACAGCTCATTCTTCTGTGTGATTTGAAGCTAATATTCGTAACTTTCAAATTTTGCAATCTATTCCTGAAATGTTTGATGCACTATAAGGCACTATGTATTGTTCATCTTTTTAAAAACGAAAGAAGAGGAATTCTGTTGCATGAGGATTCTCCAGTGGCTTCTATAATATTGGACATAGTATAATTTCATTTAGAAAAATGATGAGATTACAACCATATTTAATAACTAAACACCATGCTTCACTTTGCAGAAGTCATGATAATACAAATTAGGTGCTTTTTAATAATGTGGGGTACATCGAGCAGTTAAGTGTAATTTGGATGAGTAGGTGCAGCTTTACAGAGTCCTCCTATGATCTAAAATACAGAGATGCTCATTGTATTTGGAGTGGCGATTGGATGGGAGGAGGAGGCTGGCCTTATTTTATCTGTATTTATTATTATTTCCAGAAGCCTGGAGCTTATCAAACCAGAGTAGTGCTTGATATTTCAATGTGTTGACCTATCTACCAGTGGAAAGAAAAGTTATGAAAGTACCAGATGCTGTAATAAAATGAGTGAATTACATGTAATTTCTACCCCACACTCTCACAATCCTGATGGTTAATGTGGGTTATAGTTCAGTGAAGAATTTCTGGCAAAGAAAACAAAGTGCTTTATTCTATTGAACTATCAGACAAACATCAGATGAGTTTGTATCATTGAGTGACATGTTTTGTTGGTGTTTGAAGAGTGAATGATCCTCCCTGACAGAAGCAAGAGACTCCTGCCCATTGATGCTTGATGACTGGCTGTAGCCAATTACTTGTGAGTGAATTTGAATGACTGTGACATCCAGTAGGCAGAGCTGGTGGATGTTTCTTTTTAATATCGCAATTGCATTTCATAACCATATTGGAACACATGTATGAAGGCACAAAACCAATCCTTTTCCCTGACTGAAGACACTGGCATTTACCAGAGCTGTGGTTCATGATGAACCAATCACTATCAAATGACAGAGAAATAATACCATTTCAAAGCGAAGTTCACCCAGCTTTCAGCTGCATTGAAGATCCTTTCTTGTGGAGTGAAATAGAAGTTCTATGTTAAGAAACGACGATTAGTCAAAACGTAGCCTTTTACAACTAAATTACAAGCTAAAATGAGGCAGTACTGCAAAGTATGAGCAATGTATTTTTTCACGAGTCAAGCTGAGTCTGCAGTCTTAAATACTAATGTGCATCATTGCATTATCCCTTTGTATAAGTTATTCAAGATTAAGGTTAAGAGTCATGGTATTTGAATGTAGCAGAATGCACACTCATCCAACAAACATCGGAGGGCTCACATATCTTTCACACATCTTATATGAGGCCAACATTTGAGAAAGAACACCAGCTGCCAGGATTTGGTTCTCCAATTGAGCCCCCACTATTTGCAGGAGTGTCATGAGACCAAGAATTGACTTGTTCTCAGTGGGAGCATCACAGGGCACAGAATAGTGACCATACATTCTATCAGGGCTCGAAATCTGAAACGTCAATTTTTCTGCTCCTCTTATGCTGCCCGACCTGTCATGTTCCTCCAGCTCCACACTGTGTTGACTCTGACTCCAACATCTGCAGCTCTTGATATCTCCGAGTGACTGTGCATAGCAACCTTTTGAAAAGAGATATCACTTATGAGCAGCGGTTGTGGGTAGCTCTGATTCCCATTCCTTCCTTTAATCTGGCATGCAGAGATTACTAGTAATGTCTTCTTCATCACTTAGATCCGATAACATATCACAGGCTGGTCTGTGTCATTCAATTCCAAACCAGACAGTTTTTGTACTGCCTGAGCCTTTGGTGGATATAAAATAAAGATGGTACTGGGGAAGGATCACCATAGCCTTTTAGCTATTCTACCCTAGTGGCCAAAACGACACAGATTCCCGAAGGTTGTATGTTTGGCATGGTATGTATGAAGTAAATACTAATAGTACGGAAATTGCTCTGAGATGCCTCAGAGCGGAATATGTTGTAAGGAGGAAAGTTGAATTCTAATGCACTTTCCATGACATTCAACTTGAAATATTTCAGCATATACTTGGTTGGTTAGCTGAGTTGGCTGGATGACTGGTTTGGGATGCAAAATGATACCAATAGTGTGAGTCCGATTCTTGTACCGGCTGAGTTTACCGTGAAGGACTGTATGCCAGGGAGAAGTTGTAATTTCAATAATATTTGAAAAAACAAAGCTGTCAATAGGAAATTCTGCATTTTCACCGAGTTATCTCTTCAAAAGTCAGGAGGATACAGCGCAGAAACAAAAAGAAGGGGAATGGGTCAAAGCATCGCAATGTGGACAAGTCTGAGGCCGATCTCCTTAATGATGAGACCAGGAGCTTTTAAAGATTGGTGTGTCAAGACAAACAGACCATAACAGGATAGAGTTCAAGTAGAAAAGATTGCTTTTATCTCAAGGCAGTTCAAATTCATGAAGCTTGGCCAGACTGCATCTGGAATTCAATGTTCAGTTTTGGTCAGCATGCCTCAGAGAAGGCCTTTTGAGGAGGTAAATTGTAGATTCACCAGAATGATAGCAGGGCTTAAAGAGTCAAGTTATGGAGACAGGTTGTCTGGACATAGCTTATCTCTTCAGTTTAGATGGTCCACATTGATCTCAACAAAATATTTAACATGATGAATAGTTTCATTAGGATAAATATAGAGGAACTGTTTCCTCTTGGGGTGAATCCAGAACAAAAGATTAATACTTAATATTGGAACCCAAGCTGAGCAGGAGCAGCTGTCTATACAGGAGACAGGGGAAATCTGAAATTCCCTCCAGAAGGCTGTGTTTATGCATCATTTTAAATTTTCTGATAACATGGTGTGACGCTGAATGAACACAGCAGATTCTCCAGCATCGGCAGTTCCTACTATCTCTGTATAAATTTTCTGATAGTTTTCTTTTGTTCAGTGAGGTTTTGAAGGAATTTAGAGCAAAGCGTGGGAAGATGAAGTTGAGCTGGGATCATCAATAATCCAATTGAATGATGGAGCCGGCCTATTTGAATGTTTTAATGAACATTATTTGTGAAGCGTGTACATCACATAGAGGTTTCAAGGTGATGATGTCTTGCTTTAATCTCTTCAAACTGAGAAAGACAGAACTTTAAAATAAAGCAATGTAACCAAATTAACTCAGTATGTACTCGGGCTCAGATACAATAGTATTTTCAATTGGCAACATCAATGTGATATAAAACCCATGATAATCTCAACGGACGTAAGATGAACTGACTACTCTGACACATATCAGTTATGGTCAATAAAACTTGTGATCAGCAGTCAACCCACAATTGAAACTGATTCATGTCATTGGGTGCCTTTGTTTCCGATTAGTAGTAAACCAAAGGACATCTACATGCTACTGTAAATGTCAGCAAAGAAATCACTGGTGAGGAGTGAAAAAGTTGACGATGTGAAGACTAAATGCAAGGGTGCCCGTTATAATACCTTAAATTACAGGAAGAATAAAGTATTTGTTTTTTCATGACATAAGATGCACAAACAATGTGTGTACGATACATAGGTCAGGGTGTTTTCTATTGCATGCAAATACCATAGACTTTTGCCTTTATTCGGAAAAGATAAAAAAAAGGTGTGCATTAGTATTTCAGTGGGAGGACTCTGCTTTGCTCCTGGAAAACATATTATTCATACACCACTGTAGAATATTGCCAAATTTTCCCTGTAGCTCGAGGTTAATTTCAAAGACTATGTTTTGACAACTTAATATGATGCTTTTTGTTATATTAATTTTTAAAATTATATTGGGCCAAATTTTTACAGCAGAACTAAAATAGGTGAACCTGGATTTTAGATGTTATTTTCTCTCTATTTGATTGCTTTATAATTCTGATGGAATTACTGTGTGCCCTGTGTCTGCTTCATATGCTCTTCAAGCTCCAAATGCCTCAAGTATCATATTTTATTAATAGGAATAGGACAATCTAACTGTTGTTCAGTATGATATTTATATAGATTGAAGGAATTACTCATGGATGATGATTAAGTACTATTGATGGAACGCCCCCCTCATTTGTAATGACTGTAAGGCTCTATCTCCTTATCACTATGAATTCTCACATTATTTTACTGTTCTCTGTTCATTTAAACCCCAGTGGATCACTGAATCAATTGAACAGGTAATGGCAGGAAGGCAAACTGCTCAGACACACACAAACTGGTGTTTCTGTATCATAGGAGGCCTTACAGCTCCTTAAGCTTATTCTACCTTTTAACTGAGATAACGGACAAACTGAATCCGAACTCCATTGACCTGCCCTGATTCCATATTGCTTCATTTTGCCAAATGAAAATCTACCAGTCTCTCAGTTCTGAAACTTTCAATTGAAATTTAACCTTTTTGGATGTCAGAGTTCCAGATTTCCGTCACACTGTGTACAATGCTGCTACCTGACGGTGCCCAAGATCGGCCTAGCCCTGATGTTACGTTTATGCTGTGTTGTTCAGAATTCCCAAACCAAATGAAACAGCCGGAACATTGGAACAGGAAGAGGCCATTTAGTCTCTGAAGCCTGTTCTGCCACTTTGTGAGATCATCGCCAATATGTGACCCAACTCTGTATAGCCACCTTTGCTCTATATTCTTTGATACCCTCAGCTAACAAAAATAAATCAATCATTTTTTTAAAAAAATTGACAATTGTGAAGTAAGGTCTAAATGCAGCCACCCTTTGTATAAAACAATTATTCCTGAAAGGCCTGACTCAAATTTTTTGAAGACGCTCGCCGCCATAGACTTTCAAATGAGCAGAAACATCTTTTTACGACTTTTCCCCTTATTATTTTAAAATCTTCAATCAATTTATGCCTTAATATTTTTGAATTATAGCAGGTACAGCCCTTGTTTGTGTAATCTCTCTTCATTATTTCACCCTTGTAGGTTTTTATAAGTATTATTCTGATAAACCTACATTTACAAGGTTAGAATATCCTTTCTAAGACATGGTGTCCAAAACTCCTCTTGAGATGTGGTCTGTCTGGAGCTTCATATCACTGAAGCATGATTTCTATCCTGTTGCATTCTAGAAAGGCCATTAGCCTATTCAATTATTTCATTTTCCCCTGTCTACCCAATAGAGTGCTTTAATCACCATACATACCAGGAAGCAATGGGAGATCTGTTGATTCCCCTCAGCAAAATGTCTTGCCTCAAGTTGGTCCCTTGGGGTGGAAGGTATTCGAAACTGAGGCAGATATTGAACCTGTAATGTTCTGTCCATTACATGGACTTACCTGTGGAATAATTTGCCTCTTTTTGAAATTAAAGTTCAAAACACATTCTCTCAGCTAATTCACTCCTTCTTCGATGCAATGAAATTGTCTTTAGCTTTCCCAGTTTTCTATTTCTTTCACAAGTTGAAAACCCAAGTCAGCCTCCTGCTGCTTATGGACTGGGCCGTATCATGCAGTACATGCTGTGGTTGCTGATTGGTTTGTGGAATTGTGACTAGTTGTGGATGCTACAGGTCATCAGCCTGACGACAGCTCTCTGGTTCCTGGGAAAGTGAACAGCTTGTGGGTGTGAATGATACCGTGGAAGCCTTCAGGCCTCAGAAATGGAAGGTAGAGTCTCTCTTTGTCTCTGCAGTAAATAATACTTGGAACTAAAAGAAAACCAGTTGTTTCGCTCAACACTTGTTGTAAGCTGTTGCTTTTAACCGATAAGCCAAAGACTTTGTAATTTGTGAACTGGTCGCTCTGTGCCTCCTATGAAGCAGTGAAGGAAACAAAAAGAAAGATCAGAGAACTGAAGGATTCGGGAAACAAAATTTTTATTTATTCATTCACAGGGTGGGGGCGTTGCTGGTTAAGCCAGTATTTATTGCCCTTCCCTATTTGCCCAGAGGCCAGTTAAGAGTCAACCATGTTGCTGTGGGTCTGAAGTCACGTGTAGGCCAGACCAGGTAAGGAAAGCAGTTTCCTTCCCTAAATGACATTTGTGAACCAGACGGCTTTTTCCGACAGTCAACGATGGATTCGTGGTCATTGTTTAGACTCTTAATTCCAGATTTTTAAATTACATTCAAATTCCACCGTCTGTCACGGCAGGATATGAATCCAGGTGCCCAGAATATTACTCGGGTCTTTGGCTACACAGTCCAAGGCCCTCCTTGGCCCCATTCCTCCTTATCTTGGTCAATCCCTCCAAATCTAAAACTCTCTGTGATTCTTTCATTCCTTCAAATCTGGCTTCTTCCACATCCTTAATTTCATAGAATACAACATAGAACATTACAGCACAGTAGAGGCCCTTCGGCCCTTGATGTTGTGCCGACCAGCCAGACCAATCTGAAGCCCATCTAACCTACACTATTCCATATGCTTGTCCAATGACGTCTTAAATGTACTTAACTTTGCTTTGTCTTCACTGTTCCAGCAGTTTTAGCTTCAGGTTCCTACTGCCTTACCATTGTAATTCCCTCACAAACCTCTCTCTGAATCTCCACTATCTGTTTCTGCTCACTTAAAGTGCTCACCTTTTGGTCACTTGTCCTAATATGTCACGATGTAGCTCAATGTAAAAAATTACCCAATGACTTCTCGTGAAGCAACTTGGGACTCTAAAAACACTACATATTAACAAGTTATTCTTGAGTGATCATGGGAACTGCAGATGCTGGAGAATCCAAGATAATAAAATGTGAGGCTGGATGAACACAGCAGGCCCAGCAGCATCTCAGGAGGGTCTAGGCCCGAAACATCAGCTTTTGTGCTCCTGAGATGCTGCTGGGCCTGCTGTGTTCATCCAGCCTCACATTTTATTAACAAGTTATTCTTGTTGTATTTAACAGCATTTACATCCAGTATGGACTGGCTTTATTGAAGTTCTTGTCTCCCGTCCGATATTAAAATAGAATGTTCATGTGTTAAAACACTTCCAGATGGAAACCATTGTGTTAATTATATGCAGCATCAATCTGAGAAAAAATTGACTTATTTTGATCAGTAACATTCTGTGAAATATGTGCCCATTGTAAAGGAGTGTGTTATGATCCCGTGACCCTGTCACACATGCAACACAAATTTAATTGGCTCCATGATTCTTGTGTGTTTCACCTTATTGCTTGATGACCTAGCCATTCATTTTAATCAATGCATCAATGTGGCTTCTAGTAGTCAGAACCTTTTGTATTTAAGTTAATTTGAGCTTGCCTCTACTTTTACTTTTATCATGGTTTTAGCCTTATACAAAAAGATGAAAAAATGACAATTCTTGCATTTATTTGGCATATTTCATTATTTTGGGATGTGTTACAACCTAAGAGACACTTCTGAAGTGTAGGTGCGGTTGTGATGGAGGAAATGTAGGTTGACAGGGCTGCACACAGCAAGATCCCAGTAATAGCAAGGATACCAGGAAAAACTTGACAACAGCAGCCATGGGATCCTTTATGCCAAGCATCATCGTACAGAAGTGCTGAGAAAATGGGGAGGCGGCAATGCGAAGACAGTCTTACTGTCTGAGGAGTCCCGAGGACAAGGGCAATGTACTGAGGTCGTTGGTTCAAACCCTGCCATGGCAGTAACTGAAATGGAATTAGTGGCAACCACGTTGAATGTTGTGAAAACTCATTTGGTTCACTAGTACCCTTTAACTGCTATTCTTAGCTGGTCACTTGCCCCCTGCTTGTGACTTGATACCCACAGCGATGGGTGCCTGCTCTCTGGGATGGCTTAGCAAGGCACCCAGTTCCATCAAAATTTGACAAAACCTAAAGAAAAGAATAGACCACTGTATGGTCAAAACAACGAACCCTGGACTGTTTCTGGGTCTCCCTATCTGGATCAAAACCATTCTGCCTATACTTGCAGAGGGCCGAGCAGGACTTGATTTGTTCTTTCAACACGTCAGAGCAAAGCATTAATGTCTGTGATTGGTACTGAGGTAAAATGGGGCTGGTTTTCTGGCAGTTCCTTGAAAATAGAAAGGCACAAAATTTCAGTCCCTTGTCCAACTCAAGATAGCTACTGTACTTAACCCCTTAGAAGTGTAAGTTTTGTAATTGATACCACAGAATCCCTGCAGTACTGATAGAGGCTATGCAGCCCATCAGGTCAGCACCAACTCTTTGCAGAGTATCGCACCTGCCTTATCCCTGTAACCCAGCATTTACGAAGCCTGCTCATCTCTGGACACGACAGACAATTTGGCCCCCACGCCTCAGGAAGGACATACTAGCCCTGGAGCGTGTTCAGCGGAGATTCACACGGATCATCCCTGGAATGGTAGGTTTAACATATGGTGAACGGCTAAGGATCCTGGGATTGTGCTCATTAGAGTTGAGAAGGTTGAGGGGAGATCTGATAGAAACTTACAAGATAATGTGTGGTTTAGAAGGGGTGGACGCTAGGAAGTTGTTTCCGTTAGGTGGGGAGACTAGGACCGGTGGGCACAGCCTTAAAATTAGAGGGGGTAAATTTAAAACTGAAATGAGACGACATTTCTTCAGCCAGAGAGTGGTGGGCTTGTGGAATTCATTGCCACGGAGTGCAGTGGAGGCAGGGACGTTGGATGCCTTCAAGGCAGAGATCAACAAATTCTTGATCTCAGAAGGAATCAAGGGCTACGGGGAAAGTGCAGGGAAGTGGAGTTGAAATGCCCATCAGCCATGATTTAAATGGCGGAGTGGACTTGATGGGTCGAATGGCCTTACTTCCACTCCTATGTCTTATGGTCTTACGGTCTTAATTTACCATGGCCAATCCACCCGACCTGCACATCTTTGGACTGTGGGAGGAAGCTGGGGCACCTAGAGGAAGCCCACGCAGACAAAGGGCAGAATGTGCAAACTCCACACAGACATTTGCCAGAGGTTAGAATTGAACTGGGTCCCTGGTGCTGTGAGGCAGCAGTGCGAACCACTGAGCCACTGTGCCAAATTAATAGTGATGTCAAACAGATAGCCACATTTGTCTAAAACTGGAGTCTGTGGCTGGTGTACACACTGGGAACTGAGTTAGGATCCAATGAGCCAGTGCTCCTCAAACATCTTGCCACTGTGACCCATTTTGAGGCCTAAAACATCTTGCATCCCCTCTGTGAGGCATGTATGGGTGCGGGGTCATTGGGGGAAGTTGTGAGTTGTTGGGTGGCCTGTGAGAACAGGAAACTGTTAGAATAGGCACACAGTTGATGGAACATGGTCAGAACTTTGTGAATATCATTCCTACCTCAGAACCTGTGGCCTCAACATTTCAGATCATTTTGGGAACGATCACATGGAGTGCTGCGCTAAAGCGGCAGCACTGAGTTTCTGCCACTAGTTGTCCTCAGTGAGCAACGGGAAGTCAGAAATCTTTTACAATGATGGAAGCCAATGAACATGTTCCAATGTCTTCCATAGAGCCAGCCAGTTTCGAAGGAAAAAAAAACATGTCTAGCCCTCAGAAATCTTTCAAAGTAACTCTTAGAGCAGATCATCTTACAGTACAATGACAATTCGTAGACAAAGCTGGTGGCTACCCATGCACAGAAAGATCCCACAAATAGGGAATGGAGTGATTTAACATTTACATAGATTTTTACAGCATAGAAACTAACTATTCAGCTGATGTGGTCCATTTTGGTGCATTTGGTTGATGCTTATTTCAGATGGGGAGGATAGGATGCTAGTTGAAAAAGAACAGTGGTGAAAACCACCAAATATATGCAATTAGATTATTCATTGGTCCACATAAAGTAAACCATTGCTGCTGTAATTCTGATTTGGAATTACTTGGCACGGCATTGGCAGTCTTAGAATCTCTAAAACAATAGTTCATGTGGTGGATAATGTCATACATTTTCAGTATGGAACCAATTCCCTACTATCAACCCATATTCTACCTGACCTAGGAGTGCTTGATATTGGTACAAGATGCAAGGTCTGGAAAGCCTTTCCTTTTCTCAGCTGAGACATCCTGGCATATAGAAAACATGATAATTTCTGGGAAATGTTGCCAAGTACGCTGTCAATTTGAAACTTCCCTCCTGAAGAAATACATTCTTAAGCAACACTTATGCAAGTTTGCTATTAGTTTTAATTGTTCTATTCAGAAATAAGCTTCATGCTGGCAGAAAGGCTATTTCATTTTAAAGGGTGACTTCTCTTGCAACCATATTTGCTGACAACAACATCATTGTCCTTGACTTCAGATCAACCACAACTTCACTTTTGTTGGAATTTCCTAGAATCATAGAATCCCTACAAAATTCTGCCTAGTGAATCTGCACCGACTTTCCAAAGAGCATCCCACCCAATTCATCCTATCCCTAATACCCTGCATTTCCCATGGCTAGCCCACACACCCCTGGACACTATGGGCAATGTAGAATAGCCAGTCCACCTAACCTGCACATCTTGTGGAAGGAAATTGGAGCACTTGGAGGAAATCCACACAGACATTTCATTTCAAATAAAGCAGCATTATATTTTTAAATAAACAAAAATGTACCTACTGAAGGGTTTGGGATGACACTCTAATACGTGACAACTCCCACGAACTAAAGTTGCCTGAAAAAAAATCATCTGTCCATGTTTGCCATTGTTCCTTTAAGAGGTGAGTCCACTCTTCTCTGGCAGGCTATTAAAATTCTGTCTCTTTTTTTAATGAAGCAGTTTTTTATCACTCTCTTTCTCCCCAGCACTCGATTGGAAAAGAGCTCTCTACAGCTAATTGACTTGAGGAGTTGTTGATAAGAATGGTCATATTTGCGACTGCTGTCACTTAATCTAATTACAAATTGAAGCTTCTCCTTTCATGACAAATAAGATGTGCAGCTCTCCCTCTTTGTCCCCCCGTCCCCCCACCTTTCTAAACACCACTCTTTTCTTCCGGCTTTTAAATGCCAAGAATAATTATAGTTTTGCAGACGTAGCGGGGAGGACAGATTTGGGAAGAAACATAGAATTATGTGTACCCAACCTTGGAGCCTGATGTTTTTCGACTCGGCTCACTCGTGACCTTAAACAGATGTATGAATAAATGCTCTCTGATGAAGGGTCTAGGCCCGAAACGTCAGCTTTTGTGCTCCTGAGATGCTGCTTGGCCTGCTGTGTTCATCCAGCCTCACATTTTATTATCTTGGATTCTCCAGCATCTGCAGTTCCCATTATCACTATGAATAAATGCTGATCTCCCACCTCAGTAGTTCTTTTAAAGAGTGTTGCAGAATTGGTGTTTTGTAGTAATGGGGATAATTTTAACAGCCAGGTTTGACTGATGGTCTGCAAACAAATTCTTGCACTTGAAAGGACACCATCTGATGGAAATTAAATACTTTGCAGTGGTGCCTATAAGCTCTACCAGCCTGTTAAAGACTTTGTGGGATACTGGAGTGCAACACTGCTTTTGTATAATGGCTGTGCCTGCACTGCACTGCTAGATGCATATTGACTAAAAAACCTCAAATCATGGCTAACTTGCTGCCTTTCCTTGTCTGACATATGAACTGGTGTAGGCCAATCAGCTTTTCTGTTTGTTATTACAGAGATTCCAGCGCAGACAGGCAGTGTACCTTTAAAACAGTTACTTGACATCATGTGTAACACTCTTGCATAAAGATACCCACCTTACCTTCAGTCAAGCTCTCAGACAATTAGGTCAGTGTGGCATGTTCAGTCAGCTACGTGCATGTAATTTGTAGTAACATCGATAAGCACTGAAACCAGACTATGAGTACGAGATGCTATAGCAGTGTAAATAGTTAGTGTTGTTAATGAACTTCAAGACATCTGTCTCAAGGAGTACCCAGTCTTTGTGGTATATGTTATGTGAGCTAACATATAGGACAGCACTCAGACCATATCATATCTAGAAGACACATCTTTCTAAAGCTGGTGCTATTATGCAGTTAGATTAAGGTTGATTGGCCTTAAATCCCAAGGCAGCAGATGGTGAAATTTTAATTCAATAAAATCTGGAGATAAAAAAAAGACTAATGGCAGCAATCAAATTATTGCTAATTGTCATGAAAATTCAGCTGGTTTGCCAGTGTCCTTTAGGATACGACATCTGCTGTCTTTACCTGGACTGGCTTACATGTGACTCCAGACCCATTGCAATATGGTTCACTCTTGACTGCCCCCTGAAATGGCTCGGCAAGCCAGTCAAACTACTACAAAGCCCATACAAAGGGACTAAAGTAGATTGACTGGTCAGCGTCAAACCAATGGTAAACCTAACACCCCCTGACGCTGCAAAGCCTTCCTTATTAACATCTGCACCAAAATAGGGAGAGCTGTTCCACAAACGAGGCAATCAACAACCTGCCATTCTCATGCTCACTGAGTCATAGCGGACAGACAATAACCCAGACACCACCATTACCACCCTGGGTGTGCCCGGTCCAACAGGACAGACCTGACAGAGATGGTAGCACAGAAACTACAGCCAAGAAGCAATTACCCTGCGAGTCCCTGGTTTTGATTCTAGCCCATATGAAGTCTGATGGCGTCAAATCAAACATGAGCAAGGAAACATCCCACTGATTACTCCCTACAACCACTCCTCACCCTTTCTCCACAGCTGCTCCATGTTGAACATCACTTGGAGGTGGCATTGAGGGTGTTAAAGGCACACAGGGCTCTCTGGGTGAGGGACTTCACTACTAACTCTGCTCTGGACTGTTTCATTAAGTACCCTACTGATCGAATTGGTCAAGTCTGAAAGGATGAGCCTGCTTGACTGGATCTGCGGCAGGTGCTGAAAGAACCAACAAGAGGGAAAAATCTATTTGATCTTGTTCTCACCAAGAGGTGTCTGTCCCTGATTGCATTGGTGAGAGAGACCACTGCACAGTCTTTGCGGAGACAAAGTCTTGTTTTGGCTTTGAGTGTACCCTCCATTTTGTCATGTGGCACTAACACCATGGTAGATGGGACAGGCTTCAAACACATCTAGCAGCTCAAGACTGGGCATTCCAAAAGGGCATCAGCTTAAGACTGGGCATTCAGAAGGGGCATCAGCTCAAGATTGGGCATTCAGAAGGGGCATCAACAGCAGCGGAATTTTACTCTTACATAATCACATCCAGACATATCCCCCACTCTACCCTTACCATCAAACTAGGGCAACAACCCTTCTTCCGTGAAAAGGGCAGGAGGACATGCTAGAAGCAATGCCAGACATAGCTAAAAATGAGGTGTCAACCTGATGAAGCCACAACATGGGACTACTTGCATGCCATTCAGTGATAGACAGAGCTAAGGTCAGCCCAGAAACAAATCAGCTCTAAGCCCTGCTTTCCCAGCACATCCAAACAGCTAACAGCAAACTGGGGCCACTGTCTTGATTAGTATAACCCCGACAATACTTGAGCAGTGTGACTCCAGCCCAGCTAAAACAACCCACTTGATTGATACCCCATCCACCAACTTCAACAGTCACGCCCTCCAACCACAGGATGGACAGTGACAGCTACCATGTGGAAAAAGCAGTGAAATAATCTCTATAGCTCCTTTGACAGTACCTTCCAAATCTGCGACCTCTCCCAGCTCGAAGGATTGGGCCAGTAGATACATAGGATCACCACCACCTGCAGGTTCCCCTCCGAGTCACACATGATCCTGACTCAGAAATATTTATCATTATTCCTTCACTGTCAACTGGGGCAAAATCCTGGAAATTCCTTTCATGTGGTGTTTCTGCATTTCAGAACATGCAGTGATTCAAAAAATGCTTCTCACTACCTTCGCTGGTAGTCAAAGGTGATTATCGATGAACAATCAATGTTAATGTAGCCAGAGATTCCCAGGTCCCGTGAATGAATTTAAAAAAAATAGATTTCCTAACTTGATTCTGTATTCCTTACTACCCTTACCTAAATAAATAAACTCAGATTTGAGATTTTCAGTTGATCCTCACATTTAACAGCTTTTTGAGGGGGTTTGAGTTGGTCGGGGTGAGGTCCCAATTTCAGGATTCAACTCTGCAGTGGGTGAAGAAATGCTTTCTGACATCAGCCTGAACAGCCTAGCTCTAAGTTTAACATTATATTCCCTTATTTCAGACTGTATGACCAGAAAAAAATAGTTTCTCTTCATATACCTCATCAAATCATTTTAAGCAGATCAATTTGTAAACTCCCTAATCTTCTAAATTTGGGAATTAAGCCAAGTTTTTGCAGCCTGCCCCACACTTTAACTCTTGTAGCCCCAATATCATTGTGCAGACAAAAACATCCCAAATACCCTCTGATAATCTGGAATTGTTAAGCAAAGCTGAGAGAAAAATATTGACCTACACTGTATTCAAACTTGGGCACTGCTACTGAATTTCTTGAAATAATACCATGAAATATTCAATCCAATGTTGAGGTTGAAATTGACTGATTCCTGGGATGGCAGGATTGTTGTATGAAGAGAGTCAAGATCAATTAGAACTGTATTCAGTGCTGTTCAGCAGATTGGGGGTTGGGGTGGGGGAGGGGTGCGTCCGAAACACCTGTAAAATTCTAACTGGAATAGGCAGAGTAAACCCAAGAAAGGATATTTCTGAGGAGTGGGGAGTTCAGAACCAGGAATGATAATGTAAAGATATGGGTAGGCCATTTAGGACTTAGATGAGGAGAGATTCCTTCACGCAGAGAGTGGTGAGCCTGTGGAATTCACTGCCAAAGAAATCAGCTGGGGCCAATACATTGAATATTTTCAAGAAGGAGACAAGCATAGTTCCTGCAGTGAAAGGGATGAGACAGTATAGTCAAAAGAGGGAACAGGGTACTTGAGTTGGATGACCAGCACGATCATAATGGCAGAGCTGGCTCAAAGGGCTGAATGGCCTACTCCTATTCCTATTTTTTTGTGTTTCTATCCAGAAAGGGTATAATAGAACAAAAACAAAGATGCTGGAAAAGCTCAGCAGGCCTGGCAGCATGTGCAAAGGGAAAAACAGAGTTAATGTTTCGGGTCCAGTGACCATTCCTCAGAACTCTTCAGGTTTTTTTAATATGGGAGTATGATAGAATTGGTTTTTGCCAGCTCAGTCTCATCATGGCCTTCTCAATGTTTCATCGTATAGGATATATTTCCTGACTCCTGTGTAGAATTATGTTGAATTTACAGCACAGAAACAGGCCATTCTGCTCAACTTGGGTAAGCTGCTATTTATACTTCGTATGAGTCCTCATACCTTCCTCATCTTCACTTTATCAGCACGTCCTTCTGCTCCTTTTTTATTCATGTACTTGTCTAACTTCCATTGTAAGCCCACCATTGTTAGTCACCATCATCAGCTATCCCTGCATTTGAGGATGATGTCTACTCAGGATTGCAAATTTCTGCTGTGGGTCTTCATGTGGCTGAACTGTAATCAACATGGCTTAGAGTAGGATTTCCAACCTTCTCGGATTTCTCTGGAATTCCTTGAGGATTGAAGATTGTGAGAGAAAAATCCAGGGACATTGAAAATGGTGTTTCTTTAAATACTTCAATTTCTTAATTAAACAAATTTTGGAAATAGAGGAAAACAGTCCAGTACTTGGACATCTTGTGTGGTTATAGTCCAAGAATATGTTCAGTGGCAATTCCGGTTGACAGTCATGCGGTAAAAGATCTTTATCTTGGTAAAAGAAATTTCAATGTTTTGCAATGTGTTTTTGTAAAAAAATAACTCATGGGATGTTGGTGACAAAGTCGACATTTGCTGATCATTGTTTATTGAACTTGCGAAAGGGGCTGCCTTGCTGAATTGCTGGCAGTTTGTGCAGTGAAAGTGCTCTCAGTGATGCTGATAGATGGGGTGGTTTCCGAACTCATTGCAAAACATGCATTTACAATGCAATTTCTACACATGGAGCTCTGAAACCAGCTGGAACTCACTGATGTCAGGCCCAGCGAGCTCAGGACCCTGAATGTCAGTTTCATCCTATTGCAGCTCAAGGAGCGTGTAACCTTGAAATCAGAGCTAGGCTGTTCCAGACGTACTTCTTGAACAAAGGTTGCTGAAAGCATTGGAAAGCTCTTCCCCTCAAAACCTATCGAGGTGGGAGATCAATCCTTTTTGTCTGTTTGAGTTTGGAATGCATATTTATTGTTCATCCCTATCTGCGCTTGAGAAAAAGGTCATGAACTGCCTTCTTGAACGTCTGCTTTTGATGTGGTGTAGGACATCACAGTGTTGTCAGGGAGGGAGTTTGAAGGATCTGACTCAGCAGCAAAGAAGCAGCGATATAGTTCCAAGTACGTATAGTGAGTGATTTTAAGGTGGTGCTCCCATGAGTCAGTTCTCCTTGTTTATCTAAATAGTAGTGATCACCAGTTTGGAAGGTGATTGAGATTTTATAAGAGTCTTATTGAAGCAAGTTGGGCTTTTGGAGTTAAATCAGAGAACAGTCATGATGTAATTGAACAGTGGAAGAAGTTCAAGGACTGAATGGCCTCCTGTTCTTATTTTCTGGACAGATAAAACAGAGCACGTGCACACACAACTCAACTCTCCTGGATATGACTGACCGCCTCAGTCAAAAGGTTGAAAATTAAGTGTGAAGTAAAAGTGCCATTATAATTCACACAAAACCAAAGCAATCAATTTGTACGATTAAGCACCAACTTCCCTGTTTGAGTGCAAGTGTTCCTTCTCTTCATTGTTGAACTTTGATTGCATTTTTAAATTTTTTAAAATGACCTTTGTTTTGCTTAGTTCTTTAACTAAATGAGACATTAGATTTTCATCCCAAGTACAGAAAAACCTCATGCATAGATTGTTATGTGGCCTATTTTCAACCAGCTATTGTTTCAAATCTGGCCTTGCTACTGTTCCAGGCTGTCAGAAATCTAATGACTTTGATATAGTATTTTATTCAGGAAAGCTGCTGCTGTTTCTAAGACACAAGGAGCCTAAAGGTTTACGGTGACTTAAATAGACCTGGCAACAGCAACACAGCAATGTCACATGCCGACTATCAGTTGTCACCCTTCTATTGACAAGTGTTTTTGTTTCCCATTGTAATTAGTTCCGTTCAATGCAATGTGTTTTCCTAGCTAGCTCAATGACGAGGTGAAGATCTCTGCCCTTAGTGTCCTGGATGATTGTCAAATAAACAGATATTCTGATCTGTCTTTATGAGAGCAGATTTTTCTTGAACTCTTGATTTATTTCTGTTTTGTTAAATCAACAAACTTCTGGTTTGGCAACTTTTTTTGTTTCTCTCCGAGTGTGAATGTTATTGATAAGTGGACCAAAATGATGCTTTCCAGGATTAAGTAAATGCAGTCAAGTGTCTGGATGATCCTAAGGAACCTATCTTTAGGAACCTATCAGCAGAGCTGCTAAAACTGGCACGAACTAACAGATTCTGTACACTTCACATTCACTTGTCATCTGTAATCAAAGTTGCATTTGTATAGTGCCTTTGCCATAGCTACCAAGCCCCAAGGCATGTCAGAGGAGCAGAATCAAACAGGGAGCCGTACTGAGTGAAAGAAAGTGTTTGAGAAGTATCTTATAGGAGGAGACAGGGATAAAGAGGTCTCTGGAATGAATTCCAAACCTCAGGTTGGAAATGGCTAAATGCTTGACCAGCAATGGGTCAAAGGAGTAAGGCTTGCACACAAGGCCTGAGTTGTAGGAGATCAGAGATCTGCTTGTTTAAGAGGAGGTTGTAGAAGTAGTGTCCTCATCAACTGACCAAATGCAGCTTTGCAGAATACCACACTGCCTACATGAAAATCTGTTGGATGTACTACTTCTACATATCTAAAGCCAGTAATCAACAGTAACAATGCATTTAGCTGTAGCTGCTCTTGTATGCTAAATGCTGATTTCTAATATGCGCTCATTTATCAGAGTGTGGCTGGAAGATATTTTGATTTGTCTCATGTAAAGTTTGAAGATCAGGTCCTCCTCACTGATAATTCAGTTCGTAGAATCCCCACAGAATGGAAGCAGACCATGCGACCCATTGAGCTCACACTGACCTTCCAAAGAGTATCCCACCCAAACCCAACCCCCTATCACCGTCACCCTGCATTTCCCATGGTTAACCCACCCAGCTTGCGCATCCCTGGACACTATGGACAATTTAGCATGGCCAATCCACCTAACCTGCACTTGTTTGAACTGTGGAGAAAACCAAAGCACCTGGAGGAAACCTACACAGACAGAGGGAGAACGTGCAAACTGCACACAGACACTCATCTGCGAACCTGGGTCTCTGGCACTTGAGGCCTAACCACTGAGTCACCATACTGCCCCTTCCGCTGTATATCAGAAACCCAATTTTTCTCCTTTATCTCATTGGTTCTACATTGCTACAGGCCAAGAAGCATTCTCATTTCCTTTGCCATTTTCACAAGTTTCTTCCAGAGAGGTGGAAGGACTGTTCACACACAACAGCCAATGGCCTCAATCCAGTTTTTAGACGGCCCACTGGTCAGTGTTGAATCTTTTCAGAATGCCGTCTTTGCATCTGTATATTCTGTTGGTGCAGAACCAATTTTGACAACAGAAAATGGGGTCTTGTTTGCTTCCAAATGTTTTGTGGCTATTTTGTGCTGGAGAATTGTGATAATAGCTGTATATTTGTCTTGGACTTCACCTCAATCCAAGCTGACCCAAAGCCCTGTTTGAGATTCTGTGAAATTCCAGCACTGACAGATTTAATGCAAAGAACGGCACAGATCCATAACCATCGGCTTAACGGAGCTTTCATCAACCTAAGTTCAGAAGACTATTTTTAACTTCTCTCTAATCTGTCTATATTGCAGTATAATTTTTTTTCTAATGTTTCTACTGTAAAAATGCACTTGTATCCAAACAATGCAACATTGTTTTCCATGACCACTTAATGAATATATGGCAGAGATCCTGAAAGCTTGCAATCACGTCATTGTTATGAGATTTTCGTTATATGAGGAATCCGATATTGTGCTCGATTTTTCATCTCCCTTTTGTCGTGATTCTATTCTGTATTGCAAACCATTATCTTCAAACCCAAAACAAACTACGCTTCCTGGCCACAGATTCCTTTTCCTGGCATCTGTCAGAGGCTGGAGCCTGTTTGCGCACTCGGTGGTGTCATATGTGACTCTGAGATGAGCTTCCAATCACTTATCCACAACGTAGAGTCAGACCTGCCCAATTCCCCCTTTGTAACATCATTTGATTTTGCCCCTCTGAGCTCTTTCCGACCACCAACGTCACCTCCAACCCACTCCTTTTTTGTGTCTCTGTTTGATTAAAACCTGTATAATTTTTTTTTAGTTCCCCACCGCATCCCAAAACCAGTTCAGTTCGTCCCCTCCCCCCACTGCACGACACAACCAGCCCAGCTCTTCCCCTCCACCCACTGCATCCCAAAACCAGTCCAGCCCGTCTCTGCCTCCCTAAACTTTTGGGATGCAGTGGGTGAAGGGGAAGAGCTGGGCTGGTTGTGTGGTGCAGTGGGGGGAGGGGACGAACTGGGCCCAGGTCGTCCCCTCCACCGACTGCACCACACCCATCCCTTCCTCCCACCCCAAGCCACACCTCCATCTCCTACCTACTTACCTCATCCCACTTCCTTGACCTGTCTGTCTTCCCTGGACTGACCTATCCCCTCCCTAACTCCCCACCTATACTCTCCTCTCCACTTATTTTCTTTTCTCTCCATCTTCGGTGTGCCTCCCCCTCTCTCCCTATTTATTCCAGAACCCTCACCCCATCCCCCTCTCTGATGAAGGGTCTAGGCCCAAAGCGTCAGCTTTTGTGCTCCGGAGATGCTGCTGGGCCTGCTGTGTTCATCCAGTCTCACATTTTATGATCTTGGATTCTCCAACATCTGCAGTTCCCATTATCACTTGACTTTGTGAACTGGCTGTGGTATGAGACCAACTCTAGTTGAAGAGATGCATTTCATAGGCATAGAGATATAAAGATTGCAGGAGATTTGTCTCGACATGGTCGGGGAAGAAAATCCATTGAGATAGACTTTACTACTCCTGGTGGATTAGGAAACTATAAAAATTGAGGGAAGTACCTGGAGAGGGCCACTTGAAGCTGCTAGAATGTAAAACATGGAAATACAAATCCATTGTAGGGTTGGAGCTACTGCATATGGTTTACAATGTGCATGGAATGTGCAATGTGTGGGTAAGTTTAAAAGGCAAATGATCCTTTTTGTAGTTCAAAATCTAAGTTGTCTTTCATAATAATGCTTAATCAATGGTGTTTTGGTCATCTGTTGCAGTACAGGTTTTAAAATATAAGTTTCAGTAGTGTTACTGTTTTTAACTATTAAATGGAATTCTGGCTTTCTTTTTGAATGTCATTGAGCTCAACAGTTATCATAATACAATCAAAATTTGTGTTTTCATGGGCAAAACAAGGTTACATTGTTGCTTGCAGTAGTTTGCTGTTTTCTACCTTACAATGGTGACTACAATTCAGAAAGTATTTCATTGGCTTTGATTGCTTTGAGATGCCCTGAACTTGTGAAAAGCATTGCACTAATGCAGTTTTTCTTTAAGACTGTTCCAATTAGTCTCTCAGGATGGTTGGATGACAAAAGGTTGTTGAATACTGATTCAAGGCAGTGGAACTCTAAGTCTGGGAGTGGGAAATAATGGAATCATAACTGCCGAGATTTTTTCCCCTTTTTGCTTTCTTTCTTCTCATGGGGAAATAAAGCACCCTATCCCCTGCAGTGCCCACTCTTTCGGTCCATTTTTTAAATAGAAATTATGATTGACCTACTTTTCTAATCAAACTGTTCAGAACTGCCTAACTTTCTAATGCTAGAGATAAACAGCTGACAATGATACACAAAGTATGCTTTTCTTTTCCCATATTCAAAGTTCTTCACCTTGCTCAGATTTAAACAAGCTGGATGATCTGCAGTTCTGAATAAAGTTGCTGTGATAGGTACATTAGTATGATATAAGGCCCATAAATGCAAAATTAGTAGAGGGTTAGCGCAGAGCAGTCAAATCTCTGCAATGCCAACAGAGGCATTCATGACCAGCAACAGAAGCATCCACTGGAAACCTATTTAAACACAGAGAGCAGGATTCACCTTTTTAAGAGCTGCAAAGATCCAAATGGGTGATGTGAACGAGTAAATATCATTCTTAACAATTCTCATGTGTTGGCTTTTACAGGATGTTTTAATCTTTCAGATCTGGGTCAGATTGTTTTGCAACAATGCTTGTTATGAGAGCAAATTGGCCAATTAAAGCTGAATTAATGCAAAAATGTTTACGCATTCTGAATTGATGTTTGAAATAATTCGTGTATTAAAAATGAACTGTACTCATTAGAGCGCACTCCAAACGTGAAATAATAAGCAGGAACCGTCCATTGTGCAGTGAGAGCTGCTGATTGTGGCTGCGTGTTGGAGCTTTTAAGGTTGAAAACTGCCCTTTGCTTCACCTTAATAATAAAATGTGAGGCTGGATGAACACAGCAGACCCAGCAGCATCTCAGGATGCTGCTTGGGCCTGCTGTGTTCATCCAGCCTCACATTTTATGATCTTGGATTCTCCAGCATCTGCAGTTCCCATTATCACTTTGCTTCACCTGCTGGTCTATTTTAGACATGACTGGCAGAACACTCCAAAGACATGAGCCTCTGGCATTGCCTTCAATGTTCCAAGTGTCTTTCATGGAAACCCGTGGCTCCTTCATGATTGAAAATCAGTAAGTAAGTGGTCTCTCAGTGCATGCTGGAAACAACAGACTGGCATCAGGAAATGACGACAAAAGCTTTTGGTTTGTCGCAAACTCCTAAATGGCATCCTGATATCTGTCAGGCAAGCCACCACGCTAGTCTGCATTTGTTGTATTTTCTGCAGTGAACAACATTTCCACACAAGATGGTTGACATAAGCAGTAGGAACTGCAGATGGTGGAGAATCTGAGATAACAAGGTGTAGAGCTGGATGAACACTGCAGGCCAAGCAGCATCATAGGAGCAGGAGACCTGATGTTTCGGGCCTAGGCCCTTCTTCATAAATTTCTGAAGAAGGGCCTAGGCCCAAAACGTCAGCTTCCCTGCTCCTATGATGCTGCTTGGCCTGCTGTGTTCATCCAACTCTACACCTTGTTATCTCTGGCTGAGATAGGAACAGGAACTGGACCTCAGCCTGTTACTCAAACTCTTCAAGTGCCTGAAACCACTGCACTGCTTGTAGGAGGGAGTAGCAGGGTTGTGTCTGGGCTCTTGCCTGGGGCTCACCCACTCCCATCTGTTTTCTTTCACTTTTTATTCTTTTTATTTCTGCTTTTTTTTCCTGGATTATCTTTTTGACGTGTGAGTCACCCGGATTGACATTGCAGTGAGCACGGGCCACGTGAAGACTGGCAGCTGCTTCCTGGCAGTCAGAAACCATGGCAATGGCATCAGGGACGTCCTCACGTGGGGCCAGCAGCTGCTGTGCACGCTTCAAGATGGCGGCACCGGCAAGAGAACACCTTGGGTGAAGGCAGCCAGAGCGAGGCTCTTGGCGAGGTGGTCGCCAGCAGAGCCAGGGACTCCTGGATGTGGTGGGCCTAGAGTGGGAACTCCTGGCATCATCAAGGTGGCAGTGCGGGCAGGCACCGCTGATTGCAGGCCTGGAGCAGGGACCCCTGGTTATTGGCAAGGTGGCGACGGATTGCAATCGGGAATTCCCGTATGTGGGGCGATTATGTGTTGAGCACGGGACTTGGTGACAGTGATGTGAGCCCCGTGGCAAGGCTCCTGAAGAGTGGCGACACCTATGTTGGTGGACCTGGCACAGATGGTGCAAGACGGCGCAAGAGGGCTGGCAGTGCAGATGTCTTTGGTGAGCCGGCTCAGAGTCATCCTGGAGGCAGTGGAACAAAAACTTTCTTTTTACTCTTTTTATTCTCAGACCGTCCATAATGGCACTGTATTGCGGAAACAGTTGGAGCTTTTCACTGTATCTTACCGTATTATTCACTGCAAGTGACAATAAATAATTCAATACAATTCACTGCGGGCAGCTAGAGGTGGGCTTTAAATATGGGTATAGCTACCATCACTGAAAACCCACCAATTAATAATGGACCAGGAGCTGTATGAAAATCTATCATGCTAGTACAGCTATAAAATACAAGACACAAACCGTTCAGTGTTGTTTTTTTTCTTCGCCTAATGTCCATCACTTCCATTAAATTCAGCGTTCAGTATAATACTGCAATTGTGCTTTCTGTGTTTGAATTTTCATTTGGAACGTTTTTGCATTTCTCACTGAAATTTCTTCGCATGGCGCTTTCATCTTTTGGTGCTCTCTCTCTCTCTCTCTCTCTCTCTGAGTCTCTCCAGCAGTGTTAGCTGTTGCTTGTCCTTTGAATGCAGAAACTTGGTCATTTCTGCACAAACATGATGAAAAGGTTCTGTGTCTAAGGGGAAATCCATTGATACATCAGGATAGTTTCTGCAAGTTATTATCTCCTACCCTCAGAAGTGAAATTTATGAGATATATTGCCTGGTAGTTCAGGGGTTCAAATCCCACAGCAGGGGACGACATATAGAGTGCTACACTGCCTGAGGTATTGTAATTAAGATGAAACATTAACCCTCTCAGCTCGATGCAAAAAATCCCACATGTAATCATGGACATTCTTCTTGCTAATCTGGCTGGGATTTATTCCCACAATAAGTATCATGAAAGCAAACAAAAAAAAACAGATTTTCTAGTCGTTGTCATGTTACTGTGTGTGTGTTCTTATGTTTATTTTTATTCAGTTGTGGGACGTGGGCCATCACTATCTGGGTCAGCATTATTGCCCGTCCCTGGTTGCCCTTGGGAAGGTGGTGGTGAGCTGCCTTCTTGAACCACTGCAATCCGCATGCTGTAGGTTGACCCACAATGCTGTTAGGGAGGGAATTCCAGGCTTTTGACCTAGCAACAGTGGAAAAAAAACAGTGATATATTTCCAAGTCAGGATGCTGAGTGGCTCGGAGGGGAACAGGCATGTGGTGGTGTTCCCATGTATTTGCTGTGCTTGTCCTAGATGGAATTGGTAGTGGATTTGGAAGGTGCTGTCTGAGAGTCTTTGGTGAATTTCTGCAGTGCATCTTGTAGATAGTACAGAGTGCTGCTACTGAGTGTCAGTAGTCGTGGGAAAGGATATGGGACCAATCAAGCATGCCGCTTTGTCCTGGAAGGTGTCAAGTTTCTTGAATGTTGGAGCTGCACCTGTCCAGGCGAGAAGGGTGTATTCCATCATATTCCTGACTTGTGTCTTGTCGACGATGCACAGGCTTTAGGGAGTCAAGAGGTAAATTATTCACCACAGTATTCCTCGCCTCTGATGTGCTCTTGTAGCCAATCTATTTGTGTGCCAAGCCTAGTTGAGTTTCTAGTCAGTGGTAACCCCCAGGAGATAATGGGAACTGCAGATGCTGGAGAATCCAAGATAATAAAGTGTGAAGCTGGATGAACACAGCAGGCCGAGCAGCATCTCGGGAGCACAAAAACTGACGTTTCAGGTGTAGACCCTTCATCAGAGAGGGGGATGGGGAGAGGGTTCGGGAATGAATAGGGGGAGAGGGGGAGGCGGACCGAAGATGGAGAGAAAAGAAGATAGGTGGAGAGGAGAGTATAGGTGGGGAGGTAGGGAGGGGATAGGTCAGTCCAGGGAAGACGGACAGGTCAAGGAGGCGGGATGAGGTAGTAGGTAGGAAATGGAGGTGCGGCTTGAGGTAGGAGGAAGGGATGGGTGAGAGCAAGAACAGGCTAGGGAAGCGGAGACCGGCTGGACTGGTTTTGGGTTGCAGTGGGGGGAGGGGATGAGCTGGGCTGCTTTTGGGATGCGGTGGGGGAAGAGGAGATTTTGAAGCTGGTGAAGTCCACGTTGATTCCATTGGGCTGCAGGGTTCCCAAGCGGAATATGAGTTGCTGTTACTACAACCTTGGGGTGGCATTATTGTGGCACTGCAGGAGGCCCAGGATGGACATGTCGTCTGAGGAACGGGAGGGGGAGTTAAATTGGTTCGCGACTGGGAGGTGCAGTTGGTATACTGTATCCATTGTACCCTGTGTGGCTTCCTCTACATTGGGGAAACCAAGCGGAGGCTTGGGGACCGCTTTGCAGAACACCTCCGCTCGGTTCACAATAAACAACTGCAACTCCCAGTCGCGAACCATTTTAACTCCCCCTCCCGTTCCTCAGACGACATGTCCATCCTGGGCCTCCTGCAATACCACAATGATACCACCCGAAGGTTGCAGGAACAGCAACTCGTATTCCGCTTGGGAACCCTGAAGCCCAATGGTATCAATGTGGACTTCACCAGCTTCAAAATCTCCCCTTCCCCCACCGCATCCCAAAACCAGCCCAGTTCGTCCCCTCCCCCCACTGCATCACACAACCAGCCCAGCCTGTCTCTGCCTCCCTAACCTGTTCTTCCTCTCACCCATCCCTTCCTCCCACCTCAAGCCGCACCTCCATTTTCTGCCTCTGAACCTCATCCCACCTCCTTGACCTGTCCGTCTTCCCTGGACTGGCCTATCACCTCCCTACCTCCCCACCTATACTCTCCTCTCCACCTATATTATTTTCTCTCCATCTTCGGTCCGCCTCCCCCTCTCTCCCTATGTATTCCAGAGCCCTCTCCCCATCCCCCTCTCTGATGAAGGGTCTAGGCCCGAAACGTCAGCTTTTGTGCTCCTGAGATGCTGCTGGGCCTGCTGTGTTCATCCAGCCCCACATTTTGTTGTCTTCCTTTAGTTTGTTGTTTGATTACGAAATATACATGGTGAAAGGATTACCACATAGCACATTTTGCAGCATACCACATTAGTGGCGCCGATACGGTCATCAATATAACGGAGGAAGAGATGGGGTTTAGGGCCAGTGTAGGTATGGAAGAGGGATCGTTCCATGTAACCTGCAAAGAGGCAGGCATAGCTTGGGCCCATGTGGATACCCTGGCCACCCACTTTGCCTGTAGGAGGTGGGAGGATTTGAAAGAGAAGTTTTAGTTTTCAAGGACCGCAACTACCCCCCACCCCCCCGCAGTGGTCGAAAACACCCTAGACCGGGTCACCCACATTTCCCACAACTCACCCCTCACACCCGCTCCCCGTAACAACAACCAAAACAGAGTCCTCCTCGCCCTCACGTACCACCCCACCAACCTTCGGATTCAATGCATCATCGCCGACACTTCTGCCATCTGCACTCTGACCCTACCACCGAAGACATTTTTTCCCTCGCCACCCTTAGGTGACTCCCTTATGCACTCCACACTCCCCTCCAGCACCCCGTACACGCGGCACTTTTCCCTGCAACTGCAGGAAGTGCTTCACCTGTCTCGATACCTCCCCCCTCACCCCCATCCCAGGGGCCAAGAAGAAATTTCCACATCAAGCACATGTTCACCTGCACACCTGCTAATGTGATATACTGTATTCGCTGTTCCCATTGTAGCCGCCTCTACATCGGGGAAACCAAGCGGAGGCTTCGGGACCTTTGCAAGTCACTAATGCACGAAAGAACTGCACCTACCAGTTGCGAACCGTTTCAACTCTCCCTCCCAATCCTCAGATTATATGTCCATCCTGGGTCTCCTGCAGTGCCACCAGAAGATTGCAGGAGCAGCACCTCATATTCCGCTTGGGAACCCTGCAGCTCAGTGGTATCAATGTGGACTTGACAAGCTTCAAAATCTGCCCTCCTGCTCCCGCAACCCAAAACCAACCCACCTATTCCATCCTGCCACCTCAAGCCCCACCCCCACCTCCTACCTACTAGCCTCTTCCCGCCCCCTTGACCTGTTCGTCCTCTCTGGACTGCCCTGTCTGCTCCCTAACTTCCCACCTGCACTCCATCCATGCTTCTTTGACCTGCCTGTCTCCTGTCCACCTATCTTTTCCTTTAACCAACTTCTATCCGCCTCCCGCTCTCTCCCTATTTATTTCAGAACCCCCTCTCCCTCCTCCATTTCTGAAGAAGTGTCTAGGCCTGAAACGTCAGCCTTCCTGTTGCTCTGATGCTGCTTGGCCGGCTGTTTTCGTCCAGCTGTACACCTTGTTACCTCAAAGAAAATCTCAGTGGCCCTGACCAGTTTTTCAATTCCTCTCACAAGGGAAGTACCAGAGGGTTGGAGAACAGAATGTGGTTTGACTTATCAAGATAAATGCAAAACTATTCAATTCCACTGGAGGTTTGAGATGCAGTGTTGATGTTTGTTCTATGTAGTAGCCTGGCCTTAACTTGTCCTGTGGTGAGATGTAATTTGAAGGGGATGCTGTGCTTTTTTTTTCTCGTTTTGGTACGGTATGTGTTACTTGACCTTGTCAGCCTATTTTATAGAGTCATAGTCGTACAGCGTGGAAATGGGCCCTTAGGTCCAACATAATCCCAAACTAAACTAGTCCCAACTGCCTCTTCGTGGCCCATATCCCTTCAGCCTTGTCCTATTTATAAACCTCGATCAGGTCACCTTTTATCCCCTTTGCTCCAGTGAAAAAAGTTCCAGCTGACCCAACCTTCCTTTATCACTGAAACCTTCCATGCTCAGCAACAATCTGGTAAATTTCTTCTGTGCCCACTCTTGCTTAATAATATCCTTCTAAAATAGGGCAACTGTAAATTTGTACTGTAGAAATCTTCAAGACGAGAAAAACATTAAAAGCAAACAAACCAGGAAATGAAGGGATCAAATTGTAGTTCAGGAAGTGGAAAAATGGAAGTGGCTTGAGTGCAGCATGTTCTGGACTAACGTGCACTGTAGTTCTGAAAGGGCATTTCACCGGTGTGAGTGGAAAGTTGTAGATGAAATAGTGACTTGAATCTTCAAGTACGCTCTCTCTCCAATTGATGTTGGAAACTCCTTCATGTTTCTAATGACGAATCCCAGGTTTCGCTGCTGTTGTCTAGCTGATAGCCAGCCTTCAAAGTGTTTCAAAGAGGAAAAGAACAAAGAAAATTACAGCACAGGAACAGGCCCTTTGGCCCTCCAAGCATGCGCCGTTCCAGATCCTTTATGTAAACCTGTCGCCTGTTTTCCAAGGATCTGTTCCCTTTGCTCCCTGCCCATTCATGTTTCTGTCTAGATACATCTTAAATGACGCTATTGTGCCCGCCTCGAACGCCTGCGTTGACAACGCGTTTCAGGCACCCACGACTCTCTGTATAAAGAACTTTCCACTCATATACCTTAAACTTTTCCCCTCTCACCTTGAAATTGTGACGTCTAGTAATCCCCCCACTCTGAGATGGAAAGCTTCTTGCTATCCACCCTGCCGATACCTCTCATGATTTTGTCGACATCAATCAGGTCCCCCCCTTCAACCTCCGTGTTTCTCATGTAAATAATCCCAATCTACTCAACCTCTGTTCAGAGCTAGTGCCCTCCATACCAGGTAACATCCTGGTGAACCTCCTCTGCACCATCTCCAAAGTATTCACGTCCTATTGGTAATGTGGCGACCAGAACTGTACGCCGTATTCCAAATGTGAATCAAAGTCCTATAAAACTGCAACATGACATGCCAACTCTTATACTTGATACCCCGTCTGATGAATGAAAGCATGCCGTATGCCTTCTTGACCACTGTATTGACCTGCGTTGCCACCGTCTGGGTGCAATGGACCTGAACACCCAGATCTCTCTGTGCATCAATTTTCCCCAGGGCTTTTCCATTTCCCGTACAGTTCGCTCTTGAATTGGATCTTCCAAAATGCATCACCTCGCATTTGCCCGGATTGAACTCCATCTGCCATTTCTCCACCTAACTCTCCAATCTGTCTATATTCTGCATTCTCCAACAGTCCCCTTCGCTATCCGCTACTATCTGTTTTGCATCGGTTTTGCACAAAACTAGATTTCTGTTCTATTTTTGCAAGTGAATTGTTTCAAATTAGTTGCTGTTCTTTGTAAATCACAATCATGAATGCACATCCAAGCAGTGGGGAGAGGGTGAGAATGGATTTGAGACGTCATGAAGTCGGAGATTTGTTATAATCCGCAAATATTGTCATGATAATTTTTAAAATTCACGAGCATGTCATTGATGTTGCTTTCTTGGGCTGCATTTGCTATCCATCCAGAATTGCTGTTGAGAAGGTTGTGGAGAATTGGCCTGTTGATTAGCTGCAATGCACGTGGTATGAATATATTAATGAACTACTGAGGACAGGAGATGAATTGCTTTTACTCAGTGGAAATGAAGTAACAGTCATACAGTTCCAGATCAGGATTCTGCTGATTTTGACAGGGAACATGCAGATTCTGGAGCTGCTGTTTAAATATTTTTGGGTGGTAGGGTTCACACAATTATCAGGTACTGTGGAAGGAGTTTGATGAATTGGTGCATTGTCTCATTGTAACTCCCCATCTCAAACAACAGTTCATTCTAGATCCATTGTTAATTGTAAATTTTCAGTTCGACCGAAAGGAAAAACAGTATTGAGGGATATGGACCAAAGGCAATATGGAGGTAGGCCACAATTAAGTTATAACCTCATTGGATGGTAGAAAGTGTTTGAAGGGTTGAATGGCTGACTTGTTTTCCTATATCCTTACGTAAGAAGGGGGATCAATCAGTGGGATGATTTGACTGCATTGCTGTCGTTTATCGATAGTGTTGTCGGAGTCGCACTCGTTCAGCTGAGTGAAGAGTATTTCATTGACACCCGGATTTGGAGTTTATCGGCAGTGGACAGATGTTGAGAAGTCTACTTGCTGTAGAACCTATTGTCTCTGATCTACGGTTCCAGTCACATTGATTAACATAGATCCAAGAACACTTCAGCAGAGGAACAGGCCCTTTGGCATGCAATGTTGTGCTAAACATGATGCCAAATTTAGCTAAAGCCTTCTGAATGTCCTTGATTCATATCCCTACATTCCTTGTATATTCATGTACGTATATAAAAGTGTCTTAAACGGCCCTATTGTATCTGCTTCCACAGCCACCCCGGCAGTGCTTTTCAGACTCCTACCACTCTCTGTATATAAGAATTGTCTCTGACATCTCCTTTGAACTTTCCTGCTCTCACGTTAAATACATGCCCCCAGTTTTAGACATTTCAAATCTGGGAGAAGGGTTACAGTCAGAATCTGTCTATGCATGTCATAAATTTGTAAACCTCTATCAAGTCTTCCCTCAACCTCTGCCACTGCAGAGAAAACAGCCTGAGTCTTTCCAGCCTCTCCTTTCTAGCTCAAGCCCTCAAATCCAGGCAACCTCTTTTGCACCCTATTCAAAACCTCCACGTCCTTCCTGTAACATGACGACCAGAATTGGATACAATTCTTAAGAGTGCAATACTTAAGGCCGAACCAAAGTGTTCTAAAGCTGGAACATGACATCCTGATTCTTGTGCTCGATTCCCGAACTAATAAAGGCAAGCATGCCATGCGTCTTCTTTGCCACTCTATCAACTTGTGTGGCCCCTTTCGGGGAGCTATGAACTGAATCCCAAGATCCCTGTGTCCACAAATGCTGCTCAGGGTCCTGCCATTAACTGTATATTTTTCCTTAACATTTAATTTCCCAAAGTGGAGCACTTCACACTTAATGGATTAAAATTCACTTGCCATTTCTGCAATGGATCTGTATCCTTCTGTATCCTTTTATGACTTTCTACCCTAACTACCACTCTACCAATCATTCTATCGTCTAAAAACTTACTAACCCATCCATCTATCTTGTCACCTCAGTCATTTTATATATATACCACAACAGCAGAGGTCCCAGTACAGATCCCTGCAGAACACAATAGTCCTGGATCTGCAGCCTAAAAAGCACGTTTCCACCACCACCCTCTGCCTTCTCTGGGCAAGCCAGTTGTGAATCCAAGCAGCTAAGTGACCACGGACCCCATGGATCTTAATCTTCTGGATGATCCTACGGTGAAGCGCCTTGTTTTAAGCCTTGCTAACATCCATGTCAACAATATCCACCACTCTATCTTCAATGATCACATTAGTTACCTCCTCAAAAAATTCAATCAATTTAGTAAGACATGACCTGCCCTGCACAAAGCCATGCTGACTGTCCCTAATTGGGCCATGCTGTTCCAAATACAGATAAATACAATCCCTAAGAATTCTGTCCAATAGCTTCCCAATGAACGATGAGAGACTCTCTAGTCTATAGTTTCCTGGATTGACCCGATTTACCTTCTTGAACAGAAGAAGAACATTTAGCAACTTGCTCGTCCTCCAGTACCCCTCCAGTGGTTACCAAGGATACAAAGATATTGCTGAATGCCCCGACAATCTCCTCTCTCACCTCGCTCAAAATCCTTGAGTAGATACCATTGGGTCCTGAGGACTTATCCACCTTAATGCTCTTTCTTGATCTCAAAATGCTGTTATCGTATGAGCATGCTCCACACAAATCCCACTATCCTCCACACCCTTCGCCTGAGTGAATAGTGATGCACAGTACTCATTTCGGATCTTGCCCATATCCTCTGCTTCCGTACACAAGTTCCCTCCTTTATCCTGAATGATCCTACTTTCTCACTATTTATCCCCTTGTTTTTGATGTATGCACAGAATGCCTTGGGATTTCCTTCAACCCTCCTTGCCAAGGTCATTTCATCGCCCTTTCTTTTTCTGCTTTTTCTAATGTCGAGCCTGTTCGATTTTAGTTTCCTAAACCTGACATATTTCTGTTTTTGTCCCTTTTGACTAACTTCACAACCTCCCCAATTATCCAAGGGTCTTTACCTCGCCATCCTTGTCCTTCCTCCTTCCTGATCCTAAACTCATAAGCAGGCCTTTAAACAATTCCCATATGGCAAATGTGACAGCTCCCCCCAATTAACACTCCCCAGTTCCTACCTAAAATTGATATAATTTACTCTCCCCCAAGGTCCTGACTTATCCTTCTTCATAGCAATCTTAAAATTGAAGGAGTTGTGATCACTATTTCCAAAATGCTTTCCCACACTTCTCACCAGTTACCTGACCAGGACAAAGTCCAGCATGGCCCATCTTCTATCCATATACTGTGTCAAGAAACTCTCTTGGATAGACTTAATTAAATTCTTAAGCTCACGGATTCTGTGACAGTCAAAGAGAAGCAGTGAATTTTTCTAACCTCATTTCCAACACCTGGCGCATAGCCTTGCATGGCTTGGATAGCACTTGTACATTTAAAACAAAAATGTAAGGATGATGTTCAGGTAAGGACATGGAATTTTGTCATGTGGTCATATTCTCTCTTGTTGGAGCTGATTGCTGCTTAGCACTTGTGTGGTGCAAATGTTACTTATCGTTTATCAGGCCAAGCCTGATCGTTGTGCAAGTCTCACTGTATTTTCTCATCGTTGATTTCACTGTTGGAAAAGTCATGAATTCTGCTGGACACCTGGACAATATTCAATGAACATTCATGTCTTCACTTTGGTTCAAATGAAGACATGACTTCAACCAGTGCAGGTATCCAGTGAATGCCACTGACTCAATTTTCTATTCGTCTGCTTCACACCACATTCAATCAGAAGTTGGCTTGGTGGAAATGACAGATTGCAGTTTCCTTCCTTTTCAAGCTCAGGATCTCTGATCGTATTTGTGGTAAATCCTGAATGAGGTTATGAGAAGTGTGAGCCTGACGAAAAGTAAACTGAGCCTTAGTGTGCAACTGTTTGACAGCACTGTCATCCAGATGTTGCATTACTTTGCTGATGATTGAGAATACATTGAGGCCATAATTGGTCAGCACAATTTGTCTGACTATTACATGATAGGTCATCTTTCTCTGAAATGTGAGTGTCGCAAGTGTTTAAAAATGTACTGGAAAACATTTACTGTTGGTGTGCTGACCTTGGGGCACATTGTTCCAGTACAGTTTGTCGGATGCTGCCAGGCGCCATGGCATTTGCAGTATCCAGAACATTCAGTCTTGTCATTGCGTGAAATAACTTGAATTGCGTGTAAGTTAAGATCTGTGATGCCTCCTCAGGATGAGGGCAAGAAGATCATCCAGACTGATGCTCTGAATGGTTTCATCTGCCTCTTCACCTTTTGTTCGTAACATCTTGTAATAACTGCCATGTAGCCTGATGAGAAACTAAAGCTCACCTTGATTCATTTGCATTCGAAGGTGCCTATTTTTCCCAAACAAAAGGACCCATCACTGAGTGGGAAGTATGGAGCATGTTATTGACATCAGTGGTGAGACAATGGTGGATCTTGACCAGAAAACCATTGTTGTGTTGGTGAAATGCAAACAAAAATCTATATGATGTAAACTTTATTCTCAGCCAATCCCTTTCTCAAATGACAGATTCTGATGTTGGTTCCTGGAAAGCCTCCATTGTTGGAGGACGAGAAGCCGTATCCACTTGAAGCAGCACAGGCTTCTGCGATGACTGTGGAAACCACTGCTTATGCCTTGCTTCAAGCATTGTCAAGGAATGATATTGACTATGCAACACCGATTGCGAGGTGGCTAACGATGCAACAGAACTATGGTGGTGGATTTCACTCGACGCAGGTAAATGCTTGAGATCACAACAACAGGCATTCAGATATTTCCATTGATCATGTTACTAACTGGTGATTGTTGCAGTTTGCAATCAAACTGGACACTGCATTTTCATCTGCAGGTTTGGTGCATTGGCACAAATTCCAGTTCTTCAGTGGTGTTAATCCTTGGTTAAATTCTTACATGCACTTTGCCTGCGCATCACTTTTCCTTTTGGCATTGTCCTTGAAAAGTGCCTGTTTCTGTAAACCTTCACTTGCTTGTCACAGGATCATTGAGGGACAGCATAATAGAGTGCTATGGCAATGGAACAGACCCTTCAGCAAATTGTATGTGCCCTCACAAGATGCAAGTCCCGAACTATTCTCATCACATTTCCCAGCACTCGACCCAGAGCCTTGTATGCCTTGGCATCGCAAATGCCCAATCACAGACTTGTTAAATGTTATCACGGTTTCTGCCTCTACCACCCACACAGTCGGCGCGTTCCACATTCTCACCACAGGTTGGGTGCAAAAACAAGTAAGTTTCCTCAAGAGATAGTAGGAACTTGCCAATGCTGGAGAATCTGAGAGAGCAAGGTGTCGAACTGGATGAACACAGCGGGCCGAGCAGCATCAGAGAAGCAAGAAAGCTGACGTTTCAGATCGAGACCCTTCTTCAAAAATGGGGGAGGAGAAGGGGATTCTGTAAAAAATAGTGAGAAGTTGGGAGGCAGACAGAAGATGGAGAAAGTAGAAGATAGGTGAACTGTCCCGTGCTGTCCACTCACTGTCCCCTGCTCCAGAATCATAGAATCAGAGAATTCTACAGAATTGAACAAGCACTTCATTCCATTGTGTCTGTAACCACTGAAGCCACACTAAGTTCACATTCGGCTCATGTTCTAGCAATAGGCCTATTGCCTTGAATGTTATTTCATTTTACGTGCTGTACCAACCCTTTTTCTTTCATGTGAAAAGATTATTCACCTCAACTGAAGTCCCAGACAATGAATTCCAACCCCCCAGCACCTTCTGGGTGTCTTTTCTTTCCTGAAATTCCTTCTGAGCTTTTAGCTTAAATGTATGTATCTCTTCCTCTACCACCACCGCCCCCCGACCGACCCCATTATGGACCTTCTTTTTACCTCGCCCCTACCCATATTAATCTAAACAATTTTTTCAGGACCTCCTTCAACCTTCTCTACTCGAAAGAAAACAATCCAACCTTATCCAGATAAAACAGTGATGCTAGAGACAATGGGAACTGCAGATGCTGGAGAATCCAAGAGAACAAAGTGTGGAGCTGGCTGGACACAGCAGGCCAAGCAGCATCTCGGGAGCACAAAAGCTGATGTTTCAGGCCTAGACCTTTAATCAGAGATCGGCAACAGTGATGCTGCCTGGCCTGCAGTGTTCCTCCAGCTCCACACTGTGTGATCTCAGACTTCAGCATTGGCAGTTATTGCTAACGCAAACTTATCCAGACTCTCCAAAGAGTTAAAATGCTTCACCCCCTCAGAACATCCTGATGAATGTCCTCCACACATGCTCAAATGCAAACACCTCCTTTCTATAATGGAGAGACCAGAACTGCACTGAGCACTTCAGCTGGGGCCTAACAAAAGTCCTGTACAGCTCTTGAGCCAGATGCTTTCTGAACTGTCCCTTTAAGCTGCCATTCCATGTTCAGGAATCTGTGGACAAGCACCCCAAGATCACACCATTCCTCTGATCTTCCTAGTGTCCTGGCATTTCTTTGAATGATTCCTTGCCTTGTTAGTTTGTCCAAATTGCCTTCTTGATCAGGGTTAACATTCCATCTACCGTTGACCTGCCCATTTGACCAATCTGTAACTTTGGATGCAACTTGCTGTATTTTCCTGGACCCCCCGAGCTTTACCTTCTTTGCCACGCTCCCATTTGGGACCCTGTCCAAGTCTTTGCTGAAATCTATTTTCACGACATCAACTCCCATCTGCACACTCTGTCACCTCTTTGAAAGAATCATCTAAGTTTGTGAGGCGTGACCTCCCTCTGACAAAGCTATGCTGACGGTCGCTGATCAGACCCCACTTCTTGAAATGGAAATTACGTCTGCCGTTCAGAATTTTCTCCAATATTTTCCTATCTACTGATGTGATACTCACCGGTCTGTAATACTCTGCTTTTTGTTTGTCACGCATTTTGATAAGTGGAACTATGTTACCTGTTCTCCAGTCCTTTGGTACTTTTGAAAGCTCTGTATGAGGGCGAGTGGAATTTTTTCTCTCATCTCCCTGGGCATCGTGGCATACACCTCATCCAAACCTGGGATTTGTCCAATTTTAAATTCACCAAAACACCTAACATCTCCCCAGTCTCTGTTAATTCTGTCCGAGAATTGTGTGCTCCTTCTCACATGTAAAAGCTGATGTGAAATTCTCGTTTAACACCTGACATTGCCCTCCAGTTCAAACCGTTCATTTGCCTCTTCATCCCTAATGAGACCTGGTTTTCCCTGGGTTTTCTCTTTCCCTCTGAGACACTTGTAGAAGATTTTGAGATTCTCCCTCATCCTAATCTTGGTCACCAGTGTTCTGTTGCCCTGTATTTGTTCTCTGATTTGCTGTGACGAGATGCCCCTGCACACTATACATCATCATCATCATGGTGGTTTCTCGCAGATATGGATGACACTCTCCCACTCTCAGGCTGAATTGACCGCCGGCTGCACAGACCGATGCAGCTACCGTCGGCTCTGTTGCACTCGGGGCAGAAGGCAGTCGTGGGAAGGGGTGAGGGAGGTGTTGGTGTGGCTGCATGGCTTCCGCTGCTTCCAAAGGCAAGCCGCAAAGTGTTTGATGCCTTCCCAGGTGCTCTTCAGGCTTTGGGCCGTCTTAGGCCGGCGATTCCCAGGTGTCTGCAGGAATGTCGCACTTCACCATTGAGGACTTGAGTTTATCACCGAGTGCTTCCTCTGCACATCTGGGTCTCGCCTGCTTTTTTCAAGCTGGGATGAGAACATGGGGAGAGTCTCGTGTCAGTCATACAGATGAAGTGTCCAGCCCATTGTAGCTGATCGAGGATGGTCAGTGCCTCAGTGCTGGGGATGTTGGCCTGGTTGACGTTCGTGCGTCGACAGGGACTCTTGTTCCCTTGATGACTGTTATACACCTCCCTATTCCTTTTTATCTGGTCAAAGAACAAAGAAAATTACAGCACAGGAACAGGGGCTTCGGCCCTCCAAGCCTGCGCCAGATCCTATTGAAAGTAGCGTGTTGATGCATTTGTGTAATGATTGTGTTTTGTTTGAGTCCTAACATTCAAAGCAGTGTAAGAATGTCTTTGTGCAGCAGGCAAGGTGTCATGAGATTGAGCCTTCATGCACTTGCAAGATGTTGAAAATTTGCCATTATTTATTAAAACACTGATAAATTTCCATGATCAACATTTCTGTTACACTGCAATGATTATCCCGTGGCATGTAAAATCAGAAAGATTCGATAAAATGAGACTGGGTCATGCCCTACTCTTGCGGAGTTGGGTCAGCATGCAGGGAGAATGTTTGCATTTCATGTATGTGGAAGTACTGAAATACTTCCATGAATCTAAAAGTCACTTTTCCCTTCATTGAAGGACACAATCATTGCCTTGGAAGCTTCACCACGATACTACTTTGCATTTCTGAAGAGGGAAGAAGAAATCAACATGCAAATTCAATTCCATGGTTTTGGAAGTCCCATTGAGAACACGATTCATGTGCGCTGGCATAATGCTCTGACCGAGAAAGAATCGAAGGTGAGTTTGTAGTTTGGAAGATCGCAGCAATTGATGCATCAACTTGTTCATCAATAATGTTCCATTGCTTTCAAACTGCATTTTCCACTCTGCAAGATAATAACTGTTAGAACAAGCAACAGGATGGGTAGATGGGCTATGGGGAATGCAATGGCACAAAACCCAATCCATTCGACAACATATTTCAGATATGTCGACAAATTAAATATTCCAGCAGAGGGATAAAACAAGGAAGATGAGAGTGAGGAGGCAAGAGTTCTGATGACAAAAGAACACGAACTTAACTTGATCCATTTGAGCAAAAAAGCAGGCACACAAACAAATAATCAGCTAACAATGCACATGTGCAACGGAGGCTACAGGGGGACTAAGAATGCCGAATTGTTGTCATGCGTATTGCTGAAAGGGTGATTGAAACAGATTCTGTGGTAAATTTGAAGAAATACAGATAATGCATCTCAGGATGTTGGAGAAAGAACATTTATGGACTGAGGCAAATTGTATTGCCCTTTTCAGGAGTTATTTGGGTCAAAATGAATTCAAAGACTTTCTTCTGTGCTGAAAGCTTTAGCTTCGTTGCAGCTGGATCACAATTTCTGTTCCTGGTAGTATTTAGCAAACTGTTAAAAGTGAATGTCACTGCACAGAATTCCAAACATGACTCCAATCAGTAGAGAAAATATCCAAGGGGTATGATGAGTTGTATCCTCTCATGTTGAACAATGCAACTACAGATACAATGGAGGCACTGATGATAATCTTCCAAGAATCCTTAGATCGTGGAAAATTCTCAGAGGATTGAAAGATTGTGAACATAACACCTTTATTACAAAGATACTTCAATAAAATAGTGAGCAAGTATTGCCAATTTAGGTCAACCTGGGAAGATGTTCATGCCGGCAATGAAAGATGAAATAACAGGGTACTGAGTGTGCTATAACATCCTACAGAGTTAACATCCTTTCAGAAAGGGGAAATAATACTTGACAAACTTGCTACAGTGCTTTGAGAAGGAAACAAACATTACTGACGAAGGACCACCAGTTGATGTCGTACATTGAGATTTCAACAAAGCATTTGATAAGGTACAGCTCATAAGGTGTCTCAAAAGAAAAGAGCCCACGTGTTCAAGCGTAGTATGTTAGGATGGACAGAGGACTGCATCGTACATAGAAGTAGAGTCGTAGCAGCAAGATGGTAACTGACAAGTCATGTACGGCCACAGAGCGAATGCCGCGGATGCCATACACCTCATGTTGACTGGGTTGATTTCGGAAATGGCGTAGGGGATTGCCATGCTTAGGAAAGCTGGGCGGGCTGGGACGACATTCATTGGAGTTTATAAGATTGAAACAAATCTTATTTTTTCAACATTTAAGATGCTTAAGAGGCTTGATAGTGTATATCCGTAGAGATTACTCCCATTGTGAAAGATTTTACGACCAGAGGCCACATTTTCAAATTGGTTGCCTATTAATTTAGGGGAAGAATTACTTCTTTCAGGTTGTAGCAATCTATTGAACACTTTGGCAGAGAAGGTTTTAGAGGTAATGCCATTAATTATATGCTCGGCTGAGATGGCCAGGTTAATTGTTAAATCAAGGAACAACGACAATGAGAAAAGGGTAGTCTTTACAGCGGAAGATACTTCAAGGATCCCCTTATTACTAAAGAATACAGGGAGGAATTAAACACATCACTACCACACCATCACTACCATGAGAGAAGTTGTAGTAGACAATCTAATGGAGTAAAAGCAGATTAGACTCTTTGCCGTGATGGTTTACTTTCTAAGATTCTGAACAATGAGCTTCAGAGTCGGTGTATGCATTGATTGTAATTTCCCAAAAAGTTTTAGATTCGAGAGTAGCATCTGAGGGCTGGAAAAATGCTGATGTGACATTCCTATTTAAAAAGGAGAGAGGCAAAAAGAAGATAACTACAACCGAACCAGCCTAACATCTATTGTTGGAAATATGTGGTGATCAACTGTGAAGAAAATAATAGCAGGACATTTGGAAAATCAGAATCTAATCAAACAGAATCACCACAGCCTGCTGAAAGAGAAATTATGTCTGGCTAATTTGTTTTGGTTTTTGGAGGAAGTTTTGGAAGGAGAATTAATAGAGGAAAACCAGTAAATGTGTTGTGTTTGGACTTGGAGAAAGCATTTGAGAATGTACTCAAAAGTAGTAAGCTGAGAGCTGAGGTTTTGAAGGTAGTATATTGCGATGGTTCAGTATGCTTTGCATGTTCTGGAAGGAGAGATCACATCTCGAGTGAAATGCACCAAATGAATATATATTTTGGGGAACTTGGTGGCAATGTGGCAAGTCAGCGCAGAGGGTAAGAGGTGCCATTTGCTTGCTTTTTTTTGCCTGATAGTTCGTAAGCAGTTTTTGTTGAGACAGGGTGAATTGAAGCCAGAATCAGGGACCGAGAGGGTGAACCAGGTTCATTGGTTGGTGATCGCTACTGGTTTAAGAATCTATTATCGGTAGCTTTCAGATTGAAAGTAAATCGGAGAAATATTTACAGGCTACAAACTAAAAGACCAGAATGTTTTCAAATCAAATTAAGATCCAAGTAATTGAAATGGAGATGCCAGGCCAGATGATGATTTATTCCTACATGACGGGGGAGTGGTCAGACCCCATACTCCAGCTCAGGGTTGATGAACTGGAATCTCAGTTTCGACCAATCAACAAATCATGTGGGGCAGAGTTACCAGGGAATGCTGTGCTTCAGGAGGCAGTCACACACCTTAGATTAACTAGCTGAAACTCGGTCAGTGGCCAGAGACGTGAGAGTGTGACAAAGAACAGGGCAGGTGGAAGGATCCAGGATGTAGTGCAGAAGGAACCTTGGCCTTTGATCTTATCTAACAGGTTTGAGATTCTTTCTTCCTGTGTGGATGAGAGTGCAGGGTATAGGGAAGATGAGTAAACTGACTGTAGCACTGTGGTACAGGGGGGACATTCAGGAGGGGATAAAAAGTGAAATGTAGTTATAATCAGAGGTAGTGTAGTTTGGGGAATGAACACTGTTCGTTGTGACTAGGATCGAGAGTCTCGAAAGTAGTGTTGCCTGCCTGGTGCCCAGGTTCAGGATATTCCATCTCGGCTGCAAAGGAACTTGAAGTGGGAGGAGTAGAAATCCAGCTTTTGTGGTCCACACAGGTACCATTGATATGGAAGAAAGAGGAAAGAGGTTCTGCTGAGGGATTATGAGCACTGAGGTGCTGAATGAGAAAGCAGAACCAGAATGGTAATAATCTCTGGATTATTATCTGAGCAATTTGGCACGGTGTGAGCATCATTATAGATGCAAATGCATTGTTCAAATGGTGGCATGGCAGAAATGTGTTTGAATTCATGGGACATTGGCATCGGTATGGGGAAGGAGGGAGTCGTTCTGTTGTTATAGGCTCGAAGAGAATCATTTTGGGACAAGTATCCTGGCAAAATACAGAGCTCGGTCTTGGGGTAGGGCGTTAAAATAAAAAGTGTGGAGCGGGTGAGCTCAGTTGCATGGAAAATTGTGGAAAGAGTTAGAAGCTGGTAAGTGCTCAGCAAAGTTTCCAGAGCAAGTAATAGGACAAAAAGTATCGAAATGGTCAGGAATCTCACTTCAGCTGCAGCAGATAAGAAGGGTGGCTGTAAATGCCAGACTGAAGATCTTGTATTGAATTGCAGGGAGTGTATGAAACAAAGTGAATGAGTTTGTGGAGCAGATTGAAATTGACAGATACATCACTCTGGGTATCACAGAGAGGTGGTTGTTAGGGGATAAGTGTTGGGAACGAAATAGCCAATGATTCATGTCCGATAGAAAGAACAGGCAAGTGGACAGAGATAACAAAGCGTGGAGCTGGATGAGCACAACAGGCCAAGAAGCATCTCAGGAGCGTAAAAGCTGACGTTTCGTGCCGAGACCCTTCTACTTCTGTGTGTTCGTCCTGCTGTGTTCATCCAGCTCCACACTTTGTTATCTTGGATTCTGAAGCATCTGCAGTTCCCATTATCTCCGATACAAATGGACAGAGATGCCAGGGTTGGCTTGTCAGTAAGAAATGAGGTCGCGCTGAAGGAACCACAGCTCTTGTGCTTGTTTATTAATGACTTGGAGGAAAGAGGTGCATGTGCTGTGGCTAAATTTGTAGATGACTGAAAAAATATTTAGAAAGACAAGGCATGGCACAGAAACAGAGATTTACCAGGATGTGACTTGGATCGGAATGTATTAGCTGTAAGGTGGGTTTGGTGGAAATGTTGTGTCGTGATAAATGTAATGAGATCAACCATGATCTCAGCGAATGATGGAGGAAATTCAATGGGCCAAATGACTTTTTTTCTGAGTCTTCTTGTTTGACAATGCATTCATGAAGGCGTTTTTTTTTCTCTCTTGGATAAGATTTGAAAATGAAATGTATACACTTCCTTTTCATCTGGGAATAAATAACTGTTCTGAACGATTTCCATTGACGAATAGCAATCTGACAAGCATCACAATGTAAAGAGATTTTTAGCTTCTTTTTAATTGTAAATGTATTCTTTGGAATTAATTCGGCATATATTATTTACGTCTCAGGAAGTATGTTCATCACTGCATCTCAAAAAGTGGTGTGTTGTGTGACAACAGCTTTTTAAAGATCACTTCAATGGTTGTAACACGCATTAAATTACACTGTTGGCCAATCTGTCCATGATTATTTCATTATCTTATGTTTCAAACAGACAAGGAAATATTGGTGATGCAATGAAGAGTTTGATTCTCAAATATAATTGTTGTTATAGCTTCCGCTTGGAAGAAAGATTCACATCAAGTTGACTGGTCAAGGAAATGGGACACTGACTGTGAGTACTTTGAATGTTCGAGTTATTCCTAAAATGAAAGTTATGACCTTGATGATTTCTCTTTCATGCAGATATGAAGAGACTATTTTAAAATATCCTCTAGGTTAGTGGTTCAGGCATAAAAGTGCAATATGTATATTTAAGTATATACATGTACGTGCGTAATCTGAAAAGATAATGAGTATAAATCACTTGTTACAAGGTGAGAATGAGTTATCCAGATAGTAAGAACTGCCAATGTTGGTGTCTGAGATAACACATTGTGGAGCTGGAGGAACACAGCAGGGCAGGCAGCATCAGAGGCTCAAGAAAGGTGAGGTTTTGGGTCAGGACCCTTCCTCAGAAATGGAGGGTGGAAGGGAGCTCAGAAACAAACAGTGTGGAGGGGGAGGAGGTGCTGGGGAAGGTAGGTGGGATGGTGATAAGTGAGTACTATCCAGATTGGAACAGATTTCCCCCAGCGGGTATTGAATATGAATTCCAAATCACTCTCAAAATCTTAGTGACTGTTAACATTCATGTTTTTTGTCTGTGTGTTTCAGTAATTGCATGACAGTTTGAATGGTTCTTTGAGAGTGAGGAACCTATGGACTCTCACACACCAAGATGGAATTTAGTTCAAAGAGTGACTTCAAAATAGTTGCTTGCTTTTAAAATCTTGACCGTTTTTGCTGTCCAGTTGAATGAATTTAGCTTCATACTGCTTCAATAGGAATTAGTGTTTAATAGGAACATATTTGTGAAACTTACAGTTCCGTAAGTTTTAGCATAAACTGGTGCAGCCTTTCGGTGCTTGCAAAAAGGCTCACCTCTCCGTTAATACCGAAGGAAAATTGGAGTTTAAAAGTAAGTTCACCCGCTGTCAGGGAATGAAATGATAATGTTGACTCAAATAGAATTTTTAAGAAAGTAATATATTTGTGAAACACTAAACTCCAATTAAAATTTGGATCTGCTTGTTTTACACATGGTTGGATATTGGATTCATTTTAAATGAGGGTGAAGATCACTTTAAATCCAGCATATTTGTGAAGAAAAGAAATAGCATGTCAAATAAAATTAACTGCATGACTCTACATAGCCCTATATGTAGAATTTCGTTCTGAACTATGAGACAGTTATGATCCCGTACTCCCTCAGTGCTCATGGCAAGAGTAAGACTCCTGTTTGACGTGCTATGCACTGCATGGAATGGCGGCGACATCAGATTCATTGATGCTTGAGAATCAAAAGAATATGACGATAAGATTTTCAATCAAAATCTCATTGAACACTTCAAGGAATGTATTACAGGAAGGTGGGGAAAGCATGTATGACTAATAGAAGGTGGTGTGCTAAAACTTATGACAAATTTCACATTGAATGGAACAGTTTAAACAGGCTGGAGGAAGCAGACATGCCAGCTCAAACTTGTTGAATTTGTGCATTCTGTTCGTAAACATCAGCAAAATTGTGGGAAACATGTTTATTCTTTCTCTTTTATTGCACAGAACCATACAATTTGACTGTTTTGATGAGGAACTTAAAGATTACGAGTCCCGTCCGTTTGACTCAGAGTTTGGTACCATAGGTTGGTACGATCTTCGTTGGAGAAGGAAAAGGGATGTTCCAGACACAGAAAATAGTCAAACCATTTACTACAAAGTCCGTTTCTGGTTAGTATTAATTAATGCAGTTAACATTTTTAGATCGATATGATTGCACAATGGAGTCAATAAGAAAATTCCATCTGATATTCCACAAATTTTAACCGGATATTAAAGCCGCTGATTTCTTTTTCATGCTGTCTGCTGCTTTTAAGAATGGTTGTCTTACTGTCGAAATGTTTAGCTTTGACTCCATGGCTTCTTCCATTAGCTCACATTGAAACACATGTTTCTTCAGCCAAAAATGTACGTTTACCCGGTGTAGCTCGACCAACCTTCCCCTGTGGTCGTTCCCCTGAAATCCCCTGCGGTCGCTCCCCTGAAAAACAAGTATACCGTTTTGGATACTGTTCCGGGGGATGACTTACCAGGGGCATGCAGGAGGGTGCAGGTCTCTGGCACAGAGTCTGTCCCTCTTGCACAGAAGGGAAGCGGGGATCGGAAGAGAGTGATAGTCATTGGGGACTCAATAGTTGGAGGGACTGATAGAAGATTTGCCGGGAACGAAAGAGACTGACGATTGGTGTGTTGCCGACCAGGAGCCAGGGTCCGTGATGTCTCGGATAGTGTGTTTAGGGTCCTGAGGGGAGAGGGTGACCAGCCCCAAGTCGTGGTCCACGTAGGCACCAGCGACGTAGGTAGAAAGAGGGATAGGGATGCCAGGCAGGATTTGAGGGAGCAAGGGTGGAAGCTGAGAGCTGGAACAAAGAGCGTGGTCATCTCTGTTTGTCACCCGTACCACGTGATAGCGAGGCAAAGAACAGGGAGAGATTTCAGCTGAAGACGCGGCTGCAGGGATGGTGCAGGTGGGAGGGCTTCAGGTACATGGACAATTGGGGCTCATTCTGGGGAAGGTGGGACCTGTACAAACAGGACGGTCTCCACTTGAACCAGAGGGGCACGAATATCCTGGGTGGGAAATTGGCTAGTGCCATTCGGTTGGATTTAAACGAGCTCAGAAGGCGGATGGGAAACTGAGGTGTAGTCCTAGTACACAGGAGGATGAGCGTAGGGAGGACATGGTCAGGACCTCACTGTCACAGGAGTGTGCTGGCAGACAGCAAGCTGGATTGAAGTGTGACGACTTTAATGCCGGGAGTATCTGGAATAAGTTAGGTGAGGTTGCAGCTTGGATAGGTACCTGGGACTTCGATGTTGTGGCCATTTCGGAGACATGGATAGAGCAGAGTCAGGAATGGATGTTGCAGGTTCCAGGGTTTACATCTTTGATTAAGGTCTGGGAAGGTGGTAAAAGATGGGGAGGTGTGGCTTTGTTGGTCAAGGACACTATAACGGCGGCTGAAAGAACCTTTCAGGACTCGTCTACTGCGGTTGTATGGGCTGAGGTTGCCAAGGAAGGTTTGTCGACTGAGTCAGTGTGGGTGGAAGTTCGGAACAGCAAGGCAGCAGTCACCTCACTGGGGGTTTCCTACGGCCCCCAAATAGCAGTTGAGAGATCAAAGAACTCATTGGCCGGCAGATAGTTGAAAAGTGCAAACGTAGCAGGGTTGTTGTTATGGGTGACTTCAACTTTTCCAATATAGATTGAAACCTCCTGAGTGCAGATGGTTTGGATGGTGCCGTTTTTGTCAGGTGTGTTCAGGAGGGTTTCCTTACTCAGTATGTGGACAGGCCGAGGAGGGAGGCCGTTTTGGATTTGGTGCTCGGCAATGAGCCAGGACAGGTGTCAGATATTGTGGTGGGAGAGCACTTTGGCGACAGTGACTACAACAGCCTCACATTTACCATAGCCATGGAAAGGGAAAGAAGCAGTTACCAGGGGAAGACATTGAACTGGGGAAAAGGAAACTCTGATGCTATCAGACAGGAGTTGGGAACTACAGATTGGAAGCAATTGTTCCACAGAAAGGGCACAGCAGACATGTGGAGCTGTTCAAGGAGCAGTTGTTGCGAGTGATGTATGAATTTGTTCCTCTGAGACAGGTAAGAAGGGGTAAGATTAAGGAGCCTTGGATGACGGGTGCAGAGGTGCTTCTTGTCGAAAAGAAAAAGGCAGCGTACGTAAGGTGGAGTAAGTGAGGGTCTAGCACAGCTTTAGAGTATTACAGGCCTGCTCGGAAGGAGCTCAAAAGATATTGCCTGTACAATTGTTACCTGTTACAACCTTTGCGTCCACGCTTGCTCATTCAATGGTGTCAAGATGCCAGCAGTGAGTGTACCTTCTCCATCCCCTAATGCCGTCAGCTCACACAAGACATAGTCCTTACTTAAAATCTTCTGATCAAACAAAGTTCATTGTTTTGGACATTTTAGTTACCTGTCATGAAACGAAAACTGATTCTGACTGGCGTGAACTGCAGTGCAAATGAATATAATCTGCGAAACGAGATTCCTTATGGGCTTGCATCTGCTAGAAATGATTGCTTTTCAAAGACGTTGCATACATACATTTATTTCTCCTATCACCTTAGATTATATTTTTGTTTGTGCGTGTTGTGTGGGCTTCCAGTCAGGCCCATAAACACAGGTTGATGCAGTCACTGTTATAACACGGTAGTGAAGGAGAATTTGTGATCTTTGGAGTTTCATTCCAGTGTATGAAGGAGTGCATCATCAAACCACTCCAGATCTCTACTGGTGACTATATTGTTGCAAGTTTTCAAGTGTTACCGATGGTCACATAAAATATGGACTTTTTGTTGTTGCGCTATTCATCTTAACTGCACCATATCTAGTATTTAGGCTTGGAAATAATTTCTGTTTTTTTGATTTACTTATTCAAAATCATTTATGATTGTTGTCATGATATCTACGATATGTTATTTTGATTGGACATAGAGGATTGGATCTGTCTTACCCCAACTATTAATGGAAATAATGTATGCGCTTATAAAACCCCTTCTGGGCAAGGTAGTTGCTCAGTGGTTAGAGCTGCTCATGCACTGGGGAGCCAATTGAGATTCCAGTCTTGTGTAACGATCTGTGTGGAATTGACATGTCCTCCCCGCGTCTGCGAGGGGCTTCTGCCAGGTGCTGCAGTTTCCTCCCATTGTTCAAAGATGTGCAGGTCCTTATATGTGATTTGTGAAGCATTTCTGAAATGTTTCAATCCTGCCAGCATCCAGTGCCTTGGACAAAATAACTGGAGGTGAATAAAAGATACAGTGCCTTTTGACACCATTTCCTGCTGGATTTTCATCAATCCTGCTTTATATCGGTGACAACTTCCATGACCTTTTTTGATGCTCTGTCTGAATTGACAGTCTAGTTCCAAATATTTGTTGTGTAGTATTACAAGGTCTCTGTTACAGCATACCCATGAATGCCCACTTCAAAAGATACTTCCATATCATAGAATCCCTACGGTGTGGAAACAAGCCCCTTTTGACCCAACAAGTCCACAGCCACCCTCCAAAGAGCATCTCACCCTGACTCATCCCCCGACCCTTTCCTCAGTAACCGTACGTTTCCCATGACTAACACACCTAATCTACACATCCCGAAACACAATGGGCAAGTTTGGCATGGCCCATACACCTAGCCTGCACATCTTTGGACAGTGGGAGGAAACCAGAGCACCCAGCAGGAACCCATGCAGGCATGGGCGGAATGTACAAACTCCGCACAGAAAATCACGCAACGGTGGGATCGAACCTGGGTCCCTGGCGCTGTGAGTCAGCAGTGCTAACCACTGAGCCACCGTGCTGCCCTTGGAGTTAGACAGAGCTTGCTTGTTCCTGGGTGGCCTCAAACTGCCAACCTCCACTTAGTGGCAAAAGTGCTGACCAACTGCCCTCATCTTCACTGGTTTTTGCTTTGTATCATTGAATTCAATTCTTCAAACTCTATGATAAATATTTAAATTTCCATTGATATGTGAGCGTTGTTTTTAGTACACAGTATTGGTTTATTATGTTTCATTGGTACATAATGAATATTGTATGTATATGCAAATGGGCAAGTTGGTAACGATGCAGTCCACAGACCTGGAGGATAATAACACTGTCCTTCAATCGCCCACGATGCCCTCTGCAAATTGGTAGAAAACACAAATTTCTATAAAATTAATCTCTCCTCCCGTCAGTCGATCAAAATTAATTCAGAATTTTGTACAGGCCAATAACTGTAAGATTACATGGGCCTAAACAAAACTACTGGCTCATATTAGTTCAGTAAAGTGAAAGGGCAACAACAGAGGCAGTAGGAACTGCAGATGCTGGAGAATCTGAGATAAGAAGGTGTAAAGCTGGATGAACACAGCAGGGCAAGCAGTATCATCCAGCTCTACACCTTGTTATCTCAGATTCTCCAGCGCCAATTTTCTGAAGTAGGGTCTCGTCCCGAAACATCAGCTTTCTTGCTCCTCTGATGCTGCTTGGCCTGCTGTGTTCATCCAGCTCTCCACCTTGGGCAACAATAGAGTATGCTTTAAGTCACTAGATATGTGACGTGGGTTTGTCTTCCTTAGGGTGGAGTTAGTGGAACCGAAAAAGATGTCTCCCTCACAGTGTTTGTGACAAAAGAATTGCATCGTTCCTTGGCGGCCTTTCAACAGAAGAATATTCAGAGATTTCACGAGTGGTAAGAATGTAACTTCTTTTACTTCTCTTTATCTCACTTTTTCCAAAATTGGAAAATAGATTTTAGAAATAACATCGAGCTGATGAAGTGTGAAAAGAAGAATAATTCCAAGCAGTGGTGGGAGTTGGTCAGTGAGGTGGGAGGAGTGGATAGGTGGGAGAGAAGGCGGACAGGTCATGGAGGCGGGGATGAGTGGAGGAACTAGTCTTGGGATGAGGCTGATGGGTGGGGAGATTTTGAGGGTGGCAAAGTTCATATTGAGGCCATTGAGTTGGAAGCTCCCGAGGCGGAATATGAGGTGCTGCTCCTCTCGTTTCTGGGTGGTGTGATTGTGACACTGGAAGAGGCCCAGGATGGACATGTCGTCCAGGGAGTGGGAGGGGGAGTTGAAGTGATGCAATGATTTGGATATGAAAATAGAAGGTGTGGTTCGTAAGTTTCCCAATGATTGAAGGTGTAGTAGTCAGCCAAGAAGGTCACCTCAGAATGCAATGGGACATTGACAAGGGCCAATAAACTGAGGAGTGGCAGATGGAGTTGAGGTTAGATAAATGTGAGGTGCTCCCTTTTGGAAAGGCAAATCAGGGCAGCACGTATACACTGAAGGTTGTGGGGAGTGTTGCTTAATAAAGAGACGCTGGAGTGCAGTTTCGTAGTTCCATCAAAGTACAGCCACCGGTAGAAAGGATATGAAGGAGACATTTGGTGTGCTCGCCTTTATCGGTCAATGCATTGAGTATAGGAGTTGGGAGATCACTTAGCAGCCATGTAGGACGTTGGTTCGGCTGCTTTTGGTATACTGCAATCGATTTTGGTCTCCTTGCGAGAGGAAGGATGTTGGCGCAACATTGAGGGCCGAAGGGCCTGTTCTGCGCTGTATTGTTGTATGTTGTAAACTTGAAAGGGTTCAGAGAAGATCTACAAGGATGTTACCAGCATCGGAGGTTGAAGGTATACCGTGGGCTTGAACAGGCAGCGATTACTTGGAACTTTGGAGTTCAGGGCTGACCATATAGAAGTTTATACAATTACGAGGGACGTGGATAGAGCGAACAGCCAAGATCTTTTCCCCGGGTTGCTGGAATCCAAAACTGGAGGGAATAGATTGAAAATGAGAGAGGGAAGATTTAAAATGGACCGGATTTTTTTCATAGTGGTGCATGTATGGAATGAGCTGCCAGAGGAAGTGGTGGAGGCTTGTACGTTTAAAAGGCATGTGGATGGGTATATGAATAGGATGGGTTGAGAGGAATATGGGCCAAATGCTGGCAAATGGGACTAAATTAATTTAGGATATCCGGTCAACATAGACAAATTGGGCCAAAGGATCTGTTTCCCTACTGTACATCTCTCTGACTCTAAGTGTCTTTTTTCTGAACCACGTGGCCCATAATTAGAAAAACTTGAATCAGGATTTGGGAATTTGACAATTCTAATTGGATCTGTTTGATGAAATTAACTCTGTAGGTAATGGTGGTTGAATTATGATTTATAAAATTTGAGTTTATTGCAGCATCTTATAGATTAGAAGAGACACATGTAATCAAAATTGAAAATCAAAACTTGGTGAAATTTTGCATTGGAAATACATGACCAGCCATTGGAGAAGATTCAAGACCATTGCATTCAAGTGAGAACAACAAATGCGATTCAGTGACTCAGTGAAATGGGATGCAGTGACTGAGATAAATGGGATGCAGTGACTGAGATAAATGGGATGCAGTGGCTGAGATAAATGGGATGCAGTGGCTGAGGGTAATGGGATGCAGTGACAGATGGAAATTGAATGCAGTGAGAGAGTGAAATTGGATGCAATGACGGTGGGAAATGGGATGTAGTGACTGAGAGAAATGGGATACAGTGACTGAGGGAAATGGGATGCAGTGACTGAGGGAATGGGATGCAGTACCTGACGGAACTTGAATGCAGCATCAGATGAGAAACGGGATGCAGTTACTGTGTGAAATGGGATGCAGTGACTGGGTGAAATAGGATGCAGTGAATGAGTGAAGTGAGATGCAGTGACTGATGGAAAGGAGATGCAGTGACTGAGTGAAATGTGATGCAGTGACTGAGTGAAATGTGATGCAGTGGCAGAGTGAAATGTGATGCCGTGACTGCGTGAAGTGTGATGCAGTGACTGCCTGAAATGTGATGCAGTGACTGCCTGAAATGTGATGCAGTGACTGCGTGAAATGGGATGCAGTGTCTACGTGAAATGGGATGCAGTGTCTGCGTGAAATGGGATGCAGTGACTGCATGAAATGGGATGCAGTGACTGAGGAAAATGGGATGCAGTGACTGAGTGAAATAGGATGCCCCGACTGAGTGAAATAGGATGCCCCGACTGAGTGAAATAGGATGCCCCGACTGAGTGAAAGAGGATGCCCTGACTGAGTGAAATGCGATGCAGTGACTGGGTGAAATGGGATACCGTGACTGAGTGAAATGGGATGCAGTGACTGAGTGAAATGGGATGCAGTGACTGCGTGAAATGGGATGCAGTGACTGCGAGAAATGGGATGCAGTGACTGCGTGAAATGGGATGCAGTGACTGACGGAAATGGGATGCAGTGACTGTGGGAAATGGGATGCAGTGACTGTGGGAAACGAGATGAAGTGACTGTGTGAAATGTGATGCTGTGACTGTGTGAAATGTGATGCTGTGACTGTGTGAAATGTGATGCTGTGACTGTCTGAAATGGGATGCAGTGACTGAGTGAAATGGGATGCAGTGACTGTGGGAAATGGGATGCAGTGAATGAGTGAAGTGAGATGCAGTGACTGATGGAAATTGAATGCAGTGTCTGATGCAAATGGGATGCAGTGAATGAGTGAAATGGGATGCAGTGACTGAGTGAAATGGGATGCAGTGACTGAGTGAAATGAGCTGCAATGACTGAGGAAAATGGGATGCAGTGACTGAGGGAAATGGGATGCACTGACTGAGGGAAATGGGATGCAGTGACTGAGGGAAATGGGATGCAGTGACTGAGGGAAATAGGATGCAGTGACTTTTGGAAATGGGATGCAGTGATTGAATTAAATGGGTGCAAGTGACAGTGGAGATGGGATGCAGTGACTTGGGGAAAGGAGATGCAGTGACTGTGGAAACGGGATGCTGTGACTGAGGGTAACGGGTTGAGGCGGCTAAGTGAAATGGGACGCCGTGTCTCTGTGAAATGTGATGCTGAGACTGTGGGGAAATGGATGCAGTGACTGAATGAAATGGGATGCAGTGACTGAGTGAAATGTGATGCGTTGACTCATGGAAAGGAGATGCCGTCACTGTGGGAAATGGCATGCAGTGACTGAGTGAAATGGGGAGCTGTGAATGAGTGAAATGGGAAGCTGTGAATGAGTGAAATGGGCTGCAATGACTGAGTGAAATGGGGTGCTGTGACTGATGGAAATGGGATGCAGTGACTGAGGGAAAGGAGATGCAGTGTTTGAGGGGAATGGGATGCAGCGACTGAGTAAACTGGGATGCAGTGACTGTGTGAAATGGGAAGCAGTGACTGAGTGAACGGGGATGCAGTGACTGAGTGAAATGGGATGCAGTGACTGCTAAATGGGCTGCAGGGTCTGTTGGAAATGGGATGCACTGACTGAGGGGAATTGGATGCAGTGACTGAGGGGAATGGGATGCAGCGACTGAGTGAACTGGGATGCAGTGATGAGTGAAATGGGATGCAGTGACTGAGGGAATGGGATGCAGTGACTGAGGGAAATGGGATGCAGTGACTGAGGGAAATGGGATGCAGTGACTGAGGGTAATGGGATGCAGTGACTGAGGGGAATGGGATGCAGTGACTGAGGGGAATGGGATGCAGTGACTGAGGGGAATGGGATGCAGTGACTGAGGGGAATGGAATGCAGTGACTGAGGGGAATGGGATGCAGTGACTGAGTGAACTGGAATGCAGTGACTGACTGAAATGGGATGCAGTGACTGACTGAAATGGGATGCAGTGAGAGAGTGAAATTGGATGCAATGACTGTGGAAATGGGATGTAGTGACTGAGAGAAATGTGATGCAGTGACCGAGTGAAATGGGATGCCGTGACTGTGTGGCTTTGGATGTGGTGATTGATGGAAATACATTCACTGTCTCAGTTGAATAGGATTCACTGTCTCCGTTAAATGGGATGCAGTGACTGAGGGAAATGGGATGCAGTGACTGAGGGAAATGGGATGCAGTGACTGAGGGAAATGGGATGCAGTGTGTGATGCAAATGGGATGCAGTGGCTGAGTGAAATGGGATGCAGTGACTGTGGGAAATGGGTTGTAGTGACTGAGTGAATTGGGATGCAGTGACTGAGTGAAGTGGGATACCATGACTGAGTGAAACGGGATGCAGTAACAGAGTGGAATGCATTGCAGTGACTGATGGAAATTGAATGCAGTGACTGATGGAAATTGAATGCAGTGACTGCGTGAAATGGGATGCAGTGACTGCGTGAAATGGGATGCAGTGACTGCGTGAAATGGGATGCAGTGACTGTGTGAAATGGGATGCAGTGACTGTGTGAAATGGGATGCAGTGTCTGAGTGAAATGGGATACAGTGACTGAGGGAAATTGGATGCAGTGAGAGAGTGAAATTGGATGCAATGACTGTGGGAAATGGGATGTAGTGACTGAGAGAAATGGGATGCAGTGTCTGAGTGAAATGGGATACAGTGACTGAGGGAAATTGGATGCAGTGACTGAGTGAAATGGGATGCAGTGACTTAGTGAAATGGGACGCAGTGACTGAGGGAAATGGGATTCAGTGACTGCGTGAAATAGGATGCAGTGAATGAGTGAAGTGAGATGCAGTGACTGCGTGAAATGTGATGCAGTGACTGCATGCAATGGGATGGAGTGACTGAGGGAAATGGGATGCAGTGACTGAGGGAAATGGGATGCAGTGACTGAGGGAAATGGGATGCAGTGACTGAGGGAAATGGGATGCAGTGACTGAGTGAAATAGGATGCCCTGACTGAGTGAAATAGGATGCCCTGACTGAGTGAAATAGGATGCCCTGACTGAGTGAAATAGGATGCCCTGACTGAGTGAAATGCGATGCAGTGACTGACGGAAATTGAATGCAGTGACTGATGGAAATTGAATGCAGTGACTGATGGAAATTGAATGCAGTGACGCAGTGAAATGGGATGCAGTAACAGAGTGGAATGCATTGCAGTGACTGATGGAAATTGAATGCAGTGACGGAGTGAAATGGGATGCAGTGACTGCGTGAAATGGGATGCAGTGACTGCGTGAAATGGGATGCAGTGACTGCGTGAAATGGGATGCTGTGACTGTGTGAAATGTGATGCTGTGACTGTGTGAAATGTGATGCAGTGACTGTGTGAAATGGGATGCAGTGACTGTGTGAAATGGGATGCAGTGACTGTTGGAAATGGGATGCAGTGACTGAGTGAAATGCGATGCAGTGACTGTGGGAAATGGGATGCAGTGAATGAGTGAAGTGAGATGCAGTGACTGAGTGAAATGGGATGCAGTGACTGAGTGAAATGGGATGCAGTGACTGAGTGAGATGGGATGCAGTGACTGAGTGAAATGAGCTGCAATGACTGTGTGAAGTGGGATGCAGTGTCTGAAGGAAATGGGATGCAGAGACTGAGTGAAATGGGATGCAGTGACTGTTAAATGGGCTGCAGGGACTGTGGGAAATGGGATGCAGTGACTGAGGGGAATGGGATGCAGTGACTGAGGGGAATGGGATGCAGTGACTGAGTGAAATAGGATGTAGTGACCACGTGTAATGTGATGCCGTGACTGTGGGGAATAGGGTGTGGTGACTGATGGAAATTGATTCACTGTCTCAGTTGAATAGGATTCACTGTCTCCGTGAAATGGGATGCAGTGACTGAGTGAAATGGGATGCAGTGACTGAGTGATAATGGGATGCAGTGACTGATGGAAATGAGATGCAGTGACTGAGGGAAATGAGATGCAGTGACTGAGTGAAATGGAATGCAGTGACTGAGGGTAATGGGATGCCGTGACTGAGGAATTGAGATCCAGTGACTATGGGAAATGGGATGCAGTGACTGAGTGAAATAGAGTGCAGAGACTGAATGACATGTGATGCACTGACTGCGTGAAATGGGATGTAGTGTCTGAGAGAAATGGGACACACTGACTGAGCGAAATGGGACGCAATGACTGAGGGAAATGGGAGGGAGTCACTGAAATGGGAGTGAGTGACTGAGTGAAATGGGATGCAGTGACTGAGTGAAATGGGATGCAGTGACTGAGTGAATGGGATGCAGTGACTGATTGAAATGGGATGCAGTGACTGATGGTAATGGGATGCAGTCACTGAGTGAAATGGGATTCACTGACTGAGGGTCATGGGATGCAGTGACTGATGGAAATGGGATGCAGTGGCTGAGTGAAATGGGATGCAGTGGCTGAGTGAAATGGGATGCAGTGACTGAGGAAAATGGGATGTGCTGACTGAGTGAAATGGTATGCTGTGACTGAAGGAAAGGAGACGCAGTGACTGTGGGAAATCGGTTGCAGTGACTGAGGAAAATGGGAGGCAGTGATTGCGTGAAATCGGATGCAGTCACTGAGTGAAATGTGATGCAGTGACTGAGTGAAATGGGATGCAGTGACTGAGGGAAATGGGATGCAGTGACTGAGTGAAATGGGATTCAGTGACCGAGGGTCATGGGATGCAGTGACTGATGGAAATGGGATGCGGTGACTGAGGGGAATAGGGTGCGGTGACTGAGGGAAATGGATGCACTGTCTCAGTTGAAGAGGATTCACTGTCTCCGTTAAATAGCATGTAGTGACTGAATCAAATGGAATGCTGTGACTGAGTGAAATGGGATGCCATGACTGAGTGAATATGACGGAGTGGCTGAGTGAAATGGGATGCAGTGACTGATTGAAATGTGATGCAGTGACTGAGGGAAATGGAATGCAGTGACTGTGGGAAATGGGTTGCAGTGACTGTGGGAAATGGGTTGCACTGAGTGAGGAAATGAGGCGCAGTAACTGAGGGAAAGGAGATGCAGTGACTGTGGGAAATGGGATGCAGTGACTGTGGGAAACGAGATGAAGTGACTGTGTGAAATGTGGTGCTGTGACTGTGTGAAATGTGGTGCTGTGACTGTGTGAAATGTGATGCTGTGACTGTGTGAAATGGGATGCAGTGACTGAGTGAAATGGGATGCAGTGACTGAGTGAAATGGGATGCAGTGACTGTGGGAAATGGGATGCAGTGAATGAGTGAAGTGAGATGCAGTGACTGATGCAAATGGGATGCAGTGTCTGATGCAAATGGGATGCAGTGACTGAGTGAAATGGGATGCAGTGACTGAGTGAAATGGGATGCAGTGACTGAGTGAAATGGGATGCAGTGACTGAGTGAATTGGGATGCAGTGACTGAGGGAAATAGGATGCAGTGACTGATGGAGATTAAATGCAGTGTCTGATGCAAATGGGATGCACGGACTGAGTGAAATGGGATGCACTGACTGAGGGAAATGGGATGCACTGACTGAGGGAAATGGGATGCACTGACTGAGGGAAATGGGATGCACTGACTGAGGGAAATGGGATGCAGTTACTGAGGGAAATAGGATGCAGTGACTTTTGGAAATGGGATGCAGTGAGTGATGGAAATGGGAGTCAGTGATTGAATGAAATGGGTGCAAGTGACCGTGGAGATGGGATGCAGTGACTTGGGGAAAGGAGATGCAGTGACTGTGGAAACGGGAAGCTGTGACTGAGGGTAACGGGTTGCAGTGGCGAAGTGAAATGGGACGCCGTGTGTCTGTGAAATGTGATGCGGAGACTGTGGGGAAATGGGATGCAGTGACTGAGTGAAATGTGATGCGTTGACTGATGGAAAGGAGATGCCGTCCCTGTGGGAAATGGCATGCAGTGACTGAGTGAAATGGGAAGCTGTGAATGAGTGAAATGGGATGCCGTGACTGAGGGCAATTGGATGCCGTGACTGAGGGTAATTGGATGCCGTGACTGAGGGTAATTGGATGCCGTGACTGAGGGTAATGTGATGCAGTGACTGAGGGTAATGTGATGCAGTGACTGAGTGAAATGGGGTGCAGTGACTGATGGAAATGGGATGCGTGACTGAGTGAAATGGGATGCGGTGACTGAGTGAAATGGGATGCGGTGACTGAGGGAAATGGGATGCGGTGACTGAGGGAAATGGAATGCGGTGACTGTCGGGAATCGGGTGCGGTGACTGATGGAAATGGATGCACTGTCTCAGTTGAACAGGATTCAACGTCTCCGTTAAAGAGGATGCAGTGACTGAGTCAAATAGGATGCAGTGACTGAGTGAAAAAGGATGCAATGACTGAGTGAAATGGGATGCAGTGGCTGAGTGAAATGGGATGCAGTGACTGAGGGTAATGGGATGCACTGACTGAGGGAAAGGAGATGCAGTGACTCTGGGAAATGGAATGTTGTGACTGATGGTAATGGGATGCACCGTTTCAGTTCAATGAGATTCACTGTCTCAGTGAATTGGGATTCTGTGACTGAGGGAAAGCAGATGCAGTGACTGTGGGAAATAGGTTGCAGTGACTGAGGGAAATGGGACGCAGTGACTGAGGGAAATGGGATGCACTGACTGAGTGAACTGGGGTGCAGTGACTGAATGAAATGGGATGCAGTGACTGAATGAAATGGGATGCAGTTACTGAGGGAAATGGGATGCAGTGGCTGAGGGAAATGGGATGCAGTGGCTGAGGGAAATGGGATGCAGTGGCTGACGGAAATGGGATGCAGTGGCTGACGGTAATGGGATGCAGTGGCTGACGGTAATGGGATGCAGTGACTGAGTGTAATGGGGTGCAGTGGCTGCGTGAAATGGGATGCAGTGGCTGCGTGAAATGGGATGTAGTGACTGAGTGAAATGGGACGCCCAAACTGAGGGAGATGGGACGCACTGACTGAGAGAAATGGGATGCAGTGACTGAGTGTAATGTGATGCCGTGACTGTGGGGAATTGGGTGTGGTGATGATCGAAATGGATTCACTGTTGCAGTGGAATAGGATTCACTGTCTCCGTTAGAAGGGATGCGGTGACTGAGTGAAATGGGATGCAGTGACTGAGGGAAATGGGATGCAGTGACTGATGGAAATGGGATGCAGTGCCTGAGTGATATGGGATGCAGTGACTGACTGAAATGGGAGGCAGTGACTGCGTGAAGTGGGAGGCAGTGACTGAGTGAAATGGGACGCCGTGACTGAGTGTAATGGGATGTAGTGACTGAGTGAAATGGGATGCAGTGACTGAGTGAAATGGGATGCGGTGACTGAGTGAAGTGGGGTGCAGTGGCTGCGTGAAATGGGATGCAGTGACTGAGTGAATTGGGATGCAGTGACTGAGGGAAATAGGATGCAGTGACTGAGTGAAGTGGGGTGCAGTGGTTGCGTGAAATGGGATGCAGTGACTGAGTAAATTGGGATGCGGTGACTGAGGGAAATAGGATGCAGTGACTGAGTGAAATGAGCTGCAATGACTGTGTGAAGTGGGATGCAGTGACTGATGGAGATTAAATGCAGTGTCTGATGCAAATGGGATGCACGGACTGAGTGAAATGGGATGCACTGACTGAGGGAAATAGGATGCACTGACTGAGGGAAATGGGATGCAGTGACTGAGGGAAATGGGATGCACTGACTGATGGAAATGGGATGCAGTGACTGAGGGAAATGGGATGCAGTTACTGAGGGAAATAGGATGCAGTGACTTTTGGAAATGGGATGCAGTGAGTGATGGAAATGGGAGTCAGTGATTGAATGAAATGGGTGCAAGTGACCGTGGAGATGGGATGCAGTGACTTGGGGAAAGGAGATGCAGTGACTGTGGAAACGGGAAGCTGTGACTGAGGGTAACGGGTTGCAGTGGCGAAGTGAAATGGGACGCCGTGTGTCTGTGAAATGTGATGCGGAGACTGTGGGGAAATGGATGCAGTGACTGAATGAAATGGGATGCAGTGACTGAGTGAAATGTGATGCGTTGACTGATGGAAAGGAGATGCCGTCCCTGTGGGAAATGGCATGCAGTGACTGAGTGAAATGGGAAGCTGTGAATGAGTGAAATGGGATGCCGTGACTGAGGGTAATTGGATGCCGTGACTGAGGGTAATGTGATGCAGTGACTGAGTGAAATGGGGTGCAGTGACTGATGGAAATGGGATGCGTGACTGAGTGAAATGGGATGCGGTGACTGAGGCAAATGGGATGCGGTGACTGAGGGAAATGGAATGCGGTGACTGTCGGGAATCGGGTGCGGTGACTGATGGAAATGGATGCACTGTCTCAGTTGAATAGGATTCAACGTTAAATAGGATGCAGTGACTGAGTCAAATGGGATGCAGTGACTGAGTGAAAAAGGATGCAATGACTGAGTGAAATGGGATGCAGTGGCTGAGTGAAATGGGATGCAGTGACTGAGGGAAATGAGATGCAGTGACTGAGGGAAAGGAGATGCAGTGACTCTGGGAAATGGAATGCTGTGACTGAGGGTAAGGGGATGCACCGTTTCAGTTCAATGAGATTCACTGTCTCAGTGAAATGGGATGCTGTGACTGAGGGAAAGCAGATGCAGTGACTGTGGGAAATAGGTTGCAGTGACTGAGGGAAATGGGACGCAGTGACTGAGTGAAATGGGATGCAGTGGCTGACGGTAATGGGATGCAGTGACTGAGTGTAATGGGGTGCAGTGGCTGAGTGAAATGGGATGCAGTGGCTGCGTGAAATGGGATGTAGTGACTGAGTGAAATGGGACGCCCAGACTGAGGGAAATGGGATGCACTGACTGAGTGAAATGGGACGCAGAGACTGAGGGAAATAGGATGCAGTGACTGACTGTAATGGGATGCAGTGACTGAGTGTAATGTGATGCCGTGACTGTGAGGAATTGGGTGTGGTGATGATCGAAATGGATTCACTGTTGCAGTTGAATTGGATTCACTGTCTCCGTTAGAAGGGATGCAGTGACTGAGTGAAATGGGATGCAGTGACTGAGTGAAATGAAGATGCAGTGACTGAGTGTAATGGGATGCAGTGACTGAAGGAAATGGGATGCAGTGACTGATGGAAATGGGATGCAGTGCCTGAGTGATATGGGATGCTGAGACTGAGTGAAATGGGATGCATTGACTGATTGAAATGAGATGCAGTGACTGACTGAAATGGGATGCAGTGACTGACTGAAATGGGAGGCAGTGACTGCGTGAAGTGGGAGGGAGTGACTGCGTGAAGTGGGAGGGAGTGACTGAGTGAAATGGGAGGGAGTGACTGAGTGAAATGGGAGGGAGTGACTGAGTGAAATGGGAGGCAGTGACTGAGTGAAATGGGAGGCAGTGACTGAGTGAAATGGGACGCCGTGACTGAATGTAATGGGATGTAGTGATTGAGTGTAATGGGATGTAGTGACTGAGTGAAATGGGATGCAGTGGCTGCGTGAAATGGGATGCAGTGACTGAGTGAATTGGGATGCAGTGACTGAGGGAAATAGGATGCAGTGACTGAGTGTAATGGGATGTAGTGACTGAGGGAAATGAGATGCAGTGACTGAGGGAAATGAGATGCAGTGACTGAGGGAAATGAGATGCAGTGACTGAGGGAAATGAGATGCAGTGACTGAGGGGAAGGAGATGCAGTGACTGTGTGAAATGGGTTGCAGTGACTGTCAGAAATGGTTTGCAGTGACTGAGGGAAATGGGACGCAGTGACTGAGTGTAATGGGAAACACTGACTGAGTGAACTGGGACGCAGTGACTGAGGGAAATTGGAAGCAGAGACTGAGTGAAATGTGATGCAGTGACTGAGGGAAATAGGATGCAGTGACTGAGTGTAATGGGACGCAGTGACTCTGGGGACATGGGATGCAGTGACTGTCTGAAATGGGAGGGTGTGACTCACTGAAATGGGAGGGTGTGACTCACTGAAATGGGAGGCAGTGACTGAGTGAAATGGGATGCCGTCACTGAGTGAAATGGGATGATGTGACCGTGGGAAATGGGATGCAGTGACTGAGGGTAATGGGAGGCAGTGACTGAGTGAAGTGGGATGTAGTGACTGAGTGAAATGGGATGCAGTGACTGACGTAATGGGAAGGAGTGAATGAGGTAATAGGGATGCAGTGCCTGACGGGCCTTGGGGTGCAGTGACTGAGTGAAGTGGGATGCAGTGACTGAGGGAAGTGGGATGTAGTGACTAATGGAATTGGAGTGCAGTGACCGCATCAGATTTGGAACTGGGTCATGAGCCTGGCCAGGTGTTAGATTTGGAAGTAGGTGATCACCTTGGTGATAGCGATCACAATTCTAAGATAATAAACTGCCAACCTCAGCGATCACAATTCTGTTATGTTTACTTTAGTGATGGAAAGGTAGAGGTGGACACCACTGGGCAAGAGTTATCTGGGGGAAAGGCAATTCCGATGAGATTTGGCAAGATTTTGGGAGCATAGGATGGGGAAGGAAACTACAAGGGATGGGCACAATAGAAATGTAGAGCTTATTCAAGGAAAAGTTCCTGTGTATCCTAGATAAGTATGTACCTGTCAGGCCGGGAGGAAGCTGTAGAGCGCGGGAGCCGTGGTTTACGAAGGAAGTGGAATCTCTGGTCAAGAGGAAGCAGAAGGCTTCTGTTACTATAAGATGTGAATGCTCAGTCAGGGTGCTTGAGGGTTACAAGGTAGCCAGGAAAGACGGAAAGAGAGAGCTCAGAAGAGCCAGGAGGAGATTTGAGAAGTTGTTGGCGGATAGGATCAGGGTAAACCGTAAGGTTTTCTATCGGTATTTAAGAAATAAAAGAATGAGAAAAGTAAGATGAGGCCCAAACAAGGATAGTAGTGGTAAGTTGTGTGTGGAGTCAGATGAGATAGGGGAAGCGTGAAATGAATATTTTTCAACAGTATTCACTCTAGAAAACAACAATGTTGTCGAGGAGAATACAGAGATACAGGCTACTGGACTAGGTGGGATTGAGGTTCACAAGGAAGAGGTATTTGAAATCCTACAGAGGGTGAAGACAGCTATGACCCCTGGGCCGGATGGGATTTATCCTCGGATCCTCGGGGAATCCAGGGAGGAGATTGCCGAGCCTTTGGCATTGATCTTTAACTCATCATTGTCTACAGGAATAGTGCCAGATGACTGGAGGATAGCAATTGTGGTTCTCCTGTTCAAGAAGGGGAGTAGAGACAACCCTGGTAATTATCGGCCAGTGTGCCTTACCTCAGTTGTTGGTAAAGTGTTGGAAAAGGCTCTAAGGGACAGGATTTATAATCATCTAGAAAAGAATAAATTGATTAGGGATAGTCAGCACAGTTTTGTGAAGGGTAGGTCGTGCCTCACAAACCTTATTGAGTTCTTTGAGAAGGTGACCAAACAGATAGATGAGAGTAAACCGGTTGATGTGGTGTATATGGATTTCAGCAAGGCGTTCGATAAGGTTCCCCATAACAGACTATTGTACAAAATGCAGAGGAATGGAATTGTGGGAGATAGAGCAGCTTGGATCGGAAATTGGCCTGCTGAAAGAAGACAGAGGGTGGTAGTTGATGGGAAACGTTCATCCTGGAGACCAGTTTCTGGTGGTACCGCAAGGGTCGGTGTTGGGTCCACTGCTGTTTGTCATTTTTGTAAATGACCTGGATGAGGGCAGTGAAGGATGAGTTAGTAAATTTGCAGACAACACTAAGATAGGTGGAGTTGTGGATCGTGACAAAGGATTGGTTGCAGAGAGACACAGATAAGCTGCAGAGCTGGGCTGAGAGGTGGCAAATGGAGTTTAATGCAGACAAGCGTGAGGTGATGCACTTCGGCAGGAGTAACCAGAAGGCAAAGTACAGGGCTAATGGTAAGATTCTTAGTCGTATAGATGAGCAGAGAGATCTCGGTGTCCATGAACACAGATCCTTGAAAGTTGCCATCCAGGTTGACAGGGCTGTTAAGAAGGCATACAGTGTTTTAGCTTTGATTAATAGAGGGATCGAGTTCCGGAACCAAGAGGTTATGGTGAAGCTGTACAAAACTCTGAAGCGGCCGCATTGGAGTATTGTATACAGTTCTGGTCACCGCATTATAAGAAGGATGTGGAAGCTTTGGAAAGGGTGCAGAGGAGATTTACTAGGATGTTGCCTGGTATGGAGGGAAGGTCTTACGAGGAAAGGCTGAGGGACTTGAGGCTGTCTTCATTAGAGAGAAGAAGGTTGAGGGGTGACTTAATTGAAACATATAAAATAATCAGAGGGTGAGATAGGGTGGATAGGGAGAGCCTTTTTCCTAGGATGGTGATGGCGAGCACGAGGGGGCAGAGTTTTAAATTGAGGGGTGAAAGATACAGGACAGATGTCAGAGGTAGTTTCTTTACTCAGACAGTAGTAAGCGAATGGAACGCTTTGCCTGCAACGGTAGTAGATTCGCCAACTTCAGGTACATTTAAGTGGTCATTGGACAAGCATATGGATGTACATGGAATAGTTGCAGGTTAGATGGGCTTGAGATCGGCATGACAGGTCAGCACAAGATCGAGGGCCGAAGGGCCTGTCCTGTGCTGTAATGTTCTATGTTCTATCTTCTATGGCTAGCTCTCCCTGTGCTCCGTGTGATTTAACTTCCCTACTGGACTACTGTGAGGAACCTTCTTGAACGCCTTACTGAAACCCATATACGTCCATGTTTCTGCCTCAATCAATGCTCTTCATTACTACTTTAAAAAACTCATTCAAATGACATGAGTTATGATTTCCTGTGCACATGTGTCCTCGGATCCCATGGACTGTTTCCTGTTCTAACAGTCTTCAAATGGGGAATCTTGTCAAAAGCTCTGCTGAAGCCCAAGTAGACTGTGTCAAATGCATTGCCCTCATCCACACACCTAGTTAGCTCTTCAGTCATAGATTCATAGAGTCATACAGCACAGAATCAGGACCCTCACTCCTAATCATCTGTACTGATCAGGTGTCCCAAACTTAACCGGTCCCATTTGCCTGCGTTTGGTATCCGTCTAAACCTTTCCTCATTGTGTACCTGCCCAAATGTCTTTTAAATACAGAAATTTTATCTGCCTCTACCACGTCTGTTGGCAGCTCATTGCATTCACGCACCACCCTCTGTGTGGGAAAAGTTGCCGGTCGGGTCACTTTTAAATCTTTCCCCTTTCACATTTGAACCTGCTCCCTTCTAGCTTTGGACTCCCCTACCTTGGTTATTCCCCTTATCAATGCCCATCATGATTTTTTACACCTCTGGAAGTCACCCCTTCATCTCCGATACTCCAGGGAAAAAGTCCGAGCCTATCCACCACTCCTCGTAAACCCTCCAGTCCCGGCAATGACCTTTTGTAATTATTTTTGCACTCTGTATAGTTTAACAGCATTCTTCCTACGGCAGGGTAACCAGAATTCACTGAAGTATTATGACATAGAACATAGAACATTACAGCGCAGTACAGGCCCTTCGGCCCTCGATGTTGCGCCGACCTGTGAATCCAACCTGAAGCCCATCTAACCGACACTATTCCATTACCATCCATATATTTAGCAATGTTCATTTAAATGCCCTTAAACTTGGCAATCTACTCCTGTTGCAGGCAGGGCATTCCACACCCATACTACTCTCTGAATAAAGAACCTCCCTCTGACATGTGTCCCATATCTATCTCCCCTCAATTTAAACCTATCTCCACTCGTGCTCACCATCACCATCGAGGAAAAAGACTATCGCTGTCCACCCTATCTAATCCTCTGATTATCTTGTATGTCTCTATTAAGTTGCCTCTTCACCTTCTTCTGACAAAAACAGCCTCAAGTCCCGAAGCTTTTCCTCATAAGACCTTCCTTCCATACCAGACAAGATCCTAATAAACCCCCTCCAAATCCTTCCGATAATGTGGCGATCAGAACTGTACGCAATAGTCCAAGCGCGGCCGCACCAGTGTTTTGTACAGCTGCAACATGACCTCATGGCTCCGAAACTCAATCTCTGTACCAATAAAACCTAACACGCCGTACGCCTTCTGAACAAGCCTATCAATCTGCGTGGCAACTTTCAGGGATCTACGCACATGGACACCGAGATCTCTCTGCTCATCCACACCACCAAGATTCTGGGCAGCACGGTGGCTCAGTGGTTCGCACTGCAGCCTCGGGCAATTGTCTGTGCGAAGTTTGCACGTTCTCCCCGTGTCTGCTTGCATTTCCTCCTGGTGATCCGGTTAAGGCGGATAAGGGAGGGGAGGGGAATATGTGTCTGGTGGCGGCATCCTGCTGGTGGTGGTGGAAATGGTGCCTGAGGTTGGTATGGATGTGGGTATGTGGGTTGATAGGTAAGGTCAAGTGGAACCTTATTGCTATCTTGGGAGGGAAGAGAAAAGGTGAGGGCAAAAGTGCTGGGTTGGACACAGTTGAGGACCCTGTCGACCACGGAGCCGGAGAATCCTCAGTTGAGGAAGAAGATGGACATTTTGGAGGCTCCCTTGTTGATGTTGGCCTCATGAGAACATGTTCGATGGAGATGGAGGAAGTGAGAGAAGAGGTTGGAGTCTTTACAGAAAGTGGGGTGTGAGGATATATAGACCAGGTAGCTGTGAGAGTCAGAGAGTTTGTAATGGAATTAGTGCGAAGCCTACCCCCAGGAATGGAAGCAGAAATGTTGAGGAAGGGAAGGGTGGAGTCAGAGGTAGAGCAGGTGAAAGTGAGGGCAGGATGGAAATTGGAGGCGAAGTTGATGAAGTTTTCCAATTTCAGACAAGAGAGAGAAGCAGCCGGATGATATCATTGATGTGTCGGAGAAAGTGTTGTGGGTGGGAATGTTCCACGAACCCCGTGAAGAGACAGGTTTAACTCGGGCCCACGCAGGTGCCCGGAGCTGCTCCTCTTACCCGAAGGAAATGAGAGGAGTTAAACAACAAGTTGTTGAGGGTGAGGATGAGGTCGACCAAGTGGAGGAGGGTGGTGGTGGGAGGGGCATGTTCAGGTCTTTGCTCCAAGAAGAAGGGGACAGCCCTAAGAATCTCCTGGTGGGGAATGGATGTGTAAAGGAATTACACGTTCATGGTAAAGAGGACGCAGCTGGAACCGGCAAACTGATGTTTTTAAAACTGCGTAAAATATCAGAGTATTTCTGGATGTACGTGGGCAGTGCTTGGACCAGGGGACAGAAGATTGAGTCAAGGTCGGAAGAGATGAGTTCTGTGGGGCAGGAACAGGCTGAAACAATGGGTCTGCCAGGACAGTCTCATTTGTGGATTTTAAGGGGGACGTAGGAGCAACCTGTGGGGAGCTGTGGCCTTTCAGCTTGGAAACAGAGGGGGAAGATCACCAGATAGACCAAGATCAGTTACTGTAGTAAATACAATGGCCCGGTGCGGTCATGGTCCAGGAGAAGTCGGAGGAGGTATCTGAGAGCTGGCGCTCAGCCTCTGCAAGGTAGACTTCAGCTCACCAGACCACAACAGCACCACCTTATCGGCAGGCTTAATAACAAAGTCAGGGTGAGATATGAGTGCGTGGAGGGCAGTCAGTTGGGCAGGACGTAGGTTGGGTTTGGTGCAGGGAACAGAGAAATTGAGGTGATAGCACGTCGACAGTTCTCAATGAACAGATTGAGTGCACCTGCATCCCCACCTTAACAATTCTGCACTGAGGGGTGCCATTAACTGTATATTTTTCTGTAATAGTTGATTTCCCAAAGTGAAGCATCTAACATTTAATGGATTAAAATCCACTTGCCGTTTCTGCAACTGATCTGTATCCTTTTATGACGTCTACACTCATCCTGATTCTCCCAATCATTCTATTGTCTGCAAACTTGCTAACCCATACATCTATATTTTCACCTCAGTCATTTTGTATAGACCACAAACAGCAGAGGTCCCAGCACAGATTCCTGCGGAACACCAATCGTCCTGGATCTACAGCCTGAAAAGCACCATTCCACCTCTTGCCTCTGTCTTCTCTGGGCAAGCCAGTTGTGAATCCAAGCATCCAAGCCACCATTGACTCGGTGCATCTTAATTTTCTGGATGATCCTATCATGAGGTACCTTGTTGAAAGTATTGCTAAAATCCATGTCAACAATATCCACTGCTCTACCTTCATTGATCACATTCGTCACCTCCTCAAAAAATTCAGTCAAGTTAGGAAGACATGACCTGCCCTGCACAAAGCCATGCTGACTGTCCCGAATGAGGCCATGCTGTTCCAAATACAGACAAATACAATCCCTAAGAATTCTCTCCAATAGCTTCCACTGAACGATGAGAAACTCGCTAGTCGAGTGTTTCCTGGATTGACCCTATTTCCCTTCTTGAACAGGAGAAGAACATTTAGCAACTTGCTAGTCCTCCAGTACCCCTCCAGTGGCTACCAAGGATACAAAGATATTGCTGAATGCCCCGACAATCTCTTCTCTCACCTCGCTCAAAAACCTTGAGGAGATACCATTGGGTCCTGAGGACTTATCCACCTTAGTGCTCTTTCTTGATTTCAAAATGCTGTTATCACATGAGCATGCTCCACACAAATCCCACTATCCTCCACACCCTTCGCCTGAGTGAATAGTGATGCACGGACTTAATTTAGGATCTTGCCCACATCCTCTGCTTCCAAACACAAGTTCCCTCCTTTATCCTGAATGGTCGTACCTTCTTGCTGTTTATCCCCTTGTTTTAGATGTATGCACAGAATGCCTTGGGATTTCCTTCAACCCTCCTTGCCAAGGTCATTTGACCGCCTTTCTTTTTCTGCTTTCTTTATGTCAGCCCTGTTCGATTTTAGCTTCCTAAACCTGACATATTTTTGTTTTTCCCTTTTGACTAACTTCACAACCTCCCCAATTATCCAAGGGTCTTTTACCTTGCCATCGTTGTCCTTCCTCCTTCCTGATCCTAAACTCATAAGCAGGCCTTTAAACAATTCCCATATGGCAAATGTGTCAGCTCCTCCCAATTAACACTCCCCAGCTCCTACCTAAAATTGATATAATTTACTCTCCCCCAAGGTCCTGACTTATACTTCTTCATAGCAATCTTAAAATTGAAGGAGTTGTGATCACTGTTTCCAACATGCTTTCCCACCCTTCTCACCAGTTACCTGACCAGGACAACGTCCAGTATGGCCCATCTTCTATCCACATACTGTGTCAAGAAACTCTCTTGGATAGACTTAACAAATTCAGCCTCATTTAAACCATTGTTGTAAGGGAGTCCCAGTCAATACTGGGGAGGTTAAATTCACTGACTGTGACAACTCTGACTTATTGCATTGTTTCAAAAGCTGCCTACATATTTGTTCCTCAGTGTGTCAGTGGCAAAAGGGGAGCAGGCTATTAGTTTAATCTGATCAGAGTGATTGTGTCTATCTTATTTTTGAACGCTACCTCTGTTGCCTCAGTGGGCAAGCCCTCCAGAATGTCCTTTCTCGGTACAGATGTAACATTTCCCACAGGTTAGGAGTGCACCTCCTTCTTTTATCTTCCCCTCTATCTTGTCGAAAGCAATGAAACCCTGGAACATTGAGCACCCAGTCCGGTCTCTGTCTCAACCAAGCCTCTGTAATGGCCTCAACATCAGAGTCCCATGTACTGATCCAGGCTCTAAGCTCATCTGCCTTACCTGTAATACTCCTGGCAGTGAAATAAACATATTTCAGCTTGTTCGTGCCATCATGTTCATGTACCTGTCTCTGACTGCCATTCTTTTCTGATTTATTGGTCCCAGCATGTACCTGCCATCAATTCATCTACTTGCCGACCTGCTGCTCTGGTTCCCAGCTGCCTGCCAGTCTTTAAATCCTCCCAAGTAGCACTAGCAAACCTCCCTGTGAGGGTATTTGTTCCCGTTCAGTTTAGGTGCAACCCATCCCTCTTACACAGGTCACCCCTTGCCCAAGAAGCGGTCGCAATTATCCATGAACCTGAAAGCCTGCCCCCAGTACCAGCTCCTTCACCAATGCATTCATCTCACCTATCTTTCTCTGACTTAACTCACGAACATGTGGCACTCGTGGCAACCCATAAATTATTACCCTCTAGGTCCTGCCTTTCAGCCTCTTTGCTAACTCCTTGTACACAGTCCGCAGGATCTCATCCCTCTTTCTACCTACGTCATTGGTACCAATGTGCACAAAGGCCTCTGGCTGCTCACCCTCCCCCTTAAGAATTTCTTGCAACCACTCAGAGATGTCCTTGACCTTGGTACCAGGGAAGCAACACACAGCCCTGGTATCTCAAATGTGGCTACAGAAACTATGCCCCCAACGAATGAGTCTCCAACCACGATCACTCACTTGGATTTGCCTGACCCTGTCCCACAGCAGGGCGGTTTGTACCACGGACCTGGCAGCTGCTGATTATATAACCGTTCCAGTTTAGTTTTAGATCAGTGTTAACCTTGATTAAGTGGATAGCCAAGCACCTCAGTGGGCGACAGTACAGGAGAATTAAATTCTTAAGCTCACGGATTCTGTGAGAGTCAAAGACAAGCACTGAATTGTTCTAACCTCATTTCCAACACCTGGCCCATTACCCTGCATGGCTTGGATAACACTTGCACATTTAAAAAAATGTAAGGATGATGTGAGGGTAAGGACATGGAATTTTGTGATATGGTCATATTTGCTCTTGTTGGAGCTGATTGCTGCTTCGCACTTGTATGGTGCAAATGTCACTTATCGTTTATCAGGCCAAGCCTGATCGTTGTCCAAGTCTCACTGTATTTTCTCATCGTTGACTTCACTGTTGGAAAAGTCATGAATTCTGCTGGACACCTGGACAATATTCAATGAACGTTCATGTCTCCACTTTGGTTCAAATGAAGACATGACTTCAGCCAGTGCAGGTATCCAGTGAATGCCACTGACTCAATTTTCTATTCCTCTGCTTCACACCACATTCAATCAGAAGTTGCCTTGGTGGAAATGACAGATTGCACTTTCCTTCCTTTTCAAGCTCAGGATCTCTGATCATATTTGTGGGAAATCCTGAACGAGGTTACGAGAAGTGTGGCATGACGAAAAGTAAACTGAACCTTATTGTGCAGCTGTTTGACAGCACTGTCATCCAGATGTTGCATTACTTTGCTGATGATTGAGAATACATTGAGGTCATAATTGGTCAGGACAATTTGTCTGCCGATTGCATGATAGGTCATCTTTCTCTGAAATGTGAGTGTTGCAAGTGTTTAAAAATGTACTGGAAAACATTTACTGTTGGTGTGGCGACCTTGGGGCACATTGTTCCAGTACAGTTTGTGGGATGCTGCCAGGTGCCATGGCATTTGCAGTATCCGGAACATTCAGTCTTGTCATTGCATGAAATAATTTGAATTGCGTGTAAGTTAAGATCTGTGATGCCTCCTCAGGATGAGGGCAAGAAGATCATCCAGACTGGTGAATGGTTTCATCTGCTCCTTCACCTTTTGTTCGTAACATCTTGTAATAACTGCCATGTAGCCTGATGAGAAACTAAAGCTCACTTTGATTCATTTGCATTTGAAGGTGCCTATTTTTCCCAAACAAAAGGACCCATCACTGAGCGGAAAGTATGGAGAATGTTATAGACATCAGTGGTGAGATAATGCTGGATCTTGACCAGCAAAACCATTGTTGTGTTGGTGAAATGTAAACAAAAATCTATATGATGTAAACTTTATTCTCAGCTAATCCCTTTCTCAAATGACAGATTGTGATGTTGGTAACTGGAAAGCCTCCATTGTTGGAGGACGAGAAGCCGTATCCAATTGAAGCAGCACAGGCTTCTGCGATGACTGTGGAAACCACTGCTTATGCCTTGCTTCAAGCGTTGTCAAGGAATGATATTGACTATGCAACACGGATTGCGAGGTGGCCAACGATGCAACAGAACTATGGTGGTGGATTTCACTCGACGCAGGTAAATGCTTGAGATCACAAGAACAGGCATTCAGATATTTCCATTGATCATGTTACTAACTGGTGGTTGTTGCAGTTTGCAATCAAACTGGACACTGCATTTTCATCTGCAGGTTTGGTGCATTGGCACAAATTCCAGTTCTTCAATGGTGTTAATCCTTGGTTAAATTCTTACATGCACTTTGCCTGCGCATCACTTTTCCTCTTGGCATTGTCCTTGAAAACTATCTGTTTCTGTAAACCTTCACTTACTTGTCATAGGATCATTGAGGGACAGCATAAAAGAGTGCTATGGCAATGGAACAGACCCTTCAGCAAATTGTATGTGCCCTCACAAGATGCAAGTCCCGAACTATTCTCATCACATTTCCCAGCACTCGACCCAGAGCCTTGTATGCCTTGGCATCGCAAATGCCCAATCACAGACTTGTTAAATGTTATCATGCTTTCTGCCTCTACCACCCACACAGTCGGTGCGTTCCACATTCTCACCACAGTTTGGGTGCAAAAACAAGTAAGCTTCCTCAAGAGATAGTAGGAACTTGCCAATGCTGGAGAATCTGAGAGAACAAGGTGTAGAACTGGATGAACACAGCGGGCCGAGCAGCATCAGAGAAGCAAGAAAGCTGACGTTTCGGGTCGAGACCCTTCTTCAAAAATGGGGGAGGAGAAGGGGATTCTGAAAAAAATAGGGAGAAGTGGGGAGGCAGATAGAAGATTGGTAAAAGAGAAGTTAAGTGAACTGTCCTGTGCTGTCCACTCACTGTCCCCTGCTCCAGAATCATAGAATAAGAGAATTCTCCAGAATTAGACCAGAAGGCCATGAGACATAGGAGTGGAGGTAAGGCCATTCGGCCCATCAAGTCCACTCCACCATTTAAATCATGGCTGATGGGCATTTCAACACCACTTCCCTGCACTCTCCGCATAGCCCTTGATTCCTTTTGAGATCAAGAATTTGTCGATCTCTGCCTTGAAGGCATCCAACATCCCGGCCTGCACTGCACTCTGCGGCAATGAATTCCACAAGCCCACCACTTTCTGCCTGAAGAAATGTCGTCTGATTTCAGTTTTAAATTGACCCCCTCGAATTTTAAGGCTGTGCCCACGGGTCCTCGTCTCCCCTGCTAACGGAAACAACCTCCTAGCGTCCACCTCTTCTAAACCATACATTATCTTGTAAGTTTTTATGAGTTCTCCCCTCAACTTTCTAAACTGCAGTGAGAACAATCCCAGGATCCTTAGCCATTCATCATAGGTTAAGCCTACCATTCCAGGGATCATCCGTGTGAATTGAACAAGCACTTCATTCCATTGTGTCTGTAACCACTGAAGCCACACTAAGTTCACATTCGGCTCATGTTTTAGCAATAGGCCCTTTGCCTTGAATGTTATTTCATTTTAAGTGCTGCACCAACCCTTTTTCTTTAATGTGAAAAGATTATCCACCACCTCAACTAAAGTCCCAGACAATGAATTCCAAACACCCAGCACCTTCTGGGTGTCTTTTCTTTCCTGAAATTCCTTCTGAGCCTTTTAGCTTAAAGGTATGTATCTCTTCCCCCCGGCCCCCCCCCCGACCTCCCACTCCATGAATGGTCGTTCTGCTTCCCTCGCCTAGACCCATCAGAACGCAGACCATTTTTTCAGGACCTTCTTCAACCTTCTCTGTTCGGAAGAAAACAAGCCAACCTTATCCAGATAAAACAGTGATGCTGCCTGGCCTGCAGTGTTCCTCCAGCTCCACGCTGTGTTATCTCAGACTCCAGCATTGACAGTTCCTATTATCTCAAACTTATCCAGACTCTCCATCGAGTTAAAATGCTTCACCCCCTCAGAACATCCTGATGAATGTCCTCCACACATGCTCAAATGCAATCACCTCTTTTCTCTCATGAAGAGACCATTAGAACATAGAACATTACAGCGCAGTACAGGCCGTTCGCCCCTCGATGTTGTGCCGACCTGTCATACCGATCTGAAGCCCATCTAACCTACACTATTCCATGTACGTCCATGTGCTTTTCCATTGACGACTTAAATGTACCGAAAGTTGGCGAATCTACTACCGTTGCAAGCAAAGCGTTCCATTCGCTGACTACTCTCTGAGTAAAGAAACCGCAATGTCCAGTTTAGAATAACAAGCTCACAAGAGAGATGACCTGGTTTTAGATATCATTCGGGACCACAGACTCAGAGACAAAGCAAGACGACTCTGCGATTTGATGTAGAAACTGCTGACACTCCGAAGCCTGCAGCCCTCCTCCAATTCTCAAGTCAGAAGTGTGTCAATGACGGTGCAGATCCAACAACACTGAAAACAATCTTGAGTCGAGGCCAAAGCAGCCCCTTGATTGGCACCGTATCCATTCTCTCCACAGCCAACTCCAAGAGACAATAATGTGTCCCTGTACAAGATGCACTGCCACATTTTTTACCCACTATTCTGACACACACCTTTCCAGTCTTAGAAAACTCATCTTCAAGGGCAAGGACATCAGACATGGTAGTACTAACCCCAGTAAAAATCACCTCCAAGCTACTCACAAACTTATTTGGAAATGAATGGTTGTTACTGAGTCAATCTTTGTAATCTCTTTTGGAACAGCATTGTGGGTCTCTGTACAGCAACATGAAGCTGTTCAAGAAGTCAGTTCATGCTGGACAATCAGCAACAGCTATGTCTCATTAAAGAATAAATAAATCGGAAAGAAATCCATCTGAGAGTCACAGGCAAATGGGGACTTTTTTTGTTCCCTCAGCAGATTGTGGGCTATTACCAATTTTGAAAATGACAAATGAAGCTTTTGTTTGGGTGGGTATTGACAGCAGCTGCCCCCAAAATAAAAAGAAAATGGGAACTGCAGATGCTGGAGAATCCAAGATAACAAAGTGTGGAGCTGGATGAACACAGCAGGCCAAGCAGCATCTCAGGAACACAAAAGCTGACATTTCGGGCAGAGACCCTTCATCAGAAAAGAGGGAGGAGGAGACAGTTCTGAAATAAACAGGGAGAGGGGGAAGGCAGATTGAAGATGGACAGAGGGGAAGATAGGTGCAGAGGAGACAGACGAGCAATAAGGAAGGAGAGGATCAAATATGAAGGTAGGCTAGCTAGTCATATTAGAAATCACAGTGAAAGCTTCTTTCAATACATAAGAAACAAACATGAGGCAAAAGTAGACACTGGGCCGCTCCAAATTGATGCTGGAAGGCTGGTGATGGGAGATAAGGAAGTAGCTGAAGGACTTAAGAAGTACTTTGCGTCAGTCTTCACAGTGGAAGACATGAGTAGTCTGCCAACACTTAGGGAGAGTCAGGGGGCAAAGTTGAGTACGGTAGGCATTACAAAAGAGAAAGTGCTAGAAAAGCTAAAAGGTCTAAAAATTGCTAAATCTCCTGGCCCCGAAGGGCTACACCCTAGAGTTCTGAGGAAGGTGGCTGAGGAAATAGCAGAGGCTTTAGATGTGATCTTTCAAAAGTCCCTGGAGTCAGGGTAAGTCCCAGATGATTGGAAAATTGATGTTGTAACCCCCTTGTTTAAGAAAGAATCAAGGCAAAAGATGGAAAATTACAGGCCGATTAACCTGACTTCGGTAGTTAATAAAATTCTTGAATCATTGTCAAGGATGAGATTTTGAAATTCCTGGAAGTGCAGGGTCAGATTAGAACAAGTCAGCATGGATGTAGTAAGGGGAGGTCGTGCCTGCCAAACCTGTTAGAATTCTTTGAAGAGGTAACAAGTATGTTAGCCCAGGGAAACCCAGTGGATGTTATCTATCTAGACTTCCAAAAGGCCTTACGTAAGTGTCTCACGGGAGGCTGCTGAGCAAGGTGAGGGCCCATGGTGTTCGAGATGAGCTACTGGCTTGGATTGTGGATTGGCTGTCTGATAGAAGGCAGAGAGTTGGGATAAAAGGCTGTTTTTCGGCATGGCAACCGGTGACGATTGGTGTCGCAGGTTTCGGTGTCGGGGCCGCAGCTGTACACCTTACGTATTGATGATCTGGATGAAGGGACCGGGGTCATTCTGGCGAAGTTTTCCGATGATACGAAGATAGGTGGACAGGCAGGTAGTACTGAGGAGGTGGAGAAGCGGCAGAAAGAGTTAGACAGTTTAGGAGAGTGGTCCAGGAAATGGCTGATGAAATTCAATGTGGGGTTTTGCACTTTGGTAAAAAGAATACGGGCATGGACTATTTTCTAAATGGTGAGAAAATTCGTAAAGCTCAAGTACAAAGGAATCTAGAAGTGTTGGTCCAGGATTCTCTAAAGGTTAACTTGCAGGTAGAGTCCGTAATTAAGAAAGCGAATGTAATGTTGTCCTTTATCGCAAGAGGGTTGGAATATAAAAGCAGCGATGTGCTTCTGAGGCTTTATAAAGCTCCAGTTAGGCCCCATTTAGAATACCGTGTCCAATTTTGAGCCCCACACCTCAGAAAGGACATACTAGCCCTGGAGCGTGTCCAGCGGAGATTCACACGGATGATCCCTGGAGTGGTAGGTTTGACATATGATGAACGGCTAAGGATCCTGGGATTGTACTCATCAGAGTTTAGAAGGTTGAGAGGAGATCTAATAGAAACTTACAACATAATGTCTGCCTCAGAAGGGGTGGACGCTAGGAAGTTGTTTCCGTGAGGCCGGGAGACTAGGACCCGTGGGCACAGCCTTAAAATTAGAGGGGGTAAATTTGAAACGGAAATGAGATGACAATTGTAAAGCCAGAGAGTGGCGGGCTTGTGGAAATCATTGCCACGGAGTGCAGTCGGGGCCAGGACGTTGGATGCCTTCGAGGCAGAGATCGACTAATTCTTGATCTCACGAGGAATCAAGGGCAACAGGGAGAGTTCAGGGAAGTGGAGTTGAAATGCCCCTGAGCCATGATTTCAATGGTTGAGTGGACTTGATGGGCCGAATGGCCCTACTTCCACTCCGATGTCTTCTGGTCTGAAGTAAAAGGGGCGGACATGAAGCCAGTAGAGGTGAGTGTGGGTGTGGAGGTAGGGAGGGGTTAGGTCAGTCTGGGGAGGACGGACAGGTCAAGGGGGCGGGAAGAGGTTTGGAGGTCGGGAATGGGGGTTTGGCTTGAGCTGGGAGGAGGGGATCGGTCAGAGGAAGAACAGATTAGGGGACGAGCTGGGCTGGTTTTGGGATGCAGTGGTGGGAGGGGAGATTTTGGAGCTTGTGAAATCCACGTTGATAGCATTGGTCTGCAGAGCTCCCAAGGCTCAGTTAAGGAAGGACAATAAACACTGGCCAGTCAGTCATACATCCAGCAAAAAAAGTTTATTTTTTTTTTAAAAAAAGGATGCACCTGTTAATCAAGTGGCAAAGCATTATCGAGTTTTGAGAAGATTTGTAGCTCAGGGTTGAGGTTCTGGATGTAAGATTGCTCACTGAGCTGGAAGGTTAGTTTGCAGACGTTTCGGCACCATTCCGGGTAAAATCTTCAGGGAGCATCCGGGGAAGCGCTGGAGTTAGGTCCCGCCTTCTCTTTAAGTGTTCCGGTTTCCTTGGGTTGGTGATGTCATTTCCGGTTCCTTTTCTCAGAGGATGGGAGGGGGATTTGGCGCCAACGTGTTCTCCCGAGTGCAGTTTGTGTGTGGCATGAACTGCCAGAGGAGTGACAGAGGCTGTTATACTCACAGTATTCAGAAGTCACCTGCAGGGACACATGAATAGGAAGGGGCTGGAGGGATATGGGCTCCAGGCTGGCAAACAGAACTAGTCAGTTACGGTGTCTGGTCGGCCTGGAGGAGTTGGACTGAAGGGTCTGTTTCCCTGCTGTACAACTCGACGACTCTGTCTCTCTCTCTCCCATTTTCTCCAAACCCACCCCCCGCCACACACACAATCTCTGTCTCTCCATCTCTCTGTGTGTGCCTCACTCTATGTCTCTGTCTCTCTCTGTCGTCTTGTCTCTGCCACCTCGCTGTGCACTTCTGTCTCTCTCCTCTCTACTCTCTCACTCTATCTCTTTGGTCTCTGTGTGCGCCCCTCTCTATCTCTCGTCTTGTATCTGGCTCCCTCTGTGTGTGCTTCTGCCGTTCTCTCTCCCCTGTCTCCCCTGTCTCTCCGTCTCTCCCTGTGAACCTCTCTCTGTCCCCTCTCCCCCGCCCCCCTGTGTCTCTCTTCCTCCCTATCCGAGCCTCTCCACCCGCTCAGCAGGGAGCATTGTGAGTTTTTTTGAACGAAGTTTAAAAATCTCTATTTAAACCCAACCCATCCGTAATCAGACTGCATTTCTAATCCCCTCTCTCTCTCTCTCATACACACACACACACACACACACACACACACACACAGTCTGTCTCTTTCTCCCTCTCAGTAAATCCCCTTCCTCTCCTGTTCCTACTCACGCCTTTCCCCTGCTCTCCGTCGGCGACGAGTCCGCTGTCTGGATCCCTTTTCCCAGGAGGGTTCTGAGGACCCAGCTGTTCGGCAGCGGGGATCATCGCACCACGCTCCCGGACCCCTACAACCTCATGTTCTCCAGCGGCCTCCAGCATGACCACCGGGCTGGGAGCAGGCATCCGGGCTGCTGGAGCGCTCGCTGCTCAGTGGCTCAGCCCTGCGTCGGGAGCGGGGATCCAAGGTGGGAGAAGGCCTCTTCACCCGGCGCCTGGGCACAGCTGCCTGGCACCGAGCCCGCGCTCCCCGAGCATCCGGCCACGGGTCCACGACGCCTTCCGTAGCTGAGCAGCCTACAACTATGTCCTACTGCAAGGTAAGCTGCGGGGTGGTGGTTTGGGGTGAAGGGAGGATTGGGGACATGAGCACGGTCCCTGTTTCACATCGTGCGCCGCTCCTATCCCAAAGCGAGGTGTTGGGAATGGATGTTTTGGGGGTGAGAATTCCCCTCCCCGGGTGAGGGGAAGGCTGGGGACATTGGGAGGGTGTCTATTATCCAGCCTTGCGCGGGTTTCCGTAGCCGACCAGCCTGCAGCTCTCGTACCACATGGTAAAGGGAAGGAGGCGGATGGGATGGGGTCGGGGTTGGAGGATAGTCGTCCTGGAAGTGAGTGGACATGGGGAGAGTCACCATTGTACAGCCCAGTGACTGAGTGGCCGACAGCTACTGCAAAAGGGTCGGATTAGGAGAGGGGTGTTGTAGGGAGGTTTGGGGTCACGGGCAGCGCCGCTTTCTGCAGCCGAACAGCCATTGCCACAAGATTGGATGGGAGGGGGTGTTTTAGGAGTGAAGGGATGCCCCCTCCCCCTGCCGCTGTGGGAAGTAGGTTCTTTATCGCACAGCCCTCCGTAGTCAAATAGCACCCCGGCGACAAGGTGAGAAGGCAGGAGGGGCTCCCGGGGATGAGGGAAGGACACAACCACTGTCAGTATAAGGTTAGGGGGTGATCATACCCCTTCCAGGGGCTGAGGGGAGCTCCTGATGCCAAGCGAACAGCCGAGATGGAGCCGCAGCTCTCCGACCTCAAGGGGACCCTGCCTCAGAGGCTGGAGCATTTCCAGCCGGAGCTCGGAGGGAAAGGGTCATCGCACCCAAAACGCTACCTCGGGACTTTTTCTTCACAGATGCTGAGCATTTCCAGCAACTTGTGTTTGCATTTCCAACCGGAGGTGGGTTTGTGGAGAGACACCATGGGACGGGAATGGGTGTGGGGTTTGATGGGGCAGTCACAGAGACTGTCGAGAGAGAGAGAGGCAACCCCTGTGTCAGGGTTTGGAAAATCTCTGGCAGTTCTTCATTTCTCTCTCAGCCGAAGGCGCTGCGTGCTTTGGTTTCCTTTCCTCTTGTACTCTCTGTGAATAAAGCCAGAGTGAGTTTGTGGGCGGAGAGAGAGAGAGAAGGGACAGAAAGATGGAAATAAGGGAACATGACAAGGGAGTGAAATTAGAGCCAGCAGAGGTGCGAGATGGGGTGAGAATCAGAGGGAGGGAGGAAGAGCAAGAAAACACAAACAAAGGAGAATGGGGGGTAACAAGGTGTTGATGTGGATGAACACAGCAGGACAAGCAGCATCAGAGACGCAGGGAAGCTGATGTCAGAGATGATGGGAACTGCAGATGCTGGAGAATCCAAGATAATAAAATGTGAGGCTGGATGAACACAGCAGGCCCAGCAGCATCTGAGGAGCACAAAAGCTGACGTTTCGGGCCAAGACCCTTCATCAGAGACGGGGATGGGGTGAGGGTTCTGGAATAAATAGGGAGAGAGGGGGAGGCGGACCGAAGATGGAGAGAAAAGAAGATAGGTGGAGAGAGTATAGGTTGGGAGGTAGGGAGGGGAGAGGTCAATCCAGGGAAGACGGACAGGTCAAGGAGGTGGGATGAGGTTAGTAGGTAGATGGGGGTCCGGCTTGGGGTGGGAGGAAGGGATGGGTGAGAGGAAGAACAGATTAGGGAGACAGAGACAGGTTGGACTGGTTTTGGGATGCACTGGGTGGAGGGGAAGAGCTGGGCTGGTTGTGCGGTGCAGTGGGGGGAGGGGACGAACTGGGCTGGTTTTGGGATGCGGTTGGGGAAGGGGAGATTTTGAAAATGGTGAAGTCCACATTGATACCATTAGGCTGCAGGGTTCCCAGGAGGAATATGAGTTGCTGTTCCTGCAACCTTTGGGTGGCTGGCATCATTGTGGCACTGCAGGAGGCCCATGATGGACATGTCATCTAAAGAATGGGAGGGGGAGTGGAAATGGTTTGCGACTGGGAGGTGCAGTTGTTTGTTGCGAACTGAGCGGAGGTGTTCTGCAAAGCGGTCCCCAAGCCTCCGCTTGATTTCCCCAATGTAGAGGAAGCCACACCGGGTACAGTGGATGCAGTATACCACATTGGCAGATGTGCAGGTGAACCTCTGCTTAATGTGGAATGTCATCTTGGGGCCTGGGATAGGGGTGAGGGAGGAGGTGTGGGGGCAAGTGTAGCATTTCCTGCGGTTGCAGGGGAAGGTGCCGGGTGTGGTGGGATTGGAGGGCAGTGTGGAGCGAACAAGGGAGTCACGGAGAGAGTGGTCTCTCCGGAAGGCAGACAGGGGTGGGGATGGAAAAATGTCTTGGGTGGTGGGGTCGGATTGTAGATGGCAGAAGTGTCGGAGGATGATGCGTTGTATCCGGAGGTTGGTGGGGTGGTGTGTGAGAACGAGGGGGATCCTCTTTGAGCGGTTGTGGCGGGGGCGGGGTGTGAGGGATGTGTTGCGGGAAATACGGGAGACGCGGTCAAGGGCGTTCTCGATCACTGTGGGGGAAAGTTGCGGTCCTTGAAGAACTTGGACATCTGGGATGTGTGTGAGTGGAATGTCTTATCGTGGGAGCAGATGCGGCGAAGGCGAAGGAATTGGGAATATGGGATGGAATTTTTGCAGGAGGGTGGGTGGGAGGAGGTGTATTCTAGGTAGCTGTGGGAGTCGGTGGGCTTGAAATGGACATCAGTTACAAGCTGGTTGCCTGAGATGGAGACTGAGAGGTCCAGGAAGGTGAGGGATGTGCTGGAGATGGCCCAGGTGAACTGAAGGTTGGGGTGGAAGGTGTTGGTGAAGTGGATGAACTGTTTGAACTCCTCTGGGGAGCAAGAGGCGGCGCCGATACACTCATCAATGTACCGGAGGAAGAGGTGGGGTTTGGGGCCTGTGTAGGTGCGGAAGAGGGGCTGTTCCACGTAACCTACAAAGAGGCAGGCATAGCTGGGGCCCATGCGGGTGCCCATGGCCACCCCCTTAGTCTGTAGGAAGTGGGAGGAGTCAAAAGAGAAGTTGTTGAGGGTGAGGACGAGTTCGGCTAGGCGGATTAGGGTGTCGGTGGAGGGGGACTGGTCGGGCCTGCGGGACAGGAAGAAGTGGAGGGCCTGGAGGCCATCTGCATGCGGAATGCAGGTGTATAGGGACTGGACGTCCATGGTGAAGATGAGGTGTTGGGGGCCAGGACATTGGAAGTCCTGGAGGAGGGGGAGGGAGTGGGTGGTGTCACGGACGTAGGTAGGGTGTTCCTGGACCACAGGGGAGAAAATGGAGTCCAGATAGGTGGAGGTGAGTTCGGTGGGGCAGGAACAGGCTGAGACGATGGGTCGACCAGGGCAGGCAGGTTTGTGGATGTTGGGAAGGAGATAGAAACGCGCCGTGCGGGGTTGGGGAACAATGAGGTTGGAGGCGGTGGGTGGGAGGTCCCCTGAGGTGATGAGGTCATGAACGGTGTTGGAGATGATGGTTTGGTGCTCGGGTGTGGGGTCATGATCAAGGGGGCGGTAGGAGGTGGTGTCAGAGAGTTGGCGTCTGCCCTCGGCGATGTAGAGGTCAGTGCGCCATACTACCACTGCGCCACCCTTGTCTGGGGGTTTGATGGTGAGGTTGGGGTTGGAGCGGAGGGCTGCCCGTTCTGCAGGGAAGAGGTTGGAGTGGGTGAGAGGGGTGGAGAGGTTGAGGCGGTTAATGTCTCGACGGCAGTTGGAGATGAAGAGTGCGAGGGAGGTTAGGAGGCCTGGGGGTGGTGTCCAGGAGCAGGACTTGTGTTGGAAGAGGGTGAAGGGGTCAGTGGAGGGAGTTTTAGGCTCCCGGTTGAAGAAGGAGGCGTGGAGGCGAAGACGGTGGAAAAACTGCGCTATGTCCAATCATGACTGGTGTTGGTTGATGTGTGGTTGTAGGGGGACAAAGGTGAGCCCCTTACTGAGGACTGACCGTTCGTCCTCAGTCAGTGGGAGGTCTGGGGAGACGGTGAACATGCGGCAGGGCCGGTTGTGGCTGTCTCCTCTGGGGCTCCTGGCTGTGGGCGGAGCGATGAGGTCGTCGGCCGTGGGCGGGGTTCCGTCGGCATCGGCCGTGGGCGGGGTTCCGTCGGCGTTTGGAGGATCGGGGTGGGCGGCAGCAGCTGCGGTGAGGGTGGTGTGTGAGGTGTTGTACCTGGAAGTGGAGGTGGTGATTGCAGCAGCGGTTCCGGAAGTGGTGT